>NC_024313.1:13766625-13809369 GCF_000523025.1 Cynoglossus semilaevis
AGTAGTGATGACATGTAGATGAAACGGTTGGATTTTATTTTTACAGAGGTTGCATAAGCACTATTAGCTTTTCAACGTTAACTGTCGCTAATTCTAATCTGACGTGTGACACGGTGTGACCTACGACAGCCAATGACAGTTGACTGTGTGTTTTCAAAAACTCACACTGGGAAAAAACAGAGACTTGGTGTTTTCTTGGTACTGTTGGTCCAACTTCTGATCCTGAAACAGAGAACCACTGTTGTCAACACAGCCGCAGCTCCTGCACCATTTTCTCTCTGAGGTCTGTAGTATCATGTAGTATCATGTAGTATCATGTAGTATAACACTCACCACACAGTGGACCAGGATGCTGAATGGAACCCAGAGCAACAGAGAAAAGACGAGCACAGATCCAACGATGTTGTCGGCCAGAAACTTCCCAAAGGTGTTGATGTCGAGTTTGTCGATGAAATCCCACAGACGCTCGATCACGTCCTGGACCTGCTTCATACACTTCCCCTGGACACACACGGTGCAGGTGTGAGTGTGTGACTCACTGTGAGTGAGTGTGTGTGTGTGTGTGTGTGTCTCTCACGGCTCCGTCACAGAAGCCCACTGTGCAGGGTTTTCCCTTCCTCAGAAACAGGAAGTTGCCCCCCTGCTCCCTGTAGGGGGCACACAGTCCACTGTTGCTGCGGCAGCAGACTTTACAGGTGGAGTGAGTTTCTGTGGAGAAACAACAGTCAGACCCTAACCCTAATATTAGCCAACTGTGTGTGTGTGTGTGTGTGTGTGTGTGTCACCATTGCAGGCACAGGGGAGCAGTTCCAGAACAGCTTGACAGAAAGGAACACACTCTCCACTCACACACTGACCACTGTCCAAACACTCGGTGTGGTCGGGAGCGTCCTCTGGTGGCGGACACTCACTGCTGTTACCTGTGGAAATGTGTACAACGACATCAGACCTCAAGCCCCGCCCCCTTTTACGGCCACTGTGAACTGTTCTGGTCAGCTGACCTGTGCAGTAGGAGTGTCCTTTACAGGTGGTGTTGATGGGCTCCTGACAGACCACACCCTCAGCTTGGAAACGACACCCTTTACAACATGCTGCGTTCCTGTCACTGAATACAGATAATAGGGTGGTGTCAACAGCTGTGAGTGCCCTCAGATAGGCTGACATACAATCTCTTATGAGCTTCCCAACCATTGACATTCAGAGGTCGATAGTGAAATTAGTGATTTATTTGTTTGTTTTACTGCTGAGTAAGGTTTAGTCTGTTAGCTTAAATCTCTGATTTTCTCCATGGACTTTGGTCTGAACTAAAATCTCTGATTTTCTCCATGGACTTTGGTCTGAACTAAAATCTCTGATTTTCTCCATGGACTTTGGTCTGAACTAAAATCTCTGATTTTCTCCATGGACTTTGGTCTGAACTAAAATCTCTGATTTTCTCCATGGACTTTGGTCTGAACTAAAATCTCTGATTTTCTCCATGGACTTTGGTCTGAACTAAAATCTCTGATTTTCTTCTTGGACTTTGGTCTGAACTAAAATATCTGATTTTGATGAATCAGTGCTAAAGTAAAGGTTTCCAAGACTTTTCACTGGATCTCTCAGCTCCTGACCTCTGACCTGCACTGGGCTCCAGGTCTGAGGCGACAATCTTCGGAGCAGCAGGGGTCAGAGTTGATGTTCAACAGTCCAGGGTCACACTCTTCTCCTGGCTCCACCCTGGAGTTTCCACAGACGTTCACGTTCCGCTCTTTGAAGCAGGACGGCGCTTTGGCTCGCAGTCGCATCACAATGGAGCGCTTACTGCAGTTAGAGAAAATCTGAACACCACAGACCACAGCTTTGTTAGCTAACAGTAGACAGCTTTGTTTACTCGACAGTTAGCAACAATTCAAGCTTGCAATTTACTTAATAATTTGAATGAGTTCAAAGTTTGCCTCCAATAGGGTTATTTATCCTTACAATGTCATCAACAACAGCTAACAGTTAGCCCAATAACAGTTTAGATAAATTAAGAACTGAGTTGAACTCCCTCGAGTGAAATTAAGGAAATATTAATTACAATTGAACAATTCAAACCTGACCAAAACAGATCAAAGTCAAATACAAAGGATGATGAATGATAAGAAATGTGCTTAATGTTAGCCAAAATGGATACACGGGTGAAGCTACAAATTCAGAGCTAATTCAGGAAGCAGCTTTAAATTTAGTTTTGAAAGATATCAGACCAGTTGTCGGTCACGTGACCTCCCACCTTGTTGTTGACGTGATCACCGCTCACAGCGATAGGATACATGACAAACTTCCCGCCCTGATCAGCTCGCGGAGCACAGCGTGGAATGTTGTCCGGATCATGTTCCGCTCCAAAGTTGTGTCCCAGCTCGTGGGTTGTCACCAAGTCAGCTTCCTGTTGATGATGACATCACAGTTCACCCTGCTGCGGTTAGCCCCGCCCCATGACTGACCTTTATTAGTGTGGACTCACCTTGGTCAGGATGGTTTTCCCATAATTCTTAGTGCTGGTCAAACCCGTGTTCAAGTAAATGGGTCTGTTGTCATTAGTAGACGACAGACAAACTGCAAAAAGAACAACAACAAACACCAGAAAACAACAGCCAAATTACAGAAGAGTAATTAGTAAAAAGAAATTAAAATGTATGGATGCAGGAAGTTCCTGCGCCGACAGGAAGTTACCTTTGGAGCACAGACCACCAGGGATGTCAGGTTTGGAGGGGGCCACGTAGGCCAGACCCAGAGTTCCTTCATCGAAGTCCTGATAGGTGAAAAGATGGGCCAGGCACACGTTAGACGCCTTCTCTGCCATGTCCACGCTGAACTGCTGCAGGGGGCAGGGGGGGAAGGGCGGGGACGAGAGGTTGATCACATGGTCCAAGCAGTAGGAGTCACAGAGTGGAAGGAGGTCAGACCTTACCTCCAGTAGCTTCTTGACGTCCCACACGTCCCGTCCGTCCACTGGACTGCCCCTCATGTTGAAGTGACTCTGTCCTGGAGAAACTGCTGTTGGGAATTTTTCAATGATGATCTGAGGAGGAGGAGCAGGTCACTGTGATGTCAGCATGATGTCATCACAACACAGCTACATAAATACTGACTGATCTTGCTGATCACTTGACTCCAACCCCAAAATCAAAGAGAGACAGAAGAATTGATTTGGATGAAAAGCACTCTTAACAATAAAACCCTTGCTTCTCGTTGATAATTGTCGTCTCACCTGTTGGATCTGAACACCGTAACCGACAAACTCCTCGTCCCAGGACGTGTTTCTGTAGATGTCGTCAACGCGGTCAATCAACTCGATCTGCAGCAACACGGGTCATGGGTCAAGGTCATGTTAAGATGTTGTAAATACATTTATTCAATCTTTACAATATATTAATTATGTTAAAGTTTCCATATCAATTTATACTGTTATTGAATGCTGTTATTGTGCTGTACTAAAGGGGAAAGTGCTGAAGACCGGTGTGCATGCTGATAGTTTACATAACAGGATGATATGGACAACACTGAATGGTACCGACTGTTACACTTGGAGATAGAGAGAAAAACATCCAAACTGCATGGTCTTATCTGACTTGATTAACTACAGCATATCCACATAGCTCCTATTGGTGGAGAATCCTTGTTTAGAGCAGTCTTTACCAATCAGTGCTCAGAAGTTACGCGAGAACACCACATGGCTGTAAAGGGTTAAGGTACTGACCATTGATGTTTGTGTGTGTAAAAAAAACTGTATTTGAGCTTTGAGCACTGAGGAGTTCCTCAGTGCAGTTCTGAATGTAACCATTGTTCTGAACTCCTTGTTGCAAGTAAAACTTTTAAACTTTGAGATCTCGTATTTGATTCTTTATTTGACTTTATTTGATTCTTTGTGTGTTAGGAAACTGGGTTATGAACTAACAGCATTTTTTACAGTCCTATCCAAAGGAGGACATTTCCTGACAGGTCAGCATCAGGAGTTTGGGCTAACTGTTAAAGAGGCATGTCAGGGTTCAAAGGTCAGTGTGGGCTCTGACCAGGTAGTTGAGGGTGGTGCTCTCCTCCTGTCGACCCATGTGTTTAAAGAATCGATGGTCGGCCACCAGAAGCAGTGGACAAGTGTTCTTCCTGTGGTCCAACACCTGACGTCTGGCCCTGGACCCAGACACTGAGACACAGACACGACAACAGAGACAATGTTTATGTCTGTTTATGTCTCCATCTCACAGTGTTACTACACTACTTTGTCTATTTCAAAACAAAAGCCCATTCACGTGGAGTTTTCTTTCATTTGAATCTGCAGTTCAATAACCATCAATATAAATATTCCTAAACCAGGCATGCCCAAACTGTTCCTCAAAGGGCCACTATGGCTGCAGGTTTTTGTTCCAACCAACCAAGAGCACATAGTTTGACCAATCAGCTGTCTGAAGACTGAGACCAGTTGGTTAAACCTGTCAACTCAGGTGTGCTACTGCTTGGTTGGAACAAAAACCTGCAGCCACAGCGGCCCTTCGTGGAACAGTTAGGGCACCCCTGTCCTAAACACCAGCCCAAAGAGCTAAAGATTAGCTCTAGGTGCACATGTTGACTCTGTTGCGCTGGTGTTCATAAATTCCACCTCAGCTGTCACATTTCATTCAGCAATACTGAAAATAAAAAAAACCTTTTTTTAGTTCCAGAAACTGACTGTGGTCCTGGTCCTGGTCCAGGTGCTGGTCCAACATATTGGTTCTGACGCTCTCAGGTAGGAGGTGGCTGGAGTCAGAGCTAACGTAACCACACACCGATGGCTGCTGCAAACGGGTCAAGTTCCTGATGTCCTCAGAACGATAAATGAGTAGACGACCATCAGGGGGCGCTGAGATGAACCTCCACAGAGGCTGTAGCCAATCAGACAAAGTTGTTTAAGATTCTTTGAAGTGAGAGCACACCAGGTGCCGAGAGATGTGTGAGTCGTACCTCGATGTTGTACTCTGCGTGGTCAGTCACGATGTGAGCTGAGAACTCGTGGTCGTCGATGTGAGCCTGAACACGTGAGTTCTCCTCCCCTTCACCAGCACGAGCACAACCAAAGTTAAAGGAGCAACACGCTGTGTGTGTGTGTGTGTGTGTGTGTGAGTCAACACCCAATGACGTGTCCAGTAAAGTAGTTGTGTCTGTTGACTGGATAGCTGTGTTCTCGACCGTCCTCGTCCACCACCACGGCTCTAAAGTCATCTGTGAACAGATCGTTGCTGGTTCTCAGGTACAGTCTGAACTGCCTACACACACACACACACACACACACACACACACACACACAATCAGTGTATTTTAGCAAAACCATGGACTGCATGGTGAAGACTAAGGCTGCAACGACAGTGTTAGCGACCTCTGCAGGGCGTTGAAGGATAGCATCTTCTCCACGTGACTCTCTGTCTGGACGTCGCGGCGTCGAACCGAGTGAGCGGTCAGACTGGACAGAGGCAGGACGTCAAAGTGACTGAGCATGGAGCTGAGAGAAGCTGCAGAAGAAACAGTTCAGAGTGAGAGCTCTTCACTCCACACAGCAGCGATGAACGCTGACCGATCACTAGGACTTAATGCTGGTGAACAAGGGGACAAAGACTGGCGACATAAAAGAGAACTCTTTTCAACTAGTTTCTACTTTTTCAGAGAAATCGGTGTGAGGATAAACCAGGACAAAGTCCCAGGAATTTACTCTGTTCGTTTAGAGATTTGAATAATCGAACATCGATATAGTTTTTCCTTCGTTCAAATCCAATAATTGTTTTACTGACTTAATTCACAAGTTTGACTTTTTGTTTCGTTCAGTGTTTGGATTTATACCTGCCTCGGAGACTCACCAAACTCCTGCTGCTCGGCGTCTACTAATCCATCAGGCACCGCAGCGTCTGTAAAAACAGTAAAAACCGTAGAAATCCATAAAACCGTGAAGTCGTGTCTCCACATTTTAATGGTCGCGTTTCTTCTTCTGTTTTTGAAAAGTCATTAAAGTTTATATTTCGCACATTCAAATCGAGAACGACGAACTCTTCATGTAAAAACAAATTACGTTTGTTAAATATGGTTGGAAAGTGTGACGCTGTAGATATAAATGATCGTTTATTGAAATAAATGCCGACAAAAATACGTCCGTTAAAAAAATCCAGGAAGAAGAGCGAAATCAAGTTCCTTAGAAACATATAGCGCAGGCCGGAAGTTGACCTTTTCACCAAAACAAATCACAAATTTTAATATTTAAAATGAATTAAAATATAACCTTTCATTTGACGCAGATGACATATTTCGACATTGTTTTGGTTTTATTAAGTCTTTAATTTCAAGTTAAAAGTATTGACTACATCATTATAGTACAAACATTTAATTGTTTTGACAAGACTGAGCTTTGTTTTATTTTGAAGACCTGTCTCGACATTGTGTGTTTACTTTGACGGAGTGCAACAGTCAAACAGGCAACTGTTTAAAGTCTTTTCAAAACTGATAAACATATTTAAGAACGAGAGCGAACGTCGGTGTGTTTAACTGTGAAGGTCAAGGAGCAGATGTAACAGATGTGTGCGTGTGTGAGAGAGATTTAAACTTATGTAAGAAAACATCTGTTGGCTCTATTTATAACATGTGACCTCATGGTATTACACTGGTACAGCTACTGCTAACGCTCATGCTAATGCTGTCTGTAAACACAGTGTGTTATGGTCAAATATGTCCACCTAGCAGAGACAAACACAGGACATGTGACCTCAGGCTCACACTCTTCCTTCAGTCAGGAATGTCATTGGAAGCCTAGGTATTTGGACGGCTGAGAGTGTAGGTCATAGTCGAGGGAATGTGGGCTAAGTGTATGTAGCTAAGACAGTGTGTTAGCATGGTGTACGGGAAGTTATGGTCGATGCACAGTTATGTTATGGTCATGTAAGACAGTGGTTGGGGTGGTAGACATGTTATACTTTAATAATAAACGGGGAGGTGTTGTGTAACATATTCATTATGTGTGTGTTGTCATAAAACACTCGGCTTGTTGTATATCCTGAGGTAATAAAAATGTCTAAACTCATTTACAGAAATACACATTGCAGTTCACCACTTCAGACAGTGGCTGCAGCAGAGAGTTACGCGGCTACGACCAGAGACGGAAGTGAGGTCAATTTCAACCGGCGAATGTTTATATTATTTTTAGACCTCGTGTGATCAGATGCTGCGCCATAAACCGGGGACATGAACGACGAACTAACGGTAAACTGTCACTGTTGCTCTCGGACACGCGGTTGTGGCGTCGCGCTGCCGCTTCTCGTTTGCTCATCGCAAAACTCCGCCTTCAATCTGTCGAGTTTGTTTTTTTGTTTAAACCAGACAATAACAGATGATCGAGAAGCTTGTTCCGTTTAATAGGATCTTGTTTTATAATGTTTATGACGGGAGATTATTTGTTGCTGGTCTTACCTCGTTGTGTGTCTGTGTCTGTAGGCCACTTTCACACAGCCCTGCGCTCAGTGTTCTGCTGTGAACTGGGCCGTTTCAGACGAAGGCCGTTTCTACTGCAGAAGCTGCCACAACGTCGCTGAGGTAAAGACCTGTGGAGCCAAGGACATAGACTGAGACCAGGTTTACGTTTGTCTGTCTCTGAAGTGTGCCTACATGTCCACAGCGAACTGAAGATGTGGTGGACACCACCTTCACTCCAGGCTCAGCCAGGATCTCCAACCTCACCAGGAGGTCTAGGACCAGAACACCAGGTCTTCGTCTGACTGTAGGACAAACTGTGACCACAGGACACGAACCGGTGTCAACCCGTGGTTCACACCGACTGTGTCCTGTGGTGTGTTTGTGTCTTATATAACGTAAAGGTTCTTGAATGTTCTGTACAGACCGTCAGTGGTGGATCTGTGAAGGCTTTCAGTTCATTCTGAAGAACCAGGCTGATGCTCTGGTGGATCTGGGAGTTTCTGCTCACTTCAGGGTGAGGAACACACACACACACACACACACACACACACCTACACACCTACATATCCACATCTTGTTGAGTAATGTTGTGTTTTAGGACCAGGTCTTGTGTCAGCTGTGGAGACTGTACCTTCAGAAGAGTCGACAGGCGTTCACCTCCGACCCCATCAGAAGCTCCGCCCACCAACTGGTGCCTTTTCTCATTTTTAACACAACTCCACTCCTTTACTCCCTTCTTCCTGTGTTTCACTCACCTTTTTCCTCAGAGAATCACAGACTCGGATGTGGACAGTGAAGGTGAGTCATCGGCTGTGTCCGACTCAGGTACATTTGAACAACGACTGGCAAACAAGTGTAGCAACGACTGCTAAGAGTTGGCAACAGTTAGCATAATATCAACAGCTGTCCCCAATAAATATCAGCTAGCAATGACCTCAACATACTGAAGTAGCAATGATCGCTAACAGTTGACAGTAACAGCTAGACAGATACCTACGGGTTTAGCAAACAAGTTAGCAAAAAGCTAATGAGTTAGGAATGGTTTAAAGAATCAAAAGGGGTACAGTGCTAGCAACAAGAAGCAAAAATTAGCCTTGTCAGTAATGTAGCATTAGTGCTAATGGCATTAACCAGATTTTCTTGATGTCACAGGAAGTGGCAGTGATTGGTCAGGGGTGTTGGGCAACTCTGTCCATCTGTCAGAGAGTCAAAGGCAGGTACATACTCTGATGAACATGAGGAGAACCCTGGCCCTGATCCACCTGGCTCTGGTGTGGAGCCGTGCACCGCTGACACTCAGTGATGTCATCATGTGAGCACTAAGTGTTGAACACCATTTATATTATTATCCATTGTTTTTAAATAAAACAGGTTTTGTGTTACAGTGTAAGTCTGTTACAGTGTGTGTTTGTTACTGTGTGTCTATTACGCTTTGTGTCTGTTACGGTGTGTGTTTGTTACGGTGTGTGTTACTTTGTGTGGTGTCAGGTTGGTGCGGGCTGGTCTTCTTCCATACACTGATGTCTACGAGAAACTTCCGGATAAACTGAAGGTGGAAGGAGTGGATGTCCTGACCTTCAGAGTCCACGTGAGTGTTATCCTCCCTTCTGGCTCCCTCTCTCCCCCCTCCTCCCTGACCAACTGTGGTGCCTTTGTTTTTGGTTCCAGAATGTACCGTCCCACCAGGAGCTGCACACCGAGGCTCAGGCTCTGGTTCACTTCCTGCAGCTGGAAACCTTTCCTCCAATCAGCAGCCAGAGTCAGCTGCACCCAGCACTGCTCAGCCTTCGCTATCTAAGCGATGCTAACCTACCCGGTAAGACATGCGCGCTGACATGCACTTCTAGGTGCACAGTGGTGGTGAGACCATCTTACTGCTCCTCTGTGCTCAGACCAGCTCCACCCTTGGCTCCTCCACCTGATGAAGCGAGCTGCTGTGGAAGATCAGACTCTCTACACCTTTGACTCCACCTCCTGTCCTGTCCTGCCGCAACACGACATCCAGACCGTCGCCATCATCATTGTCACCATCAAGGTGGTGTTTGGCCTGAACGACTGCACCGAGTGGTGAGGAGACCACACACACACACACACACACACACACACACACACACACATAGAACAATTACTTATATGCATTTAGCAAATGTTTTTATCCAAAGAGACTTATGAGTGGGGGGAGGTGTCATAGGTGGGTCCCTCTGGGAATCAAACCCAGGACTCTCTGCTTACAACCACTACACCATGGGACCACCAGTAACCACCACACACACACAGCACTAGAGTAACACACACACACACACACAGTAAAAGTGTGTGTTTTTGTCTTTCAGGGACTTGTGTGACGTGGACGACCAATCAGGTTTGATTTAACTGAACAGTGGTTACAGTGTTTGGTCAAAAATATAAACAATTACAGAGAAATATTAGCTGAAGTCAGTCGACAGCAGCTCCCATAGACTCTTACTGGCTTGTTAGCTAAAGATGGCTTAAGCTAACTAGAGGTGGTATCATTAGCAAGAACTGGCATTGTTCTTTCTGTCTGTTCCCATTGGCCAGATGGGGCTTTAGGATAAACAAATGCCCAGACCTGGTGTAAACCCATGGTAGCAGAGACTAGTTCAACATTCGCATGGTTAGACCTGGAAAAGACATCACTTAAAACACATTTTGTTCTCTGACCTTTGACCTCACTGGTGTCACTTATTACAGAAGCTGTGTTTAGCCTGAGGAGGTGGTTCAGACTGACCCAGGCTGCTCTCAGGTCAGCTGAGCAGAGCAGAAACCAGCTTATCTGCAGGTGAAGTCTGAGCTTGGCCAACAGAGGGCGCTTACAGTTGTGTATACCTGTGTTTGTTACTACTCCTTAAAATTATGTCAACACTCTGACCACCCAGGACGCAGTGGAAGTCAGGCTGTGGGCTGTACCAGAACAGGAGGTCCAGGAGTCTGGGACTGAAGAGGAAACGTGAGTGTTTCTACAGTGATGCTGGTCCAACACTGCCTCCTGTGGTCAGAGAGAACATTGTTATTAAATATTCATTTTGGCCCTTTTTGGTTGTGCTTTGTTGTAAAACATAATGTCCTACCAGTAGAGGGCGCTTGAGACACTGTGTGGTCTGCCCAGTGTTCTTCAAACTGTGGTTCAGGCACAGTAAAAGCTATGTTTATAGCTCCACTTGCAGGAGAGGATGAGAATATCAGGCTCCAGCACAAACACCAACATACACTGGTTCAGGTTCTGGTCTTGGTCTCCACAGGAACCTCAGATCAGGTCCAGCGGTGTTTTCAGAACCTGTCTTCTCCTGTCGCCGCCCGACGCTGCTCCAGTTCCAGTTTCAGGTTCTGTTGGGGGGGTGATGATGGAGCAGACGGTCCCAGTCTGCACCACCAGAAGTTGACTTCAGTCCTGACAATGAACCACAACATGCTGACTCCCACCAACGCCACCTACTGGCTGCCAGCTCGCTGCACCTGTTACCTTGAGTATGTTTGTTTACTGCATGAAAACCTGATGTTATGAGTGGGGGGAGGTGTCATAGGTGGGTCCCTCTGGGAATCAAACCCAGGACTCTCTGCTTACAACCACTACACCATGGGACCACCAGTAACCACCACACACACACAGCACTAGAGTAACACACACACACACACACAGTAAAAGTGTGTGTTTTTGTCTTTCAGGGACTTGTGTGACGTGGACGACCAATCAGGTTTGATTTAACTGAACAGTGGTTACAGTGTTTGGTCAAAAATATAAACAATTACAGAGAAATATTAGCTGAAGTCAGTCGACAGCAGCTCCCATAGACTCTTACTGGCTTGTTAGCTAAAGATGGCTTAAGCTAACTAGAGGTGGTATCATTAGCAAGAACTGGCATTGTTCTTTCTGTCTGTTCCCATTGGCCAGATGGGGCTTTAGGATAAACAAATGCCCAGACCTGGTGTAAACCCATGGTAGCAGAGACTAGTTCAACATTCGCATGGTTAGACCTGGAAAAGACATCACTTAAAACACATTTTGTTCTCTGACCTTTGACCTCACTGGTGTCACTTATTACAGAAGCTGTGTTTAGCCTGAGGAGGTGGTTCAGACTGACCCAGGCTGCTCTCAGGTCAGCTGAGCAGAGCAGAAACCAGCTTATCTGCAGGTGAAGTCTGAGCTTGGCCAACAGAGGGCGCTTACAGTTGTGTATACCTGTGTTTGTTACTACTCCTTAAAATTATGTCAACACTCTGACCACCCAGGACGCAGTGGAAGTCAGGCTGTGGGCTGTACCAGAACAGGAGGTCCAGGAGTCTGGGACTGAAGAGGAAACGTGAGTGTTTCTACAGTGATGCTGGTCCAACACTGCCTCCTGTGGTCAGAGAGAACATTGTTATTAAATATTCATTTTGGCCCTTTTTGGTTGTGCTTTGTTGTAAAACATAATGTCCTACCAGTAGAGGGCGCTTGAGACACTGTGTGGTCTGCCCAGTGTTCTTCAAACTGTGGTTCAGGCACAGTAAAAGCTATGTTTATAGCTCCACTTGCAGGAGAGGATGAGAATATCAGGCTCCAGCACAAACACCAACATACACTGGTTCAGGTTCTGGTCTTGGTCTCCACAGGAACCTCAGATCAGGTCCAGCGGTGTTTTCAGAACCTGTCTTCTCCTGTCGCCGCCCGACGCTGCTCCAGTTCCAGTTTCAGGTTCTGTTGGGGGGGTGATGATGGAGCAGACGGTCCCAGTCTGCACCACCAGAAGTTGACTTCAGTCCTGACAATGAACCACAACATGCTGACTCCCACCAACGCCACCTACTGGCTGCCAGCTCGCTGCACCTGTTACCTTGAGTATGTTTGTTTACTGCATGAAAACCTGATGTGAGCGCCTCCTATTGTTAGAACAGAAGTTAACAGAGTTTTCAGACCAGTCACAGCAGCAGTGAATAAAATAAATGTTTTCTATTTCCTGAGAATGGCATTTGTCTTGACAGGAAGTAGCTGCACTTGTTTGAACCACGCCCACTTCCTCTTACTGATCAGCTGATGATTTTTTACTTACTCCTTCACAGCATGCACAAGAGCCACTTCCAGGATATGAAGGCGTGGCTTCCTCACTCCTTCCTACAGCTGCTGAACTTCTTTTCTTTCCTTATTGATGTCAAGCCGACAGTTCTGTTCCAGGAAGTCCTGAACCTGGAGAGACGGCTGCTGGGACACAACAGCAGGACCAGGACTAAGACCAGGACCAGGACCCTGGGTCAGGGAACTGAGACCGCAACATGAATCTGGAGATAAAACTACTGGACAACCTGTGGACACCTGTGTAAGGACAAGACCAAGACGAGGACCCGTTGTAAGACTGAGACTGGACTCCACAGAGACACCTACTGGTCAGAAAAAACATTCATGGACTAACCATGGCCATGACCAGGTTTAGATCAAGTTCATCTTTTGTGCTGGTCCAGCACCAGGAACAGTTTGATTCTGGTTTGATATTAAACCAGAACATTTTAAATTTTTCATAAAAATGGAAAAGTTCATGAAAAAATAACAATGTTTGTGTTCATTGGTGTTGTGGTTGTAGTTGGTGTTGGTTGAAAACAAACAATGTGGAAAAATTAGATTGATGTTATTGCTCCTCTGGTGTTGTCTGTTGTTACTGCAGTCACAGTGAAGTGAGGTCAGTGTTGTGAAGGTGATGTGAGGACTGTGTGCCCCCCTCAGGTCAACAGAGGTAACTGCTGTCTGTCTTGTTGCTATGGAAACGAACCTAACGCTGAATAGTTGCCTGGCAACAGTGAACTTGCAAATGAGACTAAAAGTTTTTAAACCGTGCAGTCCTTAAACGACCTCTACAGGTAAAAAGAGGTCACAGCAGCTAGAGGTACTGATGAAAAAGCACTGGACTAAAATTACGCTTATTGTATGTCTGTAGACTAGTCCTAAAACTGTCACTGTCTGATTGGTGAACCATGGTAGTAGCAGCAGTAATAACAGTGAAAGAAATAATGTAAAAAAAAAAAAAATTCCTTTTATGTTATTGCTGGGATGTCAGTACAGGTCTGTGATGGTATTAACAATGACTGTATCAACAACAAAGGCGCTGCTGCTGGAGTGTGCACGAGTTCAGAGTGCACGTGTGAAGAGGGAGGAGGGAAGTGTGCTGCTGCCCTTAAACTCCACCCTGGAATGCTGTACTGGAGTTGTTTACAACCTGGAGCTGGGGAAAAGGAGTCCCTGAGTTCATGGAGGAGGAGGAGGTGATGCAGACAAAGTGAGGAGCAAAGATGGAGGAAAATGAAAGAAAAAAAAAGACAAAGAGATGAAGCTGTAGCAACATCACTGCCTGAATGGTTCATTTCATATCAACGCTTTTCTCCATGAGTCGATCTACAGAAATCATCCATCCATCCATTTTCATCCGCTTATCTGTTATCGGGTCACAGGAGCAGCGGTCTCTATGACCGCCACCCAAATCACACTGCACTGTAACAACCCCCCCTGAACCTTCCTGTGGTGGTGAGTCCAGTGGAAGGTACCAACCGCCCTAACAGGGATTCCATCTTGCCCAGGAGGTGAACCCTGGGGTTTTACACCAACGACAGAGACGTTGGCTGTGGGTCAAAGCGCCACCAAAGGAAATCATTAGAACATGAATCCATTTAACCAATGTTGTCTTCTGTTCGCAGCTACAGAAATTCCTGAACATTTTAAGGACGTTTTGTTCTGAGTTAGATTCAAGTCCACAGGGAGGCGCTCGTGCCAATAAAATATATTTCTTTGTTTCCTAAACCGTGCCGTTCATAGTTCATTATATTTCTGTTGTTTTTTGTTTAATCATAGTTCCATGTCCTGTCTGACCGCGTCCCCGTGGCACAGAGCGCGTTCCCGGTCCTGTTTGCCGCCAACCTTTCCACCCAGTCTCTGCGCGTCCTCGCGAGTTCAGCGGGTTTACTGTGACACCGCTGACTCCACGGACACGCCCCCCGGCACACGGGCACCCTCTGCAGTCCAATGGCGATTGGAGCACGTAGAGACTGTCATCTGATTGTGTGCTGCTCGAGACACCTTTGCCTGTGATTGGCTGTGTGTTACCAGCCGCTGCTGACTCCGCCCTATTTTGCTTTCACCGTGTTTTTCAGATTTTTTTTTTTTTTACTCCGTTCAGCTCCAACAGTCTTAATTGTTATCCTGGACCTAAACCTGGACTTGTCGTCCCGGCCCCGTGCTCCAGTTGTTTCCTCCGGACTCCGCTCTTTCCGTCTGCTCCTGGCCTGGTGCTTTTCGTTCTGTTCATCTTGGCTACGGTTCTCCGAGTTTCGGTTCTGTCTTTTCAATCTCCCTGGCTCCGGTTCGATCCCGGGACAACGGCAGCGGCTCGTGTGCTCTGGCCGCTGTTGTCGCCTCCTCCGCCGCCTCTGCTCCTCTGAGTGTCCGGCTTTGTGTTGAGCTTCAGCGGCCGCTGCTGTCAGGTGAGCCTCCGTTCAGAGAGCGGCGTGTTGCCAGAGCTGCAGCCGCTGATGCGGCGCTGCCGCCGGGTTATCTGAGGTCACAGGAGACGTGTACGCGCACGCGTTCTCTATCACATAGCCACATACATCCGCTGCTGTTACTGTTTTATTGTCACTGAGTGTGTGTTTGACGTTGTGTTATTGCTGTTTTGTTTGTTGTGGTTTGTTGTCTGTGACGTCATTTGTTGTGTTCTTCAGCTTGTGTTTTGGTGCTGTTTCGATTGTGACGTGATTATTTCCTTGTTTTGTTGTTGCTTTTGTTCCACGTCTTTAATGGTGTGTGGTGTATTTTACGGTTGTATTTGTGATCTGATATTGTCATGTTGTTCGTTATTTATAAGCCACTCAAACCCCCGCACACACACACACCAAACATCATAGAGAAAACCAGTGATTTTGTCAGCAGTTGTTGATCAACTGCTGCTCCACCACTGAGTTCTAATGAGTTCCTCTGTGACTGTTGGAACTGTTCACTGTTGGAAATCATCTGTTCAGATTCACCTCAGTGACACAGACTGACCACAAGAGGCAGCAGAGGACCAACTGCTGCTGTGTCTCCGTGGTAAAATCACTGATTTTTTTTTTCTCTATGAGGTTTCTGCAGAAGAGTGAGTTGTTAATAAATGATTCAACGTTCAGAGACTAAAGAAAAGTCATTGTGTGAAACACGTGGATGGTTGATGATTGGTCGATGTACTGATATCAGTGAATGTGTTAGATCTTTCTTTGAATTTGAACTGCTGTGCCTCAGGTTGATGGGATGGACGATCAGCTGAACACCACCATGGAATTGAAGTACCACGACCTGGAGGCTGCTGAAGCACTGGTCAGCATGAGCTTCTGGGGTCAGAGATCTCACAACGCCAGGCCTCTCACCCCTACCTCTGATTCCTGTGACTCAATCCAGCTGCCACAGGAGGGCGCCGATGCTCCCAAAGACCTGATGGCTCTGTCTTCACTGGTGAGAGCAGCTTTACTCAGTCTCTCTGCTCATAGTTAAACACTGGCCCATTCAGGTCACAGAGCAAACCTCAAACAGAAAATCAGTGATTTTAGTTCACACCAAAGTCCATAGAGAAAATCAGTGATTTTAGTTCAGACCAAAGTCCATGGAGAAAATCAGAGATTTTAGTTCACAAAGACACAGCACTTGATTCACTGTTGTTATATTTGAATTTATAGTTGTGAATGATACAGGTATTTTATAAAAACTTTGTCTCCTCTTCCTTCAGTGTATGACTCCACCTCACAGTCCCAGCTTCGCAGGTGCCTCAACCACTGCTACCACCTCGACTCTAGGCTCCACCTTCAGACCACTTTTACCTCAGGCGGAGCTTGCTGTGTGTGCTGCCGTCTTTGGTGATTCATCCTTGTCAGACTCCTCATCTCCACTTCCTGCAACCATCTCAACCAGAGCCACGAGTGTCATCCGACACACTGCTGACAGCATTTCTATACCACCTCCTTACCCCACCCCTCCCAGTTTTCAGTCTACATCGACACCATCTCAGGAGGAGACCCAGGGGCATCCCGGTCCTTCTTGTTCTTCTCCTCCTCCTGCGTCCCAGTCCTCCTCGCCTCTCCGGACCTCCCCTCTCATCTGTCAGGTGATCCCGGTGAGTGGAAGGCCTGGAATGATCTCGGCCTTTGTCCCGACTCCACTGCAGCTGCAGACACAGGCTGGTCTGAACCCTCTCCTTCAACACTCTCCGCCCAATGGCTTTACTTCACCCATGCTCGTGGGGGGAGCTGTGTCACAGGGGGCAGTGATGTTTGTGGTCCCAACTCCAGCCCTGCAGCAGCCAGCGCAGACCATGGTCACCACCAAGCTCCTCCCCCTGGCTCCGGCACCTATTTACGTGTCATCAGGATCTGGAGGAGGAGGAGGCTGTTCCTCCTCACAGTCTGACTTCACGAGACGACGAAACTATGTTTGTAATTTCAGCGGCTGCAAGAAGACGTACTTCAAAAGTTCACACCTGAAGGCTCACCTGAGAACACACACAGGTAACACACACAGACAAAAATGTTGCTAGAGCATAGCTAACGTGTTAGCTAAAAGCTGTATGATGCATGAAAGTTGATGATGATGAACGTTTGGAAACAGATTTGAAAAGAATCGACTCTGGTAAAATGTTTGATTCCTGGAGCTAATTATGTAATAATAAGTATCAAAAATATTATTTGATTGATTGATTGATTATTGCACAGGTGAAAAACCATTCAGCTGTCACTGGGACGGTTGTGACAAAAAGTTTGCCCGGTCTGACGAACTTTCCCGACACCGCCGAACACACACTGGCGAGAAGAAATTTGTCTGCACCATCTGCGATCGCCGCTTCATGCGCAGTGACCACCTGACCAAGCATGCTCGCCGTCACATGACCTCCAAGAGAGCGGTGGCCATGGCAAATTCAGCCACGTCAGTGACAGCGGTGGCGTCATGGTCCAACAACAATGCTGACGTCAACAAAGGAGGACTGCCAAAAAGTGGATGCGAGGGCCCTGTACTTCCTGTGGGCGTGCTCGTACCTGCCGCAAAATGATTTACCAAGAGGGGTGGGACTTGAATCATCCTTCCACCAATCACAATCAGCTGTTGGGTGTCTTGCTACAACTTCATCCAACTGGGCCCGTGTCAGACAAGCCAACAGGGAGGTTCGGTCTCTGTTTACAGAAGAAGTTGTGTGAAGCAGCAGTGCCCCTAGAGGTCAAGACTGTCACTGTAGGACAGGGACAAATCATGATACTCATTTCTCAGGTCAAGCATTCAAAACCTCAGCTTATAAAACCATTTTATTCTCTTGGGGGAGGAGAGGGCCATTATAGGGTGCAGCAGCGCCCCTGCAGACAGAAGCTGTGGAGGCACTCCCCTTAGAGTTAACTTCCTAATCTTAAGCACAGAAAATGTGGACTATTAGTTGAGGTAAGAATAAACAAGGGACTGACACCATTATTTACAACAGTGCCTCTGAAGGGCAAAACAGTTACTACATTTGATGAACTGACCAACACTCTGACACTCCAGATAACTGCACTTTACAGTAGGACAGTGAATGCAACAGGCTGCATCCCAGCTCTTAGGAAAAGAAGCAAAAGATGGCGATGCAGCAACAACGAGCCTGGATTTATTAATGGACTCTTTGATGGCTTTCATTTGTTGTTCATCGAGCATTTCAAATTTAAAGGGATAGTTCAGGATTTTTTGTGAGTGCTTCAAGTTAAACAGGCTCCCTGAGAACACGGCCGTCTGTGGAAAGACTGATGTTAGCCTTCAGTATACTGTAGGATTGATCTGCAGTACTTTATTACTGCATTACTTCATTACTTTATGTTGTAGTTAAACTTTTTCAACAGGAAACTTTTCTCAACCAAACATTATAGAGAAAAACAGTGATTTTCTCTGCAGTTGTTGATCCACTGCTGCTCCTTCACTAATGAGTTCTAATGAGTTTTAATGAGTTCTTCTGTGACTTCACTGTTTGGAATCATCTGTTCACATTCACTTAAGTGACACAGACTGACCACAGGAGGCAGCAGAGGACCAGCAGCTGCTGTATCTCTGTCAGATGGTGTCTGACAGTCAATGGTTTACAAACTCCAGTTGGCAGCCACGTTATCACAGGAGCCTGGTATCTCAGCAGTAAGGGGCGCTCATTAAGCCCTGACTTTGTGTTTGATCTCCTCCTAAGTTTGGATCATGGGGAGACAGCTGGAGGATGGAGTGAGATTCTGGCTCTGCTCAGGATTTTTTTATTCCTCGCACCACAACCTAACCTAAGGAGGAGGAGAGTGGGGAGGAGGACTGACATCAACAAGAAGCTGACATTGCACTGGATTTTTTAAACCTGGCTGGTCTTTTGTATTCTGTGACATTTAATCATCGTTAGGAAACCATGTGCACTCTGTTTTTACTTTGCCAAAGTGTTGTTGTGCTTCTTTTGTTCACTGCGTCCTGTAAATACTGTAACTATGTTGTGTACTTCTACCTGTATCCCAGTTGCATTTATTGACAGTACAACTTATTGATATTTTAAAAATGTCAGTATTCCTCACTGTGATACTACCTACTCTCTCTGCTTGACAGAATATTAAAAATAATATTGTTAATATTTAATGAATATTTGTGGAGAAAGCTGTTTTATAGTAATGTAGCTAAAAAATACCTCATTGTATGAAATGCCATTGGGATCAGCATGGTCTCTTATTTAAACGTTGCCTGTAAGAGATGGTAATTTTTTTTTTATTATAATAAAGAAATAAACTTACAGTCACAACTTGGCATTTTGACATGTGACTACAGAACAATCAGATCCAAACATTCACTAAACCCAGTGCAGTTGTGAACATATCTAATGTACATCATTATATTATATCATGAATCAGTGACCCCCCCTCCACCCAACTAAATAAACATCATACTAACACGACTGCAAAATACTTCCGTTTTGAGGTGGGAAACGATACCGCTGTATATTCTGCTCCGCGACAGTGTCAAGTACACAACGACTCGGAAAGATCGGCAGCCAATCATTGGCCAACATCTGAGGAGGAGAGGAGAGGCCTGAGGAGGTGCGGGCTCATGGGGAATTGGCTATGAGGTCAGGATAGATCCCCCACCCCACTTTGCCTTACTGACCAAAATTCAGATGGAAAACAAACTGCAGAGGAAACCAAGGTCACAATGACACGACGTAGAGGCAAGTGGAACTGCAGCTCAATATTATGCTGCGTCACAGAATAAAAGATTCAATTTTCCTTACACGTAAACGAGAAGTGTTGGGACAAAAAAAGAAGGCGATGACGTAAGTTAGTGTAGAACCAACGTCTCTTGTTACCGAGTTATGTGACATTAAAGCAAAACTGATTAAAGGCTGCTTAAAATTACGCAGATGTGGTAAAGTACATATTTTACCCTGATGTTTAAACACGTGGTGTAACCTATCAAAACACATAAATGTATATATACTGTGATTATGTATGGAAAACTTATAAAATTGTATTTTTTAATTATTTCAAATATAAGATTTTATGATGTAAAACATACACCAAAACAATTAAAAGCACACTTTCTTACAGGCTATTTCTTGTGTAGTGAATGTAGTACTATAGTTGTGTCCTTTTTAAAAACCATGTTGTTTAACTACTTTTATTGTCTTGATCTTTTGGCGCTTTTGTAACAAACAGCAAACCGCGCGTCTTCTGTGTGACGTGCGTTAAGTCACGCAGCCTGATTGGCTAGCGTTGCTGCGTCATATTTAAAGGGACACCATGAGCAGAGTAGCTATTGGCTGAGGGCGTTCAAGCGCCAAGATTTCAATGAAAAGACCGAGCTGAGAGGAAAGCGATTTAGTCTGAGTGTGTGAGAGGAGTGTGTGTTTGTGCTGCTGCTGTCTGTACAACGTTCCGTCCTTTTCTTTCGCTGTCTTTGTAACTCTTCTTCTTCTTCTTCTACTGACGCTATTTATTGACTTCCCTCAGAAAAAAATGCTCTCCGCTCGCTCTTCTCTGTCTGTCAAAGACGAGAATATTCTCGTCAGCCAGACCAACAAAATGGCGTTGGACAAAGAAAACACGGTGAGAAGAAAGTCTATTTTTCTTTGATTTACTCCGTTTTTTGGTTACTTGCCTGCCGAAATCTGTGGCGGCCATTTTGTCCGAGCTCAGCCTCGTCTGTCAGTTGTTCCCTGTTTTAATCAAACGGATCCCTAAATTTGACTGTGTTGCTGGTGTTTCGTTGTGATCATTGTTGGTTTAGTTTTATTTTATTTTATTTTTTTCAGCCTCCTGGTCTAAACAAATCCCGTACGTTAGCGTCGAAAACCGCGCGGAAAATCTTCAGTGATGCATCGGTGAGTGACGTAATTTTCCTCCAGAGCTTCCTGTGATCAATACTGTCATCTGCCAGTTTATCATTCGTGTAACCTGACGGTCTGATGTACCAACAGAGTTATACTGTCTTTCCATGATGTGTCATTCTATACCTTAATACATTGAGGCACACATCTCATTTATGTGACGTCATTCTCTGTCGCCTCAGAAGAGACCAAACTTGACTATGTCGGTAATGATGTGAACAAATGGAGGTCACATAAAACAAAAGTTGTTTTTTTTTTTTTTCCAACCCTACTTGTTTTTCAGCCTAAGAAAAGCAGCAGCAACGGTGGCGAAGAGGAGGTGGAGCCTCTGCTGAAGGACAACCCCAGTCGGTTTGTCATTTTCCCCATAAAGTACCACGACATCTGGCAGATGTACAAGAAGGCTGAGGCCTCCTTCTGGACGGCAGAGGAGGTGCAGGACGTTAGCATTCTTAGCTGTGGCAGTGAAGTTAGTGTGTACTGTATGTGGACTGAGGTCTAATATCTGGTCTGGTCTCAGGTGGACCTGTCCAAAGACCTGCAGCACTGGGAGTCTCTGAAGGATGAGGAGAGGTACTTCATCTCACACGTGTTGGCCTTCTTCGCCGCCAGTGACGGCATCGTCAATGAGAACTTGGTGAGTGTGACGGCGTCCGTGTCTGGTTGATCAACGGTGGGGTCGGCGTCTGCTTCATGTCCCACTGTTCTACCTTGTGACCACCAGGTGGAGCGCTTCATGCAGGAAGTGCAGGTGACGGAGGCACGTTGCTTCTACGGTTTTCAGATCGCCATGGAGAACATCCACTCTGAGATGTACAGCCTCCTGATCAACACCTACATCAGGGAGCCACAGGAGAGGTGACTTACTGTGTCTATACTGCCCCCTAATGTTGGCACCCATTCTGCTGTGTTTGTTCTAATGCTGTGTTCACTGACCTCCAGAGAATACCTGTTTAATGCCATTGAGACTCTGCCCTGTGTGAAGAAAAAGGCCGACTGGGCTCTGAACTGGATCAGCAGCAGAAACGCCAGCTATGGTAGAAGGACTAATATACTGCAGTACTACACTGTTACTCACTGTGGTACTAACCATGTGGCTGATCATGTGACCACCAGGAGAGCGGGTGGTGGCCTTTGCTGCAGTGGAGGGAATTTTCTTCTCTGGTTCCTTCGCTGCCATCTTCTGGTTGAAGAAGCGTGGCCTGATGCCCGGCTTGACCTTCTCCAATGAGCTGATCAGCAGAGATGAGGTAACGACCTCACACTGATGTCATCAGTCAGCAGCGTTTGTCCGGTTACTTTACTGTTTGTTGATTGGCTGCTTCCAGGGCCTTCACTGTGACTTTGCCTGTTTGATGTTCAAACACCTGCTGAAGAAACCGTCCAGAGAAACCGTGACCAAGATCATCAAGAACGCCGTGGAGATCGAGCAGGTGGGCGGAGTCGTCGCTTCACAGTGTGGCGGTGGCAGCTTGTGGTTTGGTTGTTGACTGTTGTTGTCCTTTGTTCAGGAGTTCCTGACTCAGGCTCTGCCTGTGAAGTTGATCGGGATGAACTGTGATCTGATGAAACAGTACATTGAGTTTGTAGCTGACAGACTGATGCTGGAGCTGGGCTTCGCCAAGGTAACCGCACACACACACACACACTCAGCAGAGCTGCTGATGCTAATGTAGCTAAGCTAGCTCAGGTGTGTGGTGATGAGAAGCGCAGGGGTACCGATGTCAGCTGATGATGAGAGCTGAGTTCTGCTGAGAGTCTGATCAGAGGACCAGTGGTCCACTGATGGATGTCAGCAGGACTAGAGCCACGCCCATCTGAACACACTCTACTTACTGCTGTCACTGTGACCTCTGACCTCCTCCTTAGCTAGTTAACAGTGTTGTGACCTCTGACCTCCTCAGATCTATAGGGTGGAGAACCCCTTTGACTTCATGGAGAACATCTCTCTGGAGGGAAAGACCAACTTCTTTGAGAAGAGAGTGGGGGAGTACCAGAGGATGGGGGTGATGGCTGGGAGCTCCGACAATGCCTTCAGATTGGACGCAGACTTCTGAGGATGCCCCCTGGTGGACTGGAAGTGTCTCTGTGGAACCGCTTTTAAAATCCTATGGTCATGTCTGCCCTTCATGAGGGGGTGCTAAAGGCCAGAATTAATTTATGCTTTTATGACTTGAGTTTTATTTTGTTTTGACTGATTGCTATGACTTTATCTGATGGTGTAGAAAATGTACAGTCTGAACATTTTTGTAATAAACTAACATAACTCCAATTTTTAATGGTCAACTTTGCTACAACCAAAGGACATGAACTGTTTGTCAGTGGTGGTAGTATTTTAGTAAAGGGACCTGGGTCTGGAATGTTTCAGGTTCGAGTCCACCAGCTGCTAAGTCACCACTGAGGTGCTCTGACCATGGCACCGTCCCCACACGCTGCTCCCTGGGTGCTTCAGCTGCCCCCTGCTGACTTGCTGATGGCATCTGCTGTGGACCTGTTTGACCTACTGTATATGCAAACTGAAAGGGCCATGGACGTGGGGGGGGGCGTCCGTACGCTCCGTCATCTTCATCAGAATCGGTTTTCTGTCAGGTGTGGTTTCATTTTTGGTTCATTTGAGTAAAAGTCTTGTAAAATGTAATGTGAGGGAGAAATGTAATTAATATCCTGGAACGTCGACACGAGATGACGTCACAGCTCATTTCCATGATGGCCAACCACTGACGTCATAAGCGGAAGTGAACACTCGCAGAGTGCAGATCTATCAGGATCAGCTGCTAAGCGCAGAACGCCACGCAAAATGCTAGTGTCACGTACAAGGCAGACGTTTTTAAAGCCGGTGAGTGTGTGACGTTTGTTGTGACGGCTTTGGCCGCGTACCTTATCGTCAGGTGCAGAAACTAGTTTGAAAACCTGACTTTGTGAATTCATTAAAGCACGTGTTTTTACAAACATCTTTTCGGTGAAAACGAAACCAAAACCTACTGCTTGACAGAGAAAGGAATTTTGAGCTGTAACAGAATCTGTAGTTGTGTTTGAAAGACGCAACGTAATTCCGACATTTATGTGAAAAGTTTTAGGATTTGAGGTTTGGTGACTGTGATGTCACATCTGCTTTCAGAGTATTCCCTTCGCTGGGACAATTCTCGGTGGTTTGCTTCCCGGTGAAATGGTTCTGGTTCAGGGCTCGGTTCCCGTTGGTGCTGACAGGTGAGTCAGGTCCACATAAGTCCATAACCAGGGCTGAGTCAGTCATCCTTAACAGAGGGGCGGAGCCAGTATCAGGGGACTGGGTGCACAGCATTGGATTGGATGTTCAACGGTGTAAGATGTTTGTTGATGTTATTTTTAGTTAATGCTAAGCTTACGCCAAATGCTAATGTTAATGCTAAATCTAACAATGTTAAGCTGTAGGGACGTTATGTTGCTCCTCAGTGTTATTAATAAAGTCTGTTAACAGCAGACGGTGCTATTGTTACACATAAACAAATGTAGGCTGTGCAGAAATAGTTCTGTTTCAACTTTTGTACTTTTGACCCAACAGGGGGAGGCAAGATGACGTGTTGGTGTCTTTAAATCTCAGGTTATCACGTGATGAAGGTCAAAGTGTGGCTAAATCATTTCTGTGGTAGATTCCAGGTAGACCTGGCGTGCGGCAGCAGCATGAAACCTCGCGCAGACGTGGCCTTTCACTTCAATCCTCGCTTCAGTGGCTCCCCATGTGTTGTGTGTAACACACTACAGTGTGAGCGCTGGGGTCCGGAGGAGATCCAGCACCAGAACCCCCTGAAGAGCGCTCACACATTTGAACTGGTCTTCCTGGTCCTGCAGGACAAGTTTAAGGTAATGATATCAACAAACATGACCAGAAGTTCCTGTGACTGGGGAGGTCATGTGCAAGATGTTTGACTTTTGATTGGTCAAACTTTTTGGGACATTTCATTGGATTTGGAAAAGATTTTTGTGATTTTTAATTTTTTTTCCACATTTTTACACCAAAGTCATTCTGTGCTTCGTGATGATTGGTCCATTTGTGTTTTTGTTATTCATAGTGTAAGAGGTATTTGACTGTATTTGGAGGTATTTCTTAGGACTTTAATGTTTTCACCAAAGTACAGTTTTACATTTGTAGTATTTGAACAATTTTTTCCAGTCATCAGTTCTTCTTTTTCTCCAGGTGGCGGTCAATGGCGCTCACCTTTTACAGTACAAACAGCGTGTGGCACTGGAGCGTGTTGACACAATACTCATCTCTGGAAAAGTGGCGGTCGAAGTAGTGGGCGTCGTCCCGTCAATGTCGGTGAGTCTCCAAAAGAGGGTGATATTTTTGAGTGTGAGCAGGAATCGTGACTTGTTTGTGTTTGGTTTTAGAACGCTCCCCTGGCTGTTAGCAACATTCAGGACTCACAGATGAAGGTGAAGACGTCATGTTTGCTGATGACATTTTGAACTATGTTTAAATGGTTTCTTTTGTTCTCTTTCAGTCTATTCTTTCCACTGCGGGAAACACAGTAAGTTTCTTTGACTCAACAAATTGTCTGTCTCTATTTATTTACCATCTTATATATGTATATCTGTGTGTGTGTGTGTGTGTTTACAGCGGGTTCCATTTTCTGGTTTTCTCGGAGATGGACTGAGAGTCGGACAAAGCGTCTCCATTCGAGCAGAGACCAATCACAATGCTCAAAGGTAATGATTACATCATACTATACCCATTTTGCTCAACTTATCAGCAGCCTTTGACACAGTCAATCACCTGGTCCTATTATTGATACTCTCAGACATGGGCACTAGTGGCAGTGCACACCTGGTTTGAAACTTCCTGGTTGGTGGTTAGGGCACTTATCTGCCTCACAATACCTTGTCACCATGTACACCACCTGGATGGACCAGGTCATTTGCTCACATGGTTTCTCTAATCACAGCTATGCTGATGATAACCAGCTCTCGCTGTCACCGCCACCTGTTGACTCCACAGTGTCAGCACCAGTCTCAGATGGTCTCTCTGACATATCTGCCTGGGTGGAAGCCCGCCACCTCCAGGTCAACCTCTCCAGCACTGAACTCCTGGTCTTCCCAGCCAAGTCAACCCTACATCATGACATCTCTGGGTGTCACCATGGACAACCAGCTGTCCTTTATAGATCACGTTGGTCATGGGGACATTGACTTGATCACTTGTCTCAAAATCTGCCAAAGCTGTGTTTTTGTAAAACTGTTGAAGCACTTTGAGCTGCACGATTGTATGAACTGTGCCTTAGAAATACAGTTATTATTATTGTTATTGTTATTATGTTGCCAATGTTGCTGTGTTGCTTTACAGTTTTCAATATAAGAAATATCAGGCCACACCCAACCCAACAGGTTACACAACTCCTGGTACAGACCATTGTCAGGTCCCACCTTGATGACTGCGGGGGTCTTCCTAGCCCCCTAGCCTGTGCTACAAAACCCCTGCAGATGGTCCAGAATGTCTGGTCTTCATATAAAAGGACTGAGCTACACTGGCTACCCACCAGCATCAAATACAAATCACTGTTGCTAACCCATAGCAGGACCAGTATTGCTCATACTGGTCCTGCCCCCTGATGTTACCCCCTGACCACTCCACTAAACTGGGAACATTGTCTGGCAGTCCCAACACCTCGTACAAGACAATCCAGGCTCTTCCTGCACTGACCAACACCCTAGTTAAGAAATCTCACTTTACTAACTAGCAGTCTCCTCTTAAAGTCACTGCTGATGTATATGTATATGTAAGTGTAGTAATCAGTACCAGGCAGCAGTGGAAACAAACACATGAGGAAGTAAAATCCTGATTCAGGTTTTTCTTTTCCTAGTTTCTGTGTGAACCTGTGTTCATCAGAAAGCAGTGACATCGCTCTTCACCTCAACCCTCGACTGAAGTCTCGCATTTTCGTCAGAAATTCGTTTCTGTCTGACAGCTGGGGTTCGGAGGAAACGGCACTGGACGGATTTCCCTTCATGGCAGGACAGTACTTTGAGGTAAATTACATTTTTGGTCAAATGAAAAACTTTCTATGAAACTTTGTCACATGTTTTCAGTTTAATGGGGAAATGTTTGGTATCTGTTCTTTGCAGATGATCGTCTACTGTGACTCGCAGCACTACGGAGTGGCTGTGAATGGAGACCACATTCTCACCTACAAACACAGGGTCCAGGACCTGAGGAGGATCAACCAGGTGGAGGTTCAAGGCGATGTCTCACTGCTGGATGTAAAACTCCACTGATGGAGGACAATGGTGTGGTCATATCTGTCATCACATGATGAAAGTGATCCAATAAACATCAACTTTGATGAACACTTAGAAGTACAACATTATCACAGTATGACAGTCAGGAGAGGCTGAGAAGTAAGTGTGGTGAAGGACAGAGACACAGTAGCTCGGTGTGCTGTCAGAGTGATGGATTGGTTGAAGGTAGAGGTGGGGTTACAGCAGTACTTCCTAAATAGTGGGGTGGGCCCCCTGGGCGGTGCGGTAAGGTGCCAGTGGGGGGCTTCCAATGGAATATGGCATGCTGGACATACTGTAGGTGTACCACAGCTGTGAAAACATTTCTGAGGGGTGGGGGCATGAAAGAAAATACTTGAGAACCACTGGGTTACGTCAAGGTCCAGCTCTGAGCCTTGTTTTGTTTGCTAGACAGTTTGACACATAAGGTTCAACAGGAGGTTCCGTGGACCACTGTACAACCTCCATGTTGAACTCACTTCTTCAGTGCTCAGCAGCCTCCCCTGTGTTTGCCTGTCATGTGACTCACCATGGAAGGACCTGGAGTGAAGTATGTATTTTGCCAGTCCTCAGTCGGGGTCTTTCAGTAGCCAAGGTTTGAACCACACAATATTTCCATATCTTTTCCAAACATGTTAATAAAGTTTTTCAAAGACCTAGAAAATTCAATTTCGATTTCCAAAACGTTTTCAGGTTTTCCATGACTGTACCAGCACTGCTATTAGCATTGTATGTTGCTTTCCGTCAGTGGTTGACAACCCTAACCCTGACGTACCAAAATTTTAAGCATAAAAAGCAAGTACCTACATGTTTTTAACTAACTGCAGGAATTCGACCACCGATCTGTGCTCAAGCTCGGCTTCATTTCCATGATTATCGTCATTTATTTTGTTTAATTATACGTTGGGAATCATCTTGGTGGTTAAGGAAGTGGTCACATTGTTGTGTGCAGTGCTTCACTTTCCTTCTATCTTTAGCATCTCATGTGGGGACAGTGCCTTGCTCAGAGCATCTCAGTGGAAACTTAGCAGCTGATGGACTCGAACCTGAAACTGTTTAATAAATATTTAAAAAACATTTCAATTCAAATTCAAAAATACACCACGTATTACGAACTTGTCTTTTATTTTTTAGGTTGGTGAAGGCTTTTATTTCCAATAGCAGACCGGAACTGGGGTGGCTGTTTCCGATAGGGCTCGACGCATCTTCTCACAACTACGCCGTTGATTCTGAGAAAAAACCCCCGACAAAAACAAACAACCCCGACTGAAAATCCCAAATCGATCCTCGACTAATCTGAAGAAGCTGAAGGTCAGTGTTTGTTTGTTTGTGTATTTATATCTACGCGTCTGTGACGTCACTTCAAAATGTCAATACCGATGGTTAGATGAGATGACGGATAATCGGTGAACAGATGAAATGATTGTTGTAGAAATGATCTTCACGATAACTCCAGGACTTAACGTCTTGTCCCGTCCACAGGTGGCAGAATAATATGTCTGGTTCTTCTCCGTTCCCGTTGCTTCTCCTCCTCCTCGTCAGCATCTCATCCTCTGAGGATCTAGATCTGGTTCGCAGGAACTCAGATTTTGCGGCTCGACTGTTTCGATCAGTTGCCAGTCGCAGTGATGACAACGTCTTTTTGTCGCCACTCACACTAAGCGCCGCACTGACAGCGCTCGCCAGCGCCACCACGGGGTCCACGCATGAGCAGCTTCTAAAAGGATTGGGACTGTCTGGACTGGACGTGAGCACTGTGACAGGTGAGTGGAGGTGATGGGGCATAGTGTTGTTTAGTCACCTGTTGGAGGCGCTGAACTTTCTGGGTTTCAGATTTTTTTCAGAACTTGCAGAACTCCAAACCTGCCCACCTTCTCTCTGGTCTGGGCCTGTTCCCTGACCAACACGTGCAGTTGCAGTCGTCTTATGTGGACCTGGTCCAGAACAAACTCGGTGCAACTGTCCAAAAGGTAGTGTACAGTGAACCACAGGAAGCAGCTGATCTTATCAACCGTTGGGCCCAGTACCAGACTGGAGACCAGGTCAAGGACATAGTGACAGATCTGGACTCTCAGACGCCGCTACTTCTCGCCTCTGTGGCTTCCTACCAGGGTACGTTGCAACGTCCTACATATTCCGTTCAGTAGAGGGCACTAGTTTTCACTAGCTGACGTAAAATCTGTCAACATTTTGTTTGATGTCTGGTGAGATTGTGTTTTTCATTGTGATTTGTTATCAACCTTGTGTGTCTGGGTGCAGCGGGGAGAGGGGATTAGGGGGGCTGAGGACAGCTGGCTCCACCTGTTCGCCCGGACCGTGGAGCCAGGATGAAAGCTCCAGGTGTATCTGTTCTAGAAAAGTGTGTTCACAGCGTTTTCATCTAGACCTTCGAGAATGGATCACCATAGTAACTTAGGTTAGGGTTAGCGTTAGTATTATCCTGGTCTTGGGATATGGGTTAGCGTTATCCTGGTCTTGGGTTAGCGGTATCTGTTCACTGTATAACGACTTAGCTCATCAACTCATGTTCCCTGATGTTTAATGTCTTTCAGGCCGTTTTCAACCTGCATTCAATGCTTCACTGACTCAGGAGGAGCGCTTCTATGTGGATCGGTACCATGTGGTAATGACCAGTATGATGTTTCGGGCTGACAAGTTTTTCCTGGCGTACGACCGTGCACTGAAGACGGGCCTCCTGAAGCTGCCCATGACGGAGGGGGCAGCCATGTTGGTGGTATTTCCTGACGCAGATGTTGATGTCACAGTGGTGGAGGAGCAAGTGACATCAGAGAAGATCCAAACCTGGATCCAACAGCTAAAGAAGACGTATGCATCACCTCATTGTCCCACACCCTGGTCCCAGACCCTGATCCCCAACCCTAGTCTTGTCCTGGACCCTGGTCCTAGACTTTGATCCTGGACCCTGGTTTCATGTTGAGCTCCCAAAAAGATTTCTGTACAAACTCCTCTGAACCAGTGATTTTCTCTTAGTTTTTCTTGGTTCTGTTTCCACTTTAATGAACAGACAATGAATGATCACAAATCAATTGTTTAAACCTTATTCTGTTTGTTTTTAATCAGGAAGTTGGAGGTGCAACTCCCACGCTTCCTGTTGGAGCGATCGTACACTCTGAAGAACATCCTGATGGACCTGGAGGTCACTCAGGTGTTCCAGGAAGATGCTGACCTCACAAACATGAGCGGGACCAAAGGAACCAGACTCACACAGGTACTGATGAACCAGAGAAGGAGGGCTGGTACTGATGAACCTTCTCTTTAGTATCTGAAATAAACTTATCTCCAGGTTCTGTCCTGTGTTGATATTAGCGCCACCTGGTTTTAAGATGTTGGTTGATGTTGGTTACATTACTGGACTACAGTCTGTCTGGTTCTGGTGGTTCTGGTTTGAAAACTAATTGTGGAATCTTTGACTTTTAGGTTTTCCATAAATCACTTCTCTCGGTGGATGAGAGCAGTGATGACATCACTGCAGGGGGTGGAGCTACAGCTTTCTCTTCTCCACCGCCTCGATTAACCATCAACAGACCTTTCATCTTCATTATCTACCAGCAGATTAGTGGGAACATTCTGGGCATGGGCCGAGTGCTGGATCCCAGCAGGAAGTAGAACCACACAGGCCCCGCCTACTTTTGGCTGTCCATCAATGCTTGGATGTTTTTGTGATTGCTATTGTGACATTAAGACGCAGGTTTGTTCGTGGTTGGTACTCAGGTTGGTGAATGCGGTAGGATGCTAAGCTAATAGTTATATTACAGTAGTAATAGGAGTTAGGAGTTCAAGGTCATGACCTTCTGTCACAAGACTTTAAATGTTTTACTTTTGCACCATATATTTTCATCTGTGTGAGCTAGCCTGTATATATATGTGTATATATATATATGTATATGTGTATATATATATATATATATACATATATATATATATATATATGTTTGTGTAGAGTCCTGCTGCCGAGAACCCATTTCTACTTCACAATATGTAACGTTTGCTGCCCCAAGAGAAGGATCAGTGTAATGGCATCTTATAGCTTATGTAATGGCTTATATAAACAAACTGAAACTATAATATAATGTTAGCAGTGATGTTAATAAACTCTCTGGTCGTCACTGGTCTTTGTCCTGGTCTAACTGACCTACATAGGACCAGGTGTATATACGTATATGCTGGTCTTTGGATTATGACGTCCTTTGCCGTCTCGTGGTTACGCACCATCTCTCATGAATTTTTTTAAGAAATCTTGTTCCATCATTTCGACGTATGGTGTTAAAACTAGCTAAGTAGCAGAGTGGAAGAATATGTAGTCATGTGACTTCTTTACATTTGCTTTCTTTCATTTGTTGTTTTTTTGGAAACTTTTTTCCCTTCATTATGGCCCCTAGGCATAACTCAGACTTCTGATTTTTTATGTCATAGATTATGATGTCATCATTGTGTTAGCGTTGCTGAGTTACGAAGGTACTGAAGTACGGCATGTGAGTTAGGTTACGAGTTACCGTAGGAACAGAACTACAGAATATTTGTGGCTCCTCCCCCTCAGACCTCACCTCAGAATTTGAAGATTATTCTGAGTTCAGTGACCTGAGTGACAACGAACTGCTGCAACTCTGGAGCAGTGAAGACGCTTCCTCTAGACTGACCAATCAGGCTCCTCCATCTGGCCATCTGGTGGATGGGTCTGGGATTAGAGGTTGGAGGACAGCATTGGAGAGAAGATTATGGGATGGCACTGTTTTTTAGGGGTGGGTCCCTTAGTTCTAGTTGAAGGAACTCTGAGTTCTTTTGGCCAAACTGTTTAACTCTTTAATGATGCCCCCGCCCTTGTCCCTGTCCCAACATGACTGCGCAGCAGTGGTCCATTAAGAACTCGGTGTGGACGGACTTGACTGGTCTGGACACAGTCCTGATGGGATTGAAGGAGCCAAACCAGGACCCCCATCAGTGTGTGACCTCACAGACGGGTGTTTGAAAGAATTAAAGCTGCGAAGACTAAACCCATGTCATACTAAATATACATTTATATATATTGTAGGGCTGGACATTTGAATGTGTGAACTTATTAATTAATTAACACTGATAATTATTTTATCACACACTAACGTATTTATTGCTTTATTATTTAAAATTGATGTTAAACAACTTTTGTTCACTGGCTTTTATAGTTACTGCTGTGGTGCCATCAGGGATTGACCTTTCACATTTCATTTAGAACAAATAGGGTTAGAGACTTTTATTTTGAAATGCTTAGTCCAGAATTCTTGTAATTTGAGAGTCATAGACAGAGTCAGCTGAGTGGCCCAAAATAACCCGACACAAACACTCGCACAGAGTTTTAAACCCAAACTGAAAAGGACCTCGAAAATAAGTAAGAAACTTTTGTTGTTTGTTTTTCTTTGTTCATTTTTTGTTCTTTGTTCTTTAATTGAATTTGTTTATTTCATATTTCTGACAGGTCACAGGCCCCTTTCATTTCACTTTGAACTACTTGCTATAACTTGTTTACTAGTTGAAAATTAATTTAAACATGTATGCATGTATATATATTTATATATATTTATGTCATACAATAACAATATTATAAAAAAACCCATTTTATTCAAAACTTCCAAGTATCTGGACACATACCCGTCCTCCTCCCTTTCCTCCACAGATTGTTCTAACTTTTCTACCGCTATGCTAACGATCAGAGTCCAGTTGGTCTGGTCGTATTAATGGAATCATCAGAAAATATTTGTGGCTCCTCCCCCTCAGACCTCACCTCAGAATTTGAAGATTATTCTGAGTTCAGTGACCTGAGCGACAACGAACTGCTGCAACTCGCTATCGAACGCAGTCTGAGAGACACACGGTACGGAAATGCTAGGGATGCTAATAGAGACAGCGGCGCTGCGTCGTCCAGCAGTGTGTCCAGACACGATGACAATCCTCAGGTCCAGACCACAGCTCACTATAGTACACCCAACCCTCCCAGTGAAAAACTTCCTGACCTGAAGACCTTCGATGGAACGGTCCACTCCTTTGTGACGGGTTCTGGAAAGAGGATGTTAGCGTACCGCAGGTCAGATGGGGCTCTGCTCCACATTGCTCCAGAACCAAAAGAGTGAGTTCTTTTTCAGTTAAATGTTCAACCAATGGTGAAGGACGGGCTGCCGACAGAGCACACTCTATTGAAAAGAGTCTGTAACTGCAGGTTTGTGGTGTTTAATACGTGCAGGGAGGAGGAGCCGCTTTTCACCGCCATTCGCGACGGAGACATTAGCAGGGTGAAAGCTCTGGTGTCATTCCTAGGAACCAATTTGATGCTCCCCAGTAAGCCTGGTTGGCTCGCCATCCACCAGGCGGCGTTCTACGGCCACAGAACGTGTCTGAATATCCTACTATCAGGTACCAGGATTTACAGCAGACTCAGTTCTTGGAGTGGGTCAGCGTAATTCTGTGTCTGTTTTCAGCTCAGCCTGGAATGATAAATAAACGGACAGATAATGGTGAGACAGCGTTACTCATCGCCATCAGCAGGAGGCATGTGAGCTGCGCCCAGGAGTTGCTGGAAAAAGGAGCTGATCCTGACCTCCCCAACCATGAAAAGGAGACACCGCTGTTCAAAGGTAAAGGTGAAGGAAGTGATGTCACGGATGACTGTGGACAGATCACAGGCCCCTCCCCTCTGTCAAATTTTGTTTTTCCCACAGCCTGTGAACGCAGCAGTGCAGAGATGGTGGCTGTGCTGTTGAACCACGGTGCAGCGGTGAATACACACTGTCTCCAGGGATGGACGGCGCTACAGCAGGCTGTGTTTGTAAACAACGTGGAGATTTGTGAGATGCTGCTGAAGAGTGGAGCAAAACACAATGTTACCAACATGTACGGCATCACACCGCTGTTCACCGCTGCACAGACGGGGCAGGTGGCAACACTGCGTTTCCTCATCCAACACGGTGAGGGCGCTACTCCCAGCTGCTTTACCTAGTTACTGGTAGATACTGGTTCATTAAAAAATGCAATTCTAAACATGTGACCTTTCTGGTGACTTCCTTACAGTCAGCCTGACCTTTGATCTCTGACCCTGCAGGTGCAGAGGTCAACAGTCAGGCTGCAGATGGAGCCACTGCTCTTTACGAAGCTGCCAAAAATGGACACGTGGAAATCATTGAACTTCTCCTATCGCAAAACGCAGATGCTAACAAACCAGGAAAATCAGGGTTATTTCCGCTGCACATCGCTGCCCAAAAAGGAGATGAGCGGTATGACCACCTTGATGATTTTGTGCTTATAATAATGTCAATTTTTTAAATGTGGGGCGTGGGAATCGGGGGTCAGACCTCAGGTACTGCAGGTCTGGACCTATGCAGATCTTATCGTCTTGGATCTTTCTTCTTACAGGATTGTCTCCATGTTGATACCAGTAACCAGTAAAGCACGAGTCAGACGGATCGGCATCAGTCCTCTCCATCTAGCAGCGGAACGAAACCGGGATGATGTGCTAGAGTCTCTGATCGAGGCAGGTTTTGACGTGAATGCTAAGCTGTCAGACGACTGGTCCAAGCTGTATGAAGACCGTCGCAGCACCCCTCTCTACTTCTCCGTCAACAACAACAATGTGGACGCTGTTCAAATGTTGCTGGCAGCTGGTGCCAACCCAAACCTGGACATGTTTAGGCCACTGATGGTAGCAGCCCGACAGAGATGCATCCAAACTGTAACCCTGCTGGTGGAGCATGGTGCTGACATCAACGCCAGCATTCCCACCCACCCCACCACCTTCCCTGCTGTCTACATGTTCTCCATGAAGTACCTGCCTATGTTTAAGTACCTGCTGGATCATGGAGGCCACGCCCGCTCCTGCTTTGACTGTATTTACGGTAACCACCCTCATCCACCAATCAACACCAACCGATCAGAGAGAGAGAGTGCCCCCCACAGAGAGTCTCCACTGAGAGCAGGTGTTCAGGTGATCAACACATTATGATTGGTAGTTCTATCAATTGGTCGAGCAATTCATTGGTTAATTGGTCAGTCTGTTGGTTGGTTGGATGTTTGTTTGGTTTGTTGATTGGTTGGTTGGTTGTTTGGTTGGTTATTTGTTTGTTTGTTTGGTTGTTGATTGGTTCATTGGTTGGTTGGTTGTTTGTTTGTTTGGTTGGTTGGTTGTTGGTTTGTTGGTTGGTTGGTAGTTCTGTGAGATGATTTCAGTTCCGAGCATCTGTCGGTGGGCAGGACCGATCATTGACGTACTGTTGGACTACGTTGGTCATGTGACCCTTTGCTCTCGGTTGGTGGAACATCTTGACAGCTTCTCTGACTGGAGCCATATCAAAGAAAAAGCAGGTGAACAATAACAATAATTGATCAGTCAGTGACCTTTATAGTGACCTTTGTAGTGACTTTTATAGTGACTGTTGTGTGTTGTTTTGTTTTCTTAGCATGGCCCCGCCCTCTCATACATCTATGTCGTCTGAACATTCTGCAGCGAGTTGGCCGTCCACGTTTGAAGAAGTTACCACTCCCCTCCAGTTTGATTCGTTTTCTGCAGTATCAGTAAATGCCACTTTGATTGAACCATGATGTCAGGAGACTGTATGTGATGTCACTGAGATCTGTATGTGTGGATAAATACAGTAGAGTGTCGTCTGTATGTGTGGATGAATACAGTAGAGTGTCATCTGTATGTGTGGAGAAATACAGTAGAGTGTCCTCTGTATGTGTGGATGAATACAGCAGAGTGTCATCTGTATGTGTGGATGAATACAGTAGAGTGTCATCTGTACGTGTGGATGAATACAGCATAGTGTCATCTGTATGTGTGGATGAATACAGTAGAGTGTCATCTGTATGTGTGGAGAAATACAGTAGAGTGTCATCTGTATGTGTGGAGAAATACAGTAGAGTGTCGTCTGTATGTGTGGATGAATACAGTAGAGTGTCATCTGTATAGCAGGTAAAGGTGATATGATGCTTTTTAGTAATTTTTCCTGATAAGCTTTGATTAGTTGTAGGTTTGTGTTTTGTGTGTAGGTGAGTTCAGCTCTGAGGGCTCTATAAGATTGAGCAAGTTTCGAGAACTAACATTTTGAACAGTTTGAACTGTTGGAGAACAAATTTTGGCCGGAACATGCAAAAACCAAACAACCGGCCGCAATTTTTAATAAAATATATGACTCTTGATAGTAAAAAACCTAATTAAAAAATTAGAATATATATATTTGTATATACATATATATGTATGTATATATATATATATATATATATATATATATAGTGAACGCATCTCGCAGCACATCGCACAATGCCAGGTTTATTCTAACATATATGACAACAAAGTAACAACACAAAATACTGTACGTCTTGATTTTTTGCAAGGGAGAATGCAGCTGACTTTTCTGGCAGCTTCCTCATCAACTCCGAGTAGCCACACACTTCCTCTGCACTTTTATTGAGTTTATAAAAGTATCAGATTACAGGTCATGTGATGGTGTGTGAGTATATGGATGGGTATGGAGTAAGAATGTGGGTGTGACTGTGTCTGGTCATTTCTCCATCAGTCTTGAGCACACTAGATTATAATATTAGAAGCAAACAGTTTCTTAAAGTGACAGTACAGCATGAAGCAATGATAATAAATTCAATTCTTCCAACATTTCCCTCCTGTTTATCATTGATGAATGCCAAATTCTCTTATCCTGCATTATGGCTCCTTAGGCTCGGTGTTCAATCATTTGCCTTTATGAGGAGTAAATGCTCCTGTTTTAGTTTTATTTGAAATTGGTGGGAAGAATGAATTATAGGTGCCAACAAAGTTGTGTCATGTTTTGTTATTTCATTCGTGATTACTACTCTAATGAATTCCATTAGATCTACTCCAGTCTGATCCAAGGACCAAATATATTTCAGTTGGATTTGTTTTACCTGAGAGTTTCCAATTACACCCCGTTGGTAATTTAGTCCAATTCAGGGTCACAGTGATCGGATTTTGGGTGTTGTAAAAATCATGTTGTACTTTCAATTGATTTATTGAAGTCTTTGTCTCTGTACACATTTTTATCTGACATTGTGGGAATCCATTGACCTGTATATCCTACTACCATGTTCCAATCTTCACACCATGCTCTACGGGGCAGCCAAGAACAGGAATAAATAAATAAATAAAGTTCTCATCGAATGTGGATAAAGACAAGGATCACATTTTAAAAAGGTTTATATACATTTGTATATCTGTACTTTCATACAGTATTTTATACTGAATTTGCAACACTGCGAATTGACTTAGGGCATTCGTTTGTTTTTTAATGAGGCTCTTGAGCTAGCTCCTGTTTGTTATTTTCGAGTCACATGACAATCCAGCAGAACGACACTTCCGGGCTTAACGATACTTCCGGGATAAGCCTAAAGTCTGAAGCTAAACTTGATGGAAACGAATTTGCGTCAAGGAAGGTGAGTTGATCTAAAAGAGCTATCAAGCTGCAGACGCGCTGCCAACTAAACCAAACTATCGATAAACAAGCTGCTAAAGGAACTAACCGGCTTAAAAACAAGCTGCTAAAGGAGCTAATAGGGTAAAAGCTGCTACTACAAACTAACTATTATGGGCAGTCGGTATAGTCATGAATAGTTTTTCTGACAGTACGAAGGATGTGATGACTTTCATAGTTTTATGTCTGTAAACAAAAGCTGAAAACGTACTCTAGCTTTTTGTTTTGTTTACTTGTTTTTTCCTATTTATTGAGCCACAAACAGGAGACGTCTCCGTCAAACATGAAGCTGTCAACAAAAGCGACGAGATCTTCTTTATTAAAACCAAAGTATCTGCTCCGTTTGAATTACAGCAGTTTAATGTGGATATGATATGAGATTTATTAAGGAAGTCTTGTTTTCTAATTTCAACGATGAAAACGGCAGGTTACATTCGCTGGTGGTGTGCCATATTTTTTGAAACATTTTACCCCTTTATGGCTCACAAGCATTTTTGTACCCAATCTTGTCAGTGTTAATATCCCACCATCCAGGAAATTATTTAAAAACTTCATCCTCAAGATGGAGACTTAAATCCTAAATCTGGATTTTTATTATGAACTGTATTTTTGGTCAAACTTGTTTCACCTTTTCTTCTCCTACAACAACAGTGCTTTAAATATTTGTAGCCACCCTGAGTTAGGGTGTACTGGTTATTAATCAGTCATTTGTTCTCTTCTGACAGTATGGAGGATGATGAACTTCAGACAGAGGATGGGCTGGGTGGGCGTGGCCCTCTATCTGCTGCTCAGTGCCATGGCTGTCTACTACATTTTTGAGGTGAACACACTCAATTTCGAACGTGTACAGAGAGGCGTGATTGGCTTGTCTGCTGCACCACCCGCTGCCTCATGGTCTCCACTGCTGTCACTTCCTGTGTGGATGTGGGCATCTGTCTTCTTGCTGCCGTACCTGCAGCTCTTCCTGTTCCTGTTTTCCTGTACCAGGGCAGATCCTCGTGCGGTGGGCTACTGTGTTCTTCCTGTCTGCATTGCTCTGCTGTGCACTCGTCGCTACCCCACTCGCACAATGTCCAATCAAAGGCCAGGCTCTGTGATTGACACATAGGAGCAGCTGCTGTGATGTCACTTCCGGACCTTGAGTATTGTTGGACATCAGAGACAGTGCTGAGCCACGATAACCTGGTAAAAAGTACTACATTATCATGAAAGCCATGGCTTTGGGCCTGGACCAGCAGGGGGAGTGTGGAGATATGCACCAGAGACAGTGGCTGCTCTAAAGATCCAGGAGAGGGTGACTGCTGCATTTGCCACAGTGTGGTCTATTAGGAGCAGAACTTTAGGTGAACTTTAACTTTTATGTGACTCTTCACACTGTCACATCACACAAAGTAGTTAAAACAACCACCTTAAGTCACAATAAAACATTTACATTGAGTTTTGAACATATTTATTTTACTGCTGTTTGAAAAAATAAACGTCAACTTCTAATCATTCCTCTGATCTCTGTCCTAATGATTCTCAGCACAAGTGAAGACATGACGTTGTTGTCTCAGCAGATGAAACAGATGAAATCAGATTACAAACGTCTGACGTCAAAGTATCAAACTTTGAAAAGATAAAAATATACCTGATTTACAACTGACTTTATTTAACACAAATGAGTAAAGTCACAAATCTGTCATAGGTCAGATGATTCTCGGCTGTCTACAGTTTCAGTCTTTTAGCTAGTGGTCGTTGACCTTTTGACCCGGCCTCCTCGTCCTCTTCCTCATCTTCTTCATCTTCACCTGCACCTGGTAAACACCCATGATGTGATTGTAACAACAGGTCACTTACAGTTTAAGTAACAACAAAATAATTGATGATGCCACTGATGAGATTTTCCTCACACAAAATGACTTCATTGTTAAACTATTTTGTTTATCTCGAAAGGCTTGCTGATGCAACATGGCAGCGGAACAATCTAGTCTTTTATTTAACACATCACAGACGGTTACCTTTTTTTTTAATCTCAGATGTTTTTAAAAGATAAAACATTAGCTCTGAACGTGAAACCGTTCAAATCGTGTCTTGAAGAAGTTAGATGTGTGTTAGCACCTAGCTCATTCTGCAGCAGTGACGTCAATAGCTGTGACACCTTCACATTCAGCTCCTTGATTCCACAGCTCAGAGAAGACAGAGAACCGTTTAAGGGAACACACACTCTCTTTTCCTCGTCTCCCTTCAGCTTCAGCTTCGCCAACAAACACAAAGCCGCCATCTTCCTGTCGCCGCATGATGACGTCAACCTGCAACATTTTTTCATATTACTGTTAAAAAAATAAATGAAACGTCTTAATTAATTAATTAATTTAAAAAATCTACAAAAGACCTTAAGTCATAAGGGGTAACCATTTAATGTGTGATATCAATTTACCCACATCGCTTAAAAATCCCATAACGTGTCTCAATTACATGACGTCACAAAATTGTATTGTTGCGTTACTACATCGCTGGTGACTACAGTTTGGCACTGTTATTTGCGGATTTAGCGGACAGGCGATGCCTTTAATCATCAAAGAGACGTGGATTAAGTGTCATTAAAGGCACACGTGCTTCTGTAAATGTAACTCGGTGATTGGAGTAATATTTCTTTTTCTTTGGAGACGGTAAGTTCGGCTCCTCAGCGGCTGTGTTAGCATTAGCATTAGCACGAAGATGGTTTTCCCTGGGCTTCAGATGTTCAGTCGTAAAACTGATCAGGTGATGAGTAACGTCAACTGTTATGGCGGAGTAAACGTGTAAAGACAGACAGATACAGAGAGCGAATATTAGGTAACTGTCTCACAGAGACTGTTGTTGTTGTTAATTCATTGTTGCCTGCGTCACTAACTTCAAAGTAGTTGTTTTCTTACTTCACTGTTTGAAATCCTTTGTTCTGATTTTACCCTGCAGTTTCGAACCAGATAGAGATAAATGATATACTATATATACTATATATTTTCCAAAAATATTACTACAATTAATTGTTTACCATATTATTTTTAGTTTAGTTCTAAAAAATACCCGCCAACATTAGTCCATAACAATAGTGTTATGTTTTACTGTAGTATCGTCTGACTCTTTTCGTGTTTTCATCGCCACTGAAACGCATCTGCTATTGGCCAAACTGAATGTGGTGCTGCTCTGATCTGATGACTAGTTGTTCTACTGATTTATTAACTGAGATCTGTTCACCGTTATTGCAGGGAAAAAAAGAGAAGTCGAAGTAAAGTCAACGAGAATTAGAGTGAATTACTTGTCATTTTGACACAGCACTTAACGAAATCTGACCTCTGCATTTTACAAAGCAGCAGGGGACGTCTTATGGTTCTAACGTCTGTCTTATACCATAGTGGTCCAGCAGACTAGTGTTGACGTGTTTTTGAACAATATTAAACTTTGGCCCAAATATCAGTCGTAGTTTCCACAGCAGTTTTGTGCGATGTTACTGACACATCGTCACATTCATCAGGGAAATGATTAAAGACTGGATCCTTTCAGCAGGTGGACATTTATACACACAACCGCTAAGCTAACATTATCATTTCCTAGTCCATGAAACCTGATGGACTATGAAAGCTGCAAGTCTGTTTTATTGTGTCACAGTTAATTTTGTCTACAGTGTGGTTATTATGTGATGAAGCCAACATCCAACCACATCAGTGTATATAACAGGCTGCCTCATCAGCTCAGAGGTCTGGGGTTCGACTACATACACCTCTTCACTTAATGTGTGTTGACAGGAGGATGTGTGAGGAGCAGACGGTGTCTCTGTTAGATGTTCTGAAGGAGGATGAAGAGCTGGAGGAAGAGGCTTCAGCTGTTTTAGCAGGAAGTGACTCTGATCATTGTTCCTACCCCCAGGTCAGAACCAGAACCTGAAACTGAACCACAACTTTGTGTACAGCATGTGAAGGTGTGTGTGTGTGTTTTCAGGGTTATGTGCAGCGTCAGGCTCTGTACTCCTGTCACACCTGCATCTCAAACGGATCAGAAGCTGCAGGAGTGTGTTTGGCCTGTTCATATAAATGTCATGAAGGTCATGACCTATTTGAGCTATACACGAAAAGGTCAGAGGCACACACAATGCACACACACACACACACACACACAAAACCTGATGGTTGTGTTCTATCCTGCAGGAACTTTCGTTGTGACTGTGGAAACACGAAATTTAAGGACCTTCAGTGTAAACTTGTCCCTGTGAGTCCAAATCCAGATTCTGAACATCACCCACTACTTACTGGTACTCTAGCACCCATGGTAACGTAAGTGTAAGAGAAAAACCTTTTTGTGTTTCAGGACAAAGATGAAGTCAACACCTCCAACAAATACAGTCACAACTTCTCTGGACTGTACTGCACCTGCAGGAGACCCTACCCTGACCCCGAGGACCAGGTGAGCCGCACTCTGATACCCTGGTCTTTATATGTACACATTAAGGAGGTATATCCCCAGGGGACTTTCAGCATACTGTTTTTATTCACACTTACGTTAAACAAGACTCTAGTCACTAGATGACAGCATTGCAGCTCATTTTAATAATCAGGGGATTGTATGCAGAATGCTGGTGCAGCAACTCTTACAGTGGTTTGTACAGATAAATAATTAAATATTATCAGGAACTCAATAGTATTTTTAATTCTGTTCCCCAGGGGCAGAAAATGAGCAGGTGGCACTTAACTTCTAGGAAAAACTCCGAAAACTGAAACACAAAAAGAAATGATTCTGCCAATTATTAGCACCAGGTCATTGATGACTCTGACTGTGAACTAAACATCAATAAAATCAAGGATATTGAATAAATTAATATAAATGTTTCAAAGAATAAAACAATGAAAATATTCATTTATCACATTCAAACAATGAACAATATCAAATCAACTTCTAAATCCAATGTTAACCTTGACTCCACTTCTGTGTCCATTCAGTGATAATGTCCAGGTCTACTGGTCAGATTAAATCTGTTCTCTGATCAAACACAAAGGTCACTGAGGTCAATTGTGGACCAGTTCTCATCTGTGCTGTTTTATTCCCTCATCCCAGTTATGATGTTCCTAAGGTTGATCAAGTAGAGTGGTGATGTAGATCTGAATCAGAGTAGATCTGAGTCAGAATAGATCTGAGTCAAACAGAATAGATCTGAATCAAACAGAATAGATCATCAAACAGAATAGATCTGA
>NC_024313.1:13809427-13814722 GCF_000523025.1 Cynoglossus semilaevis
GTTACTCTTGGTAACCCACACTGACTCTTGGTAACCCACACGGACTCTTGGTAACCCACACTGACTCTTGGTGACCCACACTGGCCTTTAGCGACCCACACTGACTGATTGTGACCATCCCTGTCTCCAGGTGGAGGACGAGATGATTCAGTGCGTGGTGTGTGAAGATTGGTTTCATGGCAGGGTGAGTCCTGTTAACATTAACCTGACTAATGCTGACGTTCAGGAAGCTTGAACTAATTCTCTAGCATTAGTTAGTGGACTAACTAACTAGGCTACTTTGAGGTTTTGCTCATTTCTATGTTTTTTATCTTGTGTAAAAATGTTTTATCTTTAACCCATGGCTTACATGTAACTGCTAACTGTTAACACTGTGTTTTCTGTTAGCTAACTCAGTGTTAGTTGAATATCTCTAAACTGACTCTTCGTTAGCTTTCTGTGCTAGCTAAAGCTAATGCCAGCACTAGTGTTAGCTGTTGTTTGCTCAGGTTAGCATTAACTGATGACCCGGTTCTGCAGCATCTTGGCTCGTTGGTTCCAGACTGTGTGGGGTCCCAAGAGATGATCTGTGAGTCCTGTATGAACCAGAACCCGTTCCTCTGGATCTATGCAGATCACCTGGCAGGTAAGTGCTACAAGTGGACCACAACTTTTTGTTATTTACCTGCTGTCTGTGAACCACTTGTGTTGTCTTGTATCAGCAGCTGTAGATCATGTGACCCAGGACGCCAAGGATGTCGAGGGCAGGGGGGGGCATGTTGGCATCTACCTCCCTGATAACCGCACTGATGTCATCGAGTCCACCAGCAAACGAGTCCGTGGAGAGCCGGAGCCAAACTGCAGACTGGAAGAGCTGCAAAAAATAAGTCAGAACAGAACCAGGACTGGGGCTGTTTTCTGGCCCTCCACGTGGCGTTCCAAACTCTGCTGCTGCAGCAGTTGCCAGGTAACTGCTGATGCCGTCTGGACTCTGTGTCAACCTCTCTGTTGACCTCTGTGTCGACTTCTGTGTTGACCTCTGGGTTGACCTATGTGTTCACATATATGTCGACCTCTGTGTGCCTTCAGGAGCGTCTCTCTGAAGCTCAGCTGAACTTCCTGTTCGACGAGTTGGACACAGTCCAGGCGTACGAGAGACGAGGACAAAACAAAGACCAGAACCAAGGAGGCCACGATCCACTCATGTTGGCACTGGACAATCTGAACCGAGTCCAGCAGCTGGAGATCATTCATGGTACTGAACCAGGACTAGAACCAGGACCAGAACAGAGCAGATTTTTAACTTTAACCCTAATTAGTCAGTTCCAGAAAGTCAAGAACCAGAGTTTTCTCTGTTTCCTCAGGTGATGTCATGCGCCTGAGGTTGAATACTTGGTACCGTCAGTACCGAGTATTCAACCTTTTTAATGATGAGCCGTGTCAATTCTTGGTAGAACTGATGGTGGCAGTAGTAGAGTAGTCGGTGTCACTGTAGAAAAAAGAACGACTGAAAACATCACCTCACCTCACCCATGTAGAAGGAGTCGTGAATGGAGAGCAGTTATAAATCCACAAGTTCGCAATCGGTTCCTCTGAATTTCTCAAACCAAAGGAGGAAACAGTTGAGGAACTCGGTGGACCACCTACGGATCGTTACCACCAGTTGATTGAAAAATTCTAGGTGAGTTAGTTTTACTATCATGTTTACATAATGTTAAACCTGAATAAGAGGCGTGGCTTTCTAGTACTGGTAGAGTGGCTAATCCTGAGTTGAACAGACAACTTTATAACCTCGTTTTATTTGAAGTCAAACTTTGTTTTTTCTCTCTACAGTATCAATCAGAAGATGATGACTCACACACAGACCCACCAACCATCACAGCCACTGCGGTACCGTGTGGTTTGTTTTTATGACCAGGAGACAATAGTTCACTGTTGTTATTTTTTAATGTAAGCTAACTCTTAGTAGCTGCTACTGCCGTTTAAATTTTGTGCAGTAAGATGTTGGAGCACAGTGATCCTGATTACTGACAGTTTTTAATAAAGTTGTGAATTTAAAAGTACATGTGTTCTGTTTTTGTGGTATTAACAACTGAAATTCTGGTATTGTACCAGCCCTAAAACCAGATTTTACCTGGGCTGGTTTGGTACCATAACCTGGAGTATTAGTTAATTATTACTGTTACTATTAAAAGACTAAGTAGACAAATACACTGTTTAAAATACTACACCTAACGTGGACAATCGAACTGAAACCAGGATCTGAAAATCTGGAATCAGGTAAAACTCTAAACTAGAAAATAAAATATTCAACATTTCCTCAACCTTGGTGACGCAGCGAACAATGTGTGTGTGTGTGTGTGCTGGTGTTACTGGTCAGTGATGTTGATCAAACAAGAACCAAGTCTTCAGTTCATGGTTTTGAAAGTTGTTACTTTTCAACTCTTAGTGTCTAATGTTAAAGTTTGATCCGACCTTTGACTGTTGACGACCTGTACCAAGCAGATCCCACTATCCTCAGTTTTAACATCGATATTTTCCACTTTGTTTTTCAGGGTACAACGACATGAAGTCGGAGCTTAAGGACTTCTTGCAGGGATTTGTAGCTGAAGGAAAGGTCAGTGACCTCCTGACCCCCTGACCTCATGATGTCATTAGAGATGTCACTAATGTCTTTTCTTACACAGGTTGTGACCCCGGACGACATTCGTCAGTTTTTTGAGCAACAACAGAGTCGTAAGAGACGGCGAGTAGATGCTGGACCTTTCTGACATCACTTCCTGTTTCATGTTTGTGCAACAATAAAACAAGTCATTCTTAAGTCTTAAAGATCAATGATTGGTTTTCTGTGACTCCTGGAACAACTTGCTCCTTATCTACAAACAGAAATACTCCAGAGTGTGGTAGTATGTGTAAGTTTAGTCATTCCAAATTGAGAGAAAAAAAAGAATGAACTGAGATGATATGAGGTCCTTGATCAGACCGTACAGTGTGAGTACATAAATCGTGAGCTTTGTCCGTACATCACTCGTACGGTTTGTGATGGTATCAACGACATGATTTTCAAAAATCATACAGTGTATGCCCGGCCTAAGTAGAGGAGCAGATTACTCCAACTGCCCTCACCTCCATCCGGGGCTTCACCTCGGTCACCACTCCCACTCCCAGGAGGGAGACTCCTGCAGCTGAGCGCTAACCTCCGCCGCATTGTGTATTTCATGTATTGACGTCATATGTTTGTCCTATATTTCCATTCTACCACTCTACTGTGAATATAACTGTGTGGAGAAGAGTGATACAGTCCAGGGAGGGGTGATAACAGTTGGAGGGGGGTGGTGATACAGTCTATAACAGTGTGGGGGAGGTTCGTAGAGGCTAAATATATACGTCAATATTATAATAACTATCTCTCCTCTACTTCGGGAATTTTACCTTTTTCACGGTGGGTCTTGGAACAGAACTACCCCTATAGGAGAGGGACCACTGTATATATGGTTGGTAGTTGAAATGCTTGAACAGATGATTTAAATGTAGTCACATGTTTTACTTTTTGGCTACTTTTATATTTTAATTCTTTTTCATGAAAGTCATAGTAATTTAAGTCCTTGTTGTCATTTTTGACATCCCAGAATAAGATTTTATTTTTAGTTCTTAGTGTAGTGAAGGTTGTACACACACCTTAGTTAGCCTCCCCTAGCTCCTCCCTAGCTCCTCCCTAAACCCATCCCTTAGCCCCACCCCCTTACTCAGGTGTAGTATATAAGGCCTCCAAATGGCTCAGTTCTCTCTCTGACTGCTGCCTGGTGAGGGTCTCTGTGCTTGTTCAGGTAGGTTGTGTACTGGTTCTTCTCTTCTGTTCTATTCTTTGTTAGTTTTGTCCTCTTCCCTCCATTTTCTGTGTGTTAATTTCCTCTTTTGTTTGGCCTGGTTACTTTCTTTGGTTAGGGTTAAGCTAAAGCTAACCTTGTTATCATATTTTCTTTGAGTTTGTATGTTGATTTGTGGTGTTGTAAATTATTAACTTTGTTGTTGGTTTTGTTAATTTTGTGCTTTTTTTTTTGTGTTTCTGTTTTAATTTTTTATTTTTATTGTGGCCTTGGTGTTGTGATGTGGCAGGCTCGGCCTTGTGGTTGGGACCCCACTCCTGTTAGGTCCACCTACAGGCCTGAGCTGAAGCCTCTTAGCTGTTAGCTTCTTTGGTTTTTGTCAAATGAGGTGCTTTCATCTAGTGAAGTTGGCCTCTCTGCGCCTCATGTTGAAGAAGTGGCTCAGATGCAGCTAGTTAGCAGTGTTCTAATGGCGGTGCTGCCCCTACAGGCCTGAGCTGAAGCCTGTTAGCTGTTAGCTGTTGGTTGCTTTGGTCTTGTTTCCTTTGGGCACAGAGCTTGAGTTGTGGAAACGCCATTAACGCTAGCGAAGTAGTGTAGGATTAAAATGTAAACCTAATGTGACTAAATGTAAACTGTGTGGCTGTTTTTAATGTTGTCATAATGTCATTATTTAAAACTCTTTATTTAACAGAGTGGCTATTTTAATTTTAATTTGGTTCTTAGTGTTTTTGCTGTGATCTTTTTCTTTTTTTGTATAACAAACGAGTTATAAAACCTGTCTTTCGTTTATGGTTTTTACTTTGATCATTTGATTTATTTTTTTTTTAATTTTTTTTTGCTGTGGGTTTTTTATATTTATGAAGAACAATTTGTGGCTTAATTGTTAAAAAGATTCATTTTTTTTTTATGGTCCAATCCATTAAAAATAGTGTTTTTTTTTTTTGTCTTTTTTTACTCTTTAAAATTTTTTTCTTTTTTTTTTTTTAATACAAACACTGAGGTTTTTGTCTTTGTGGTGACAACTGTTTTATTTATTTATTTTCCTCACAGAATCTTTTTTTTTTTTTTTTTTTTTTTTAGATTGTGGTAGTTATTTTTTGTGTACAGCTTATTCCTTTTAATTGTCAGGTTTTTGTATTATGTAAAATCATTGTCTTGGTATATATTGCTATGATTTATTTGATTGTGGTTATATTTATAATTCTTTTTTTTGAAGGTGTCAAATAAAAAAAAAATCTTATTTTCATTTGTTTGTGGTTCTGTTGGCTGATATATATCTATCTTTCTCATATATTATATATATTATCATACATATCATATCTCTATAGATATCATATGTCTATCTATAGATATATTATAGATTTCTATATGTATTGTTTATATTGTAAACAATATCTTCTTTTTCTTTCAGCTTTGTTTTTTTTTTTTTTTTTCCCTCTCAGTGTTTGCCACACCAAATCTGATTTCCATCTCTCCCTGTTCTCTG
>NC_024314.1:0-1090 GCF_000523025.1 Cynoglossus semilaevis
TTTGCAGCACAGGGCAGACATAATTCAGAACACACTCACCAACACCATGTGACTGGCCTCTGTGGGACTTCTTTTTTTTTTTTTTAAGTATAACTGCTCATAACTGCAGTTTCTGTCATGACTTTTCCACTTCCTCAAAATGGAAATTCTGAAAGACTTTTTGTCACTTTACATCAATGGAATAACTGTACGCCTGTATGTGAGTTTGAGTTCTTTGTAGTGAGGTAAAACTGAGGTCATGGTTGTCCATCAAACAGAAAGCCTCATGAAAACTACACTTTTTTTCTCCTCAAATAAAATTAATTAGGGAAAATAATGATAGCTAAACACAATCATTTACATTTTCATCTCTCGACGTCCACAAATACAAATACATCAATACATATACATCAAAAATCAAAAGTGGTCAAAGTATACGATCTGATTGATTCACTTTTAAAATGCAGAAGGCAAATGCTACAGTTTCTGTTGTTATGTCTAATCCTTCTAAAAACATTTGAAATGTTTTTTGTTTTTTTTCCTAGCAAAATAATCATTTCACCACCAAAACTCACCAACAACACACCACCGAAAGGTAAAAAAAAAATAGACACAGTTAAATATTCAAGTTACCGTATTTTCCGCACTATAAGGCGCACCGTGTTATAAGGCGCACCTTCAATGAATGACATATTTTAAAACTTTTTCCATATATAAGGCGCACCGCATTATAAGGCGCTACAGTAGAGGCTGTAGTTACGTTATGCATATGGTGCCGCGCTAAAGGGAATGTCAACAAAACAGTCAGATAGGTCAGTCAAACTTTATTAATAGATTACAAACAAGCTTTCCACAACTCCATTCACTCCCAAAATGAATAAACAGCTGTTTTATTATTTTCTCTGAGGTAAAGCATTAGCATTTTCGTGACACATCTTTAACATCTTTTAACAACAGCAAGGTATAACATTTTACTTTTCCTCCATTCAGTCAACACGCAAAAAACAGTCTGATACTGTTACGGTAAATTAAACGTTAGTGCAATCACAATATAGTGACACTCGTAATGTGCAAAAACAATAACAAGTGCAAAACAATAACAATAACAATA
>NC_024314.1:1272-3685 GCF_000523025.1 Cynoglossus semilaevis
CTTCTACGGGGAAAAATGGAGTCGGTGGCTGCTTACCGTAAGTTGCGAGACCTGTCGCGGCTCAATATTGATCCATATATAAGGCGTACCGGATTATAAGGCGCATAGTCAGCTTTTGAAAAAAATTTCAGATTTTAGGTGCGCCTTATAGTGCGGAAAATACGGTACATATTTTTTTTCTCCAAAACATGGTTACTAAATTATACAAACAACATTCGACTTTTCCAACAACAAGTACACACTGTACTTGTTGTTGTACACACTGTACACACTGCACACAATGCCCCCTGAGTTGCCCCCTGAGTTTACTGCAATCCCCTTCAACACATAAGGATTACGAATGTTTTTAATGGCTAGTGTTTGTGGAACGTCTCTTACTTGCGGCTGATGGACGAAGCAGCTGGTTTGAGGTTGTCCGTCTTCTGATCTCCAGAAAAAGGCAGTAAGGAGAGACGTCTGGTGTGTTTCACGTACACATTGCCATCCTCCAGCTTGACTTCGTGGACCTGTTGCTAAAACCATCAAAACAAAGAGAAAACAGCAGGAGATTTTACAGAGAGCTACTGTAGAATCTGGGAGCTTTCATGTGTCAGAGTAGAACTTTTATCAGATTTGATTTTCAAAGGTATGAATTCACTTGTCTGGCAGGTAACATTTGGTTTGTTTTAGAAAGAACACTGTAGAGAGAAGATGAATTTGTCTGTGAGCCTTTTATGGGTAGAGAATGACGCATGTCATTCTTACAAACAGATCTTTCTCCAGGATCAAAGTTAATGGTAGTAATGGACCTCTTCAAACTCATTTACTAACTAACTAACTTGGACACAGAACCTTATGACTGATTGAACACGAACACATTTGAAAATTGCCTTGATATAAATACCAAATAACCTTATAATTCTTATAAAATTAAAAATCCATAAGACAAAGTGCAATAAACACAAACGACCATATTGAAAATAAACTGTTGTTGTTTTCACTCCATACGACTTTGTATGAACTATTTTTAAAATACATTATTCAATACTGACCTGTAAAGAGGTCCCTGACTTCCCTGTCCTTAGTTCAAATTCATAGTCATGCCATGGACAGAACACCTTCAGGACTCCATTAGCCTCTTCAATGTCCCCCTCGCATAGAGGACCACCTGTGGGAGAAGACCACTACATTACTGGAGGTGATAATTGAAGATAAGTGTCTGTAATCTTAGAGCCAAATGACCTGCGAGACATATTAGTACTGTAGCTGAAAGTTGAGAATAAAGTTATTAGCCCTTTATTATTGTCTAATTGATTTAAAAACTATATTAATTTAAAGGCTGCCGTTATACAGAACATTCTAGAAAACAGCAAACTTAAGTTGTTTTCGAGGCTTTAACAAGCTTTAACAAATGTTATTCTCTTTAAACACACATTGTTTATTAGAATTAGTAATAATTAGTATTGACTAGCCCTGCCTATTTACTGTACCTTGCATATGTGTTTTACGGTATTAGCTAATTTAGCTAAGCTTAACTGCAATATGGTAAATTTGTATTTAAATACTAGGGAATATTTAAAATGAAATTATAAATACAATAATATTAATATAACACATACAGTACATATACTGTATATATACAGAGACACAACATGGGCTGGTACCCATCACCCACGCACAGGTCGTACACGCAACTCTCCATAAACATTTTCGGGGGCAGGTGTTGATGGCAAGGAGCAAAGGGCCCAGATGTGTTCAGGAGGATGCCGCAGTGGTCGCCATTACTGTACAAGGCAGTCTGCTGGTCATTACAGGCCACGCAGTTATGACCTTCACACGGCACCTCGCAATCAGACTCATCGTTCCCTTCTGCTAGCCAGCTGTTGGCAGAGGTCACGATGTCACCAGCTGGTGTTTTAAAGTCGTCTCTCGGGTCGCCGTTGAAGTTTCCACAAAGGCCGCATGTTGCGTTTTGGTACACCAAGGGCACATTAATTCTAACAAAAAAATACTTGGAATACCATGGAAAAACCCTGACTGATAACTTGGACAGCACCGTCGCTCAGGGAGATTGGGGAAGCCACGAAGTTGCCATTGACCTGTCAACACACAAATAGTGTCATGTGTTAGACAAAAAATTATATATATACTGTATATATACACATATATAAATATATATACATTTATACACATAAACATATATTTATACACATGTATATATACACACATATATGTATATATATATATACATACATATATATATATATATAAAAATATATATATGTTTATAAAAAGTAATGCCGTAATTTCCAGACTATAAGCCGCTACTTTTTTTCCACAGGCTTTGAACCCTGCTGCTTCAACAATGATGTGGCTAATTTATGGATTTTTACAGGCTAACGAAGGTCATAACTCCTCCGCCCAATGACTTTTC
>NC_024314.1:3960-30107 GCF_000523025.1 Cynoglossus semilaevis
ACAGAAACTGTTCATTTATTTAACTAAAAGTAAAAAAATATCTTTCTGTGTAAATATCCCATGTTACAACGTGGACACCTGCAGCTTATAGAGAAGAGCGTTCCTATATATGTAAAATTATGTTTTTTCTTTTTAAATGTAGTGGGTTTTTATTCAGGTCACTCAACAGTCCGGAAATTACGGTAATATATGTTTGTGCATAGTGTAAACAATAGCTTGCATTAGAACCTCTATACTATTGTACCCTGAGTCAAAATTACTAACCTTGGCTTTACCTTGCTGACCTTTCACCAGCTCAATAGTGTAATTGTAAACAAAGACTTTAACCAGCTCTGTCCAGGACACTCGTGTGCTGCCCCGGTTCTCATTCTTGGCCTCCACGCGATAGTAGGGCAGGCTGCTGTTCAGCTCAACTTCAGAAATAATGTATGTGCAGGTACCTTGAAAGTGAAAAACAGTACCATCGAACGTGTAATAATGTGGATCACCACTTATGGTGCAGGTGCGTTTAGGCACTGTCTGGCAAGAAATGAACTCGGTTGACAAATTTGGGAAAAAGAGCAGGGCTGGCTGACACACTGTAGGCCGGCGTGGGTGCACATGCATTTTTCTGCACATGTGCTGTCGTTCCAGAATGTGGCTCCAATTTGTACAGTAACATCTATAAAAAACAAAACAAAAACAATGATCAAATCCTTGATACACTAAGTATTGAAAATCATCGTTTATGCTTTAAGTCTCATTTAAATTGGGGCTATTTGAATTGCAAAAAAAAAATGTATTACACATTGAATTCATTGGAGATTCAACACCTTTGAAAATGATCTCTTCTTAATGCAATAACGTGAGGTTTGTTCATCAATAAATTCAATGATTGTATAAGAAAGGAGTGGTCACCTCCGTTTCACAATGTGACCCTGAAACAAAAACTTCCCACATTGTGCCAACCCTAGTTGGGCTGAGCAGATTGTTTGTACAAAGTGCTTGCATAAAACTGTTTTTGTAATGCTGCACGTATGCGTTTCCCAAACGGACATGTACAGAACTATAAACTTCAAACAATACGACTTAAATATCAAATTTTAAAATTGCTAAATCTTTAGTGTACATTTTGAACCAAAAGAAAAAACAAAAAAAAACCAGGAACATCTTAGAGGTGGAAAAAATATTGACATAACAATGGGGTGAAAATATTGCAGATTCTTGGCTTACTGTTAAAAGTACAGCCCCCGATCCATGGTCAGTTTTGAAGGCCCAACAACCTTGACGTTGCTGCCAAGACGGAAGTTTGAATTGGGACCTGTCGCGGAAGGAGTCATGGATCCCGGAATGGTGTAGTAGTAGCTGGATCTGATTGTATCATAGCCTGCCTGCAAAAAGAAAACAAAAAATAAAGGAACGTTGATGCTAGAATGCTAAAAATCCATTTTAGTAGAAAATATACAGCATATCAGCACAAATGTCATCTGGCTTCCAGATATCAACACATCTTGAACAGTGGTGCGCTGGGAACAGTTGACAACAGTGGGTAATTCCAGGGGAAGGGCAGGAGGGTTGCCAGTTAAATTTGACCAACTCTAACTAATTTGTCCAACTTCTAATTTTTGCTTCATTTCCTGATTACCAACTCTGACTTCTAATTTTTGCTTCATTTCCTGATCCTAATCTTTTATTGCTTTCATTTTCCTCAGTGCTCTCTTTGACTTCCCAAAAACTAACAGTACATAGAACATACTGTATGTCTGCATTTGTAATGAGTTAATTGAAAGTGCTGTAATTTACCTGTGTGTCAGAAAGTTTCATAAGTTAGTTCATTAAATATTTGTATTATTTTTGTAGCATTGTGGTGCAGAGTATTTAAAGTTAAAAAAAGTGTAAAAAAAAGAAAGAAAATATGTTTGTTTATTTTGGTCATACTTAAACACTGATGTGGTTCTCCATTATTATTTTTGTAGCATTGTGGTGTAGAGTATTTAAAGTTAAAAAAAAGTGTAAAAAAAAAAAGAAAGAAAATATGTTGCTTTATTTTGGGCATACTTAAACACTGATGTGGTTCTCCAATAAGAGTACTGTGGCAGTCGGCACTGACCATGCCTTTTGTAAATGTTTAGAGAATCAGAATGTAACATTTAAGGGTAGTAGTATAAGAATATTACTTTTTTGTTAGGTGTCATCTAGCTAAAATAAATAAATAAAAATAAAAATAAATGTTTTATCAAACATTTGTCTGATAAAAGGACTGAATGATAGTAAATTTACTCGAGTGACTCGTCTGCAGTCAAAAATACTGCACTTATTGAGCTTATTGTAATTGAAAACAATTACCTCAACGTACTCATCCACAGCAGTGACAGAAATGTTTCATGAAACGTTAAATTAGTGGCATGAGTAACAAAAAGATTATGCTAGTTGCAGTCTGTAGTTTCACCATAGATGTCACTCTTTCTGAAGATCTAGCACTTTCCTAATACATGCGCGTCAATAAAAAAAAATGGACTGTCCCTAAAACATGTCAGTACAGGTACATCTTATGTTTGCTTAATTAGGAAAACAGAATAACAAAGACTTACCGTTCCCGAAGTTGGATAGTAGGCTATCTCATACCACGTCGCTATGAAGACAAAGTCGGCATTGAAATTTAAGCCAGGGAAGTAGGTGTTAATGTCCTGTGTGGCTCGTTGTAAAACCCTCCCGTTGGTGAACTGCTTGTAGTAAACATGACCATTGCGTCTGTTGTCCAGATCCGTCCAGAACGGAGCAATGAAGTCTCTGTCTCCATTCACTGGGAATCGAACAGGTGTGTAACTACTCCACGAAGAGGTAAATGTCAGGTGTCCATTTTGATTCACCTACAAACCATATACATTACAATACACACTGTCAGTGTCTCATTTCATGTATTGTCATTAAATGTATTCTTCAAGGGCTGAGTACATAAAAAGATATTAAAGAATTACAGTGGTCCCTACCTCTATCGCGGCAGTTGCGTTCCAAGACCCACCGCGGAAAGGGAAAAACCGCGAAATAGAGGCGAGATAGTGATTATATGATTTACGTATACGTTTACCCTTAACGAAACTCCCCCACACTGTTATCAATTATATGCACAATGGAGTTGTTAAATGGTAAAAAGGTTCCGACGGAGTTTAAGCGCTCAGCACCGGAGTAGCAACGGACGCAGGTGATCGCAGATTAAGTAATCAAGCCCCTCCTTACTGGCCAAGATGGACGGACCGTATATGAAGGAATATTGTAAAGAAAAATAAAGGCTGTTAACTGTCACCTGTGTCAGCGTCTTCGTTTGGGCGTCGTAGGCCGTTAAATTAGGGTCAACGTTCACCAAACACAAACTTTACGGGAACGGCGCAGGGTAAAGTGAACGGGTGGCGGACAGACAAGGGGAGAAGTTGAAAGACGCTAGGATGCATGAGCCAATCAGCGTGAGGAACAGAAGAGCGTGCTCAACGCTGTGTACGATCTACTATGATCTAATTTTTTTAGGTTACTTTTTTTTTATTATTACAATAATAATGAAAAGTTAAAAATCCGTGATGTACTGAGGGATGTGTGGCGTGGCGAGCTGAGCGTTTTCGAGGAAGACGAGCCAACTCAGCTTGCAATACCATGTTTTCAACGCCCATTGACCACATAACGTTTAGAGGGGCGCTGTTTTACACGCAAAACATCCATTGTTACCTTAAAATTACATATTTTCAGTTGGCACCTCACATTTATAATAATCTCTAACCCATATATGTGGGGACGAGGTAAAAACTCATCGTGCCTCTGTTTGAAAACTGCTAACTTAAAACAAGTTTCATGTTTTGGTGCTTTCATTACTGTTGATTAACTGATAAAAAAATAAAATTAAATAAAAAAAAAAAAAGAGATTGAAAACCAAGACACAAGACTTACTCTGAGATGTGACTGCACCTGTAAGTAAGATATAAAAAAAAAAGAAAATTAAAAAAGGAAATAAAATGAGTGCGGTTAGTGATTATTCGAAACACATGTAAATAACTATGATTTCTTTTACTTAAATGTACTTACCAATTCCCAAAAGCAGCAGAAATAGCAATGCTTGGTGTGCCATCCTTCTGGTGTCCTGAGCGACTCTGTTTCACCATCAAAAACCTGATGAGTGTGGTATGAAATAAAACAAAATATCACTTCTGTGGCAAGTGATAGAAATGGTATTTAAGCGAATCACTTGATAGCCTGATGGCCGTCTCTTTCTTTACAATGAAAATACAGGGGTATTTATGGAAAAACATTTATAGTACAGTGGGTTGGAATTATGTCGGTAACAACTTCAAGTTATTTGTTATGTCTTTGAGACAACAGGCTTCATTGTTCTGTCTGATGTGTCTATTCGCAATGTTCTAAAAGTAGTAATTCAACTTTTAACATGAGGGCAATGGTTCAAGTATTTGTTGATCGAGGTACTTTTAAAGTTAAGGCTTATCTTATCCGATCACCTAAAGTACCACTAATTATGTTTGAATTGAAATCTGAAGATCTTTTGCTGCTTCATTTGTTTGTGCAGATTTCCTGACGGGAAAGTGACATTAATGAGTACAACACCCTTACCTGCTTCAAAGTCTATACAGTACAGTACTACATCTGAACGTAGCCTTTTTGGGGTAGAGTCATACACTTACAGAAAATCCAAACAGGGCTGTGCCCACATTTGCAAGACAAAAAAAGAATTCCGTGAACTGAAGGTATCCACACTAAATCTGAAAAATCCCTGAGTTGTGGATAACATTCTTCAAGAGCTAATAGGAAAGTTAACAGTAAAAGTGAGCAATTAAATCAACACATTTTCATGAAGAATACTAAAATAAATAAAATAAAATACTTAACGTATTCAGACTTACTGCTTTTTAAGTTCTTGTATGTGTCTGAAGAATATCTGGGAGCCTTCCACAGGAATGATTTGCAGGCAGGTGTAAAACATTGTCCTGGAGCGGAGATTTTATATAGCTCTTCTTGCTCTTTTAAGTTTCTTTTTTAGAAANNNGTACAGATTATTAGGCAACTGAGGAAAGCTTTAGCCACAATCTTTTGTTTTTTACACCTTGTCAGGAAACTTCCTCCATTGGATAGGACTGTAAAAAATGCTGTTAGTTCATACCCCAGTTTCCCAACACACAAAGGATTTCGAATAAAGATCAAATCAAATCTAATCAAATAAAGAATCAAATATGAGATCTCAAAGTTTTAAAAGTTTTACTTGCAGCAAGGAGTGCAGAACAATGGTTACATTCAGAACTGCACTGAGGAACTCCTCAGTGCTCAAAGCTTAAATACAGTTTTTTTAAACACACAAACGTCAATGGTCAACACCTTAACCCTTTACAGCCATGTGGTGTTCTCGCACAACTTCTGAGCACTGATTGGTAAAGACTGCTTCAACGAGGATTCTCCACCAATAGGAGCTGTGTGAAAATGTTTAAAAATGATAAGACCACGCAGTTCAGATGTTTTTGACTCTTTGTTTTTTGTTGGTCTCCATATTTGGGCAAAGAAACCAGTTCAGACCGGTTCTGTGTCCTTTCTCTATCTCCAAGTGTAACAGTCAGTACAATTCAGTGTTGCTCTTATCATCCTGTGATGTAAACTATCAGCATGCACACCTGTCTTCAACACTTTCCCTTTTAGTACAGCACAACAACAGCATTCAATAACAGTATAAATTGATATGGAAACTTAATACAATGAATATATTGTAAAGATTGAATAAATGTATTTAGAACATCTTAACACACCTCCTCTGCCCCCCCTTTTTTTTCAATGGCAAAGTCACATTTTCAACCAACCAAAAGTGCAACTCTTCCTGACGTTTGCAGCATTTCTACTTCCTTCGAGAACAAGTTTGTACTTTCTCTAAAGTACAAGATGGCCTTCCACACTTTAACAAGTCACACATCAGTTCACACCTGGTCAGTGAACTCACACACATTCAGGTAGTCGCTCGAACATGCCTTTTGCTTATGTCACATTTGATTTCAACTAACGAAATCTAAACCAAAATTTAGGATCCTGAGGCATGATGGGTAATCATACTCCAAACCATTCTCTTAATCTCCAATAGAAACACAGCAGCCTCTTCAGAAAAGGTTACATTTTGTCTCGTTCGACCACTTGATGTTTTTTCTATTGCTCCAGAGTCCAATCTTTAAAGTTGTAGGGCGATTGAGTGAGAACCTTTGACCACAGTCCTTTAATATATCCAGGTGTGGGCAAACATTTTGACTGTAAATAAATACTGACAATAAATATTATGTATTTGTGTAAATAATAATTATTTAAAAAATTGAATTGATTATTTTACTCCCTCAGAATAGAATCAGTAGTAGTGTATTAAGTATTATTTAATTAGTACTCATCATTTGACAGGCAGAACTATTAAATACTCACCCACTAGGTGGCAGTAGATCGCTATAAAATCTAAACAGGTCCGGGTTTCACGCTAAATGACACATTTTTCTTTGGCATTGTGCTGTTTTTTCGTTTGCTCAGTTATTGTTAGCACAGATTAATGATTGAAGTGAAAACCGGGCAGGCTGACCTTCCTTCTTGGCCTCCTGGTTTCCGTGTGAAGCTCAGGAATACCGTTGGAAAGCACAAGCATCTCTGCGTAGGTTGCTACAAGTGGAACTCTATTTAAAGAAAGGGAGAAAATTATTTCATTATTTTCTTATTAAAACCATACATCATGGGAATGTAATCAACACCACTACAAACTACCATTCATCTTCTCGAGTGTAAAGTGAAATGACAGCAAGGGGGGGGGGGGCTGTTGGAGTTGTCAGAATGACCGTAGCTAAATCAGTGCAGTTTCTACCCAGACATCTTGACACCAATCATTGACAGTTTTGTGCCATCAGTTTGACAGCAAAGGCCTAGTGTCTGCCTACTGCTACCTGCTGATTTGAACCAATAACTGATTTATTACTACATGCCTACATGGCAGGGTCATGCGCCATCAGTTTGACAGCAAAGGCCAACTGTCTGCCTACTGCTACCTGCTGATGTGAACCAATCAGTTATTACTACATGCCTACATGGCAGGGTCATGATCAGAGAATTGTGGTGTGATGAGTGAGCACCTTACCTGCTGTGGGGGCCACTGAACCATCATCCACGGCTCCTGTTTCATGGATGGTTAAATGTAAAAGGACACATTTAGTAATAAATACAATATACATTTAAAGATGCTGCTTCATCCTCATATTCCGTTGCTAAGAAATGGCTACAAACAAAAGTGCAGACATAACATTTAGGTTTATTAGCTGTGATGTTAAGAAGCTCGTCATATGAACCAATTGTGATGTCAGTAACTCCTAGGATAAGGTTAAGTTCACTCCACAACAGTTGTTTTTAATCGGGGGAGGAGCCCCCCAACAGCTTGCTCTCAAACGTTACACCTCTGCACCTTTTTTCAATGTAGTATCATTTTTAATGATGGGAGGTATTTGTTAATAGATGCTAGTAACGCCGGGATTATCACTCTCTCCTTGAAAGCATTTTTCCAGGACTTTCCCAGGACATTCAGCTCCTACTGACAAGACAAGTTATCAGGTCAGACAAAAATACTAAAACCACATCATTCTTGTGGGTCGAAAAGTGTGCATTCACCCAGAGGTGCCATAGGGCAGCGGTTACACACCTGCCTTGCAAGCGGAAGCAGAGAGTCGGCAGTTTGATTCCCAGAGGAACCACATCCCTAATGACGCCTCCGGTGGCAGCCTGTGTCAATTGCAAAGAATCACACTTTTAATTACTCATTGGTGGGACAAACAAGGGATTATTATTAACTTTTTTGCCGCTGCTATACAGTATAGCTACCAATTATATCAAAGGCATGTAGAAAATGTGGTTCTTAGTTTTTGTTACAATTTCCATCTACTTTCAAAAGATTCCTGTGACCAGCTCAACACTTCAGAAACACGTTGCATTACTGTACGCGCACAGTGTACAAAAATACCCACTACGTGTATATTGAATTCCATACAAAATAGTTGTGGTTTATTCATTTGGGAAAAAAATGGCAACAACTAAGTGTCACATGTCACTGATAACCAGCGATATCTACAGGAAATAAAGAATGGTTCCTTTTATTTATTACCATTTCCTACAAATGATAACTTTTAACAAATTCCATGTGGTTCTTCCTCAGTGTTCACGTCCACCCTTCTTTTCTCTTTGAACATTAAAACGTGTTCATTTCAAATTAATTTCCCCCTCAGTCTTTACACCTGCAAAGAAAACATTTGTATAATATTTGTTTTTCCAAATTCCATGGTTGGAAAATGCTTTCGCTTCGGACTTCTTCAAAAATACTGGCGATATGTACAAACTCCTAAGAAAACAATAGCAGTGACTGCTCCGAGAGGAGGGGAAAACATTGGAACTTCATTCTGAATGAATATTAACATGCCCAAATGAATCCTAATGTTCGCTTGTCTGCCGCCAACAGCTTCTGTCGCCCCCTGCTTGGGCGTAGCTTGAATTGATTTTCTTGCCCTAAGGGGGTTACAAAGACACGTTCACACAAAAATACTGTGTCCTCAAGGATAGTATCATCACAGGCTTTGCTATTTTCTGTACTCTCTCTGTACTGCTCTTAATTCTGGCTATTTAAGAGAAGATGGAAATGGGCGCAGATGAAGCTCGAGAAGTTCTTTAAGGGATTCGAGTGCGGTTTTTGCTGATAAATCCTGTTAAAGGGAACGTGTTTTTGGTGGTCCGGCTGGGGCGTTACTCCACGGAGCTTCCTTCAGCGTGTGCTTGCCTGCAGTATTTGTATTTCACTGCTGGTAATAAGGGCTGATGTGGGTGTACTGTATCTTTAGTGCAATGTTTAACCCCTCAACTTTCTTCGGGGAAATAATATGAATTTTGTCCCTTTATTATCTGCCTTTGTCTGAATAGCCCTTGGTTGTCTTTTGAAGGGAGGCAGGGCTTTGAGGAAGGATTTTTTTTTTCTTCAGTTCCACACGGACCCACATTTCTCTACGTCGGGGTTTCCATGAAACCATGAGACCAGAGTAATCGAAATTGTCAATTAAAGACGTTCAACCATTCGTCTGCACTTCTCCTTCAAGCCTCAGGAATTGCCAGACACTGGGCTCCCAACAGGTTCTTTGTGGCGCTGCTGCCTTGTGAAACGGATTCCAAAGGAGGAGCTTTCTGGATGCCAAAGGATTTTGTTTTCAAACACAGAGAACGTCACAATGTCAGCTCTCATACATGGCAAAGCAAAGAAAACGGGAACGAGTTACGGGGGAGGAGGTTCTTTTGTAAACGACAAACATTCACTTCACAAGCCCACCGCTCGCTCTTCCTCTCCTTCCTCGACTTCGTCCTTCTTCGATCCCTCCATCTTTTGAAGAGAGTAAATACAGCAGGTTGGACAGGGCCGAGGGTGGGGGGTTTGAAGGAGGCTGTAGGTAGTGTAGTAGGTAACAGCGTAGGGAGATGTCATCCCTGTGTTTGACAAGGGAGGGTGTGTATCATTTCATGTGTTTTTGTGAGTGCATATGGGACAGTCGGCACCCCCGCTATCAGGCTGTTATGACTGTTTGAGGCGCTTGCGTGGCGGACCAAGAAAAGGACACTGGGCTGAGGCCAGAGAGCGGTAGGCTTCTGCCACCAGGTGAGGATGAGATGCCACCATGGATTTCCAGCCAGCTGTTTCCATCACCTCTGCAGCATGGCTGAAGGACGAGGAGAGAAAGAGAAAACGAAAAAGTCTTAACCCAAGTGAACAGGACTGCATTGGACTTCGGCGTTCTTTTTCACTATTTGTAACAATTCTGCGCATGCTTTTGTGTGAACGTACTAGTTGATAAAGTCAACAGCTTGGGTTTTGAGCTGGTCGGCGCTGTGTAGATCAGCCAGGATGAGAATCTCCGCAGCATTTTCCACAGACAGACTGGTGCACAGAGCGTCCTCACACATGACCTTCAGTCTCTCTAAGGCATACTAACAAAGAAGGTGAGGTGGGGGATTAATCAGAAGAGTAATATACTCTCCTTTTACAGTGGTATTCTGCTGGGGACGATATTGATTCTTCATCAATGCAGACATCATCATGGGTTGGAGACAAGTGTAGATATATATATATATAGTATAAACTCAAATAGTTTCTCTCTGGGTTAACAACCCCTTAAACCAAAATACACAGCAGAACACAGCTAACCCAGATAGAAAGAGTAGGAGGTGGCCACACACAAAAACATAATAAAATTAGTTTCTGAAAATCGGAATATGTTCAAATCTGTCAGGTTTTATCCAGCATGTTGTAACACAACTTCCTCCCTGTTCAGCTGGTACAAGCAGGCAAAAAGTCTAAAAGTTAAAGGGCTGTATTACAATTCTGTTCAGCTGGTACAAGCAGGCAAGACTAACTTACCTCAACCTCTAAAAGTTAAAGGGCTGTATTACAATACTGTGTGTTTCTAATGCAGCGAAATTGCATAAGAGTGTGAAACAAATGTAGGCTAGTACAAAACATGCCTTCCAGATGAGGAAAATCTTGATGATGAAAGATGAGGTGAAATGTCATACGTAGAAAGGCCAATAGTTCAATCTCTATTTGTTTTACAAAGCAAACTACAAGACAATTCAACAGTCGTGGAGATTTCTTTTTCATTCATGTTTAAGACTTTTTGTCATTTTAACAAAAATAAATCACATGAATATATTATAGATATGGTTTTATTATAATTTGGAATCTATAGAATTCAAAACTTTGATTAAATATTTTACTTTACACTTTACACTACACACTACTTTAAAGTTGAAAGTGCAATCGAAGGACTTGACTCAGCTGAGAACTCAGCTCATAATCGGAAGTATTTTTCTCTTATATTACCTTGTCGGCAGCTGCCAGCAAGTCGTCTGCCATCTTGTCTAAGTTTGGAGCCTTGTCTGTGTAAATGAAGCACATCATCTCTTTAAAAACTTCAGGCTCCACATCGTTGATCTCCACACGATTCTGACAACACACCCAGAAAGATAAAGAAATGGTTTAAGAAGATGATCTTTGAATACATTCACTGCTGATGTTTACAGATGAGCGCGTGACTCAACAAAAGGTGCTGATAATTGAATTGATTCAAAACGATTGGTTTTCTCTTTGTGTGCTTGTGATCAGGTTGTCAACCTTGTTTTAGACTTAGTACAGCAAAACCGTGTGTCATACTGGCAACGAGCAAAATAAATTAATTTTATCAGCTCATATTTTAAGCAAGCTATCCACGCTAATATATATCATTTCAAATAATGATCACACACCATGAAGAAGCAATTCTACTGGAGGTTATTGTATGTCAGCACAACACGGCTACAACACTGAAACCTTCACCACATCCTCAAAACTGCAAAAGCACACACGCAAAACAAACATCATATCTACACTACCCGTTTTTTAACCACTCAAAGGTTTCTATTTTTCCTGTCAGTTCTATCTTATTTTATGTGTGCCACATATTTTGCAGATTAATCAACTTCTGAAAATGAAAACATTTAAACATGACAAAGTTTGAGTTTGATTTTCTATTTAAAATGTTCAAATTAATAAAGGTCAGGACATCTGGTTCCACGAGTAATTTCATTTCATCAGGTCACGTGGATAACGGGACAAAAGAGCAATAAATGTAAATCTGAATTATGGAACCACGATTTCATTTCAGTATCACCATTTTTCAGTTTTGCTCATTGAGCTTCGTGTAGCAGCTGTGAGACTGAACACAATTCTTTATTTGATTCAACACTGCAGTGAAACACTGACACGTCTAATTCTATGAATAAATATGCTGCGGGGCCTTGAGCTTACCTTTTTACTCTCCTCCATCTCATGTTCAAACATGGCACTGAATACAGGGGATCGTGCTGGAAGCAGTGAGATTGCAAAAAAAAAAAAAAAAAAAAAAGTCTATGTTATTGTGTAATTCATTTTTTTTGTTATCTCAAGCAATAGTCAGACAGCGGTCTTCTAGTCACGTCTGTACCTGCAAGGATGGCTTTGTGAGCCTGGAATTCCTGGCCAGCTACACACAGGGAACAGTCAGTGAAGCGCGAGTTCTCCCACAGACCACCCAGCTCATCAGCTAACCGACAGTCTGGCACCTTCACCATGTTCATGGTGTTCTGCCCAGATATGTTGACTGAGTCTTGCACCACGCTTACCTAGGGTCGAAAAAGATATGATTTAAAATCTTTTCTGTGTCTTGTGACCAGTGAGACCAAAAAGTTGTACAAACTAAACAACAAAGTAATGCTCTGTACGGACACTTTACATATATATATATATAAATATAAATATAAATATATACAGTATATGTATATACATATATACACAATATACATTTATATTATATATACATGTTATATATTTATTGTGGACTTTGGTTTATATACATTTTATATATTTATTGTGGACTTTGGTTTATGTATATGTTTATACATATATATGTACTGTATATATGTGTATTTATATAAAGTATGTGTGTGTGTATGTATATTTGTATACTGCATATGTATAGAAGCAACTTAAAAGAAAACATAACCAATATATGTTCTATGTTTCTCTTTGCGCCCCATTTTCCGACTGATGTCACTGAATTAAATGTGAACATATGTTAAGCTCCAGTGCATCTGAATTATCCGGAATTATGACTGAAAACCAAAATCCACGATAAAATTACCTCAGACTCCTACAGAGGATCGAGAATCAAAAAACAGATCCAAGAGTTACCTCACAGAAGAGAGTGAGTTTGTCATCAGGTAGAAGTCCGTTGGCCTCATCTAGGAGGAAGTCTCTCCGGATGAACTTCTTAAAGCCCCAGTCCTTCCCCTGCACAAAGCGATACGCTCTCTGGCTTTCTGCAGATATCCAAGGAACACAGATTAAGAAGGTTAAAATACTATAATAATAATGACCACTGTGACAAATAATGAACTGCAGAGGAGTGGAGTTTGTCTAAGTTGTGGCTCTTGAGTGGCTTCTGTTATAGTTTCAAATAAAACCCAGCTTACCCATGGCTTTGGTCTCCTCTCCCTTGGCATTTAGAATGGAGAATTTAAACTTGGCTCTCACTTCTGCCTTTGGACAGCTGACCAGCAGCAGGTAGAGAGATAGGTAGTCCTTACTCTCCTCATCTAAGCCCTTTGGATTCACTCGCAAACACCTGGGATTTAGTCGAAGTACAACAGAAGAGAGTTCGGCAACTCAAATAAGTGGGTGGTTGATTTTGCTTTTTAGTAAACAACGGGCATAAGCATCACAAAGCTTTTGTGATTAACAAACAAACAAACAAACAAACAAATTCTACAAAAATACATTCTTATGACAACTCTAAGCACATTTCTAGTATCTTTTTTAAGAACAAGTTTGCTCTGTTTCCTGTTTTCTTGAGATCCTGAAATAAATGTCTATTCTTACTCAATTTTCATTCATGCTCATCTGACCACAGTATTAATCTGTTCAGGTTATTCCATTATTTAAATGTTGTGTCAACAGGTTTCAGATGAGCCTTGTAAAAGTGTTGCTAAGGACATTCCAGCGGATGTAAATGTAAGTAAAATGAAGAAGGTTAATTCAGATAATAAAAAAGACAATGGAAGAAAAAGGGAGAATAGAGAACAGAAAAGAGGAAACAATGATCAATGATCAATGAAAACAGCAAAAGGTCAAAAAACAAAATTTAAAAAACAACTGCTTCTCTAAATTACCATTTCAGTTTGTCGTTGGCCCCAGAAGAGAAAGTGGAACTCTTGATGACCTCTCCCATCTCCTCACGACAGAAGCTGAAGTTGTTGATGGTCCACATGTAAGAAAACTTCACCACTTTGATCTGATGGGATAAAATCATCACACTTAAAGTTATAACAAAATACAATGAGCAATTTGAGGAGTCAAACATTTTTCTCCCTCTCATCACTTGACCTGCGTATAGCACCAGCTTTCGGCCACAGGCCCGCTGGACATTTCCGCAGGGGGAGGGGGACTCGGGACTCTTGACATTGCCAGCGTGACAAACTGTGTCGGGCGCAGGAAGGTGAGGAATCCAACTCTTCCACTCGTCAACGATCACTCCTGACTCTTACATCAGTACATGGCAGAAAGAAGCAGCGTTCCCCCTGGAAACAAACAATAAGACAGGGTGATTAAAGCTGCCCAGAAAATCCAGTTGCGGTTGATGAGGCGATAATGTCCCTGTTTACTGCATGTCACATTAAACATTTGGGCATAGGTATTGGCTCTGCAGGGATATATTTGTTTTTTCCAATGTTCGAAAGCATTTTCAAAAACTGTTCCTGATCTGGGGTGAGCTGATGAAGGTAACTGGCAATACATCAGGCAAGCACCACAGAGCTTTCTTTATTTGTCTAAAGCTGATGGAGGTAACTGGCGATACATCCTGCGGGCACCACAGAGCTTTCTTTATTTGTCTACAGACAGTGACTACCAACATGTTTTGCTTAAATCTTTAGTGTCATTTGTATTTAACAATAATGTGCAAAAGCGATAGTCTGAGTCTCAGCCCATGTAGCTGTGTCCCCAAACCCAGGTGTAAACAGCTGATACTTCTGCACTAAATTCAGTTACTGTATTGAAATAAAGCTACACCTTGAACACGCCGCACCTTAAAGTACTGTTTGATTTGTTTACAATTACATTTATATTCCACAACTGCCAATATGAAACGGAGCATGCGCAATGTTTTCGGTACAAGTCGCCACATCAATCAACACGTACAAACAGCACGTAATCAACACATACCTAGAGTTGCACAAGCTGCCCAGTTGTTAACAAGTCTTCCTTTAAGAATCATTACTAATGTTACATGTAAAACTCTTGGTGCAAAGTGGATGCATCATTTCCAAACATTGTTATTTCAATTGTTACTCATGTGGTTCAGGTTACCAATTTTAACACTTAAAAACAGAACATATGGGAAAAAGGGCAACGTTGCATATAAAATAAAAATAACTTAAATGTGTGTGTAGATTACTACATATTTCTCAATAAATATAATAGGCATGCTCTGATTGGTGAATTCATTCAATTAATCTATGAGTAGATCTATTTTATTGGCTAAACTGTAGCTATTTTTACACAGTGGTACACGCGTTACTTATTTAAAAAACAAACACACTAAAGTGTGTTTCATCTCTTTTATTTAAAGATTGTGAATCATTGACTCAGAAAACCTCTAAGTTAAGTTGAGCCTACTGAAAAAGTCAATAATTTCTGATTCTTTCTCAGAAAAATACACACAAAAAGCTGTTGTTTTAGTTATCATGGAATGTTTCTTTTTTATTTATAAAGATGTTGAGGTTCTGACACCTCCAAGGTTACCTAAAATGGTTTACTATTAAAAGATGGGTGATTAAATCTCCTCACTTTGTACATAATTCTCTAAGAGGCAACACCACTGTGATATGGTCTGCATGACACAGGAGATTGGCATAGCATGTATATTTTCTTATAATAATACTTTGTCATTCCCTACTACAATGTACAAAATATACATATAAGAAGAAGTGAGAGTCTATTTGCTTCCTGTTATTATATTCCTTCGTCCCTTCTTGTCAAAACAGTCTAGACAACATGTTGTTTGGTCTGAGTTTGACTACAAAATTACATGGCTGTGCAATGTCATTTCCTTAATACTAACATTGAATTATGTATTTAACTCCAGTAATACCATCTAATCGTCGAAATTTTCCATTTCCACAAAATATAGCTTGGTAAAAGTCAGTAAAAGATATATTCTGTCTTTTCTGTCACTGTTCTTTCAAAGACTGTCTTAATTTAAATATTATCCACAAAACAAATACACATTTACTATTAGGGCACAAAAACGGGACAAATGTAGATAAACTTTACCCAATACTGCCACAAATAAATTATCTGTTCGTTGTCTGTAGTTTTTTCTCTGCAACAGATCAGATTTTGAACACAGGGGTTGACAGTAGCGTGTTGTTTACCTGGTAATAATAACAATTAGGAGTCACGGTAACTTGCTTTGTAATTATTACGCAAAACAATACTCGACACGGTTACAGCAAGACACTGTTGTTATATCAACGCCCCTGAATTCGAATTCGGTGGCCAAATAAACCACACAACAATTTACTTTCTCACATTAGCGTGTCAGCTAGTTACCCTGTTAGCCAAATTCATAGCCGCTACCATAAGCCATAACAAAAAAGGTCGGAGCATTTTTTTTAACCAAAAGAAATGTACTATGTTTTCAACACGTATGGATACGTGTTAAATCAATTTATTTATCTTTGTTTTGAAATTGTCAACAGACTCACCCTTATGATGACTTAAATAAAAAAAACACTGTTCGTTCGGGGTCTTGTTGTTAGCTAGAAGGCTAGTTGTCTATACGACTGACGTCCAAACAGTCAGCTGTCCCACAGCACCTCCTGCTGTACTGGGGTGATTTTATGTATTAGAAGTGACGCAAAATGACACATCTTGGGGGTTTTAGAACTGTTTTGTTCTCTGTCGACGATATTTTAAATAATTAAAAATGTTTATTTTCTAGATTTTCTTATATTCTGGTATCGAGGTGTTTGAGATATATTGCGTTTGTATATTTGTACTGGGAAGAAGCTGCTGCTGTAATTTCCTAAAATGACAATAGGAAAAGACCCCACCCCGACGTCGTAATTCGTAAGGCCCAGCTCTTTGGAGATAAAGACGTTCTTGTTGCACATAATGTGGAATAAATACATGACAAATATATAGGGCAGGGTTCCATTTTGCAAGCTTCCTGAGCAACAGTGTGAACAAGCTTTACATTAAAAGCTGCTTGAGAGAAAAAGAATGGAGATATTAAAGTTGCATTGAGGATTAAACATATTTGATAATTCAAATGCTTTATTTGCCTCAACCACAGCACAGCATGATTCAGTATTTAATGCTAATTAACAGCATATCCCTATAATAGACAGACAGCATTTATTCATATACAGTGAAACGTGAATAAATGCATTTGAAGTACTCACTCACAAAATTTCTCCTTATGTGAGAGGAATTCCCTAAATTTATAATCTTACAAAATGTTAGCTTTTCACCAAAATCTGTTTTTCTGTGTCTCTTCACTAAAAAAATATGATTGAGAAAGCTTGTCAGCCTCTCTTTGAATAACTAACTATAGTCAGTTAAAACCTCAACTGTCCCGGGAGCTGAAGAAAGCCATTTTTGAAAGAAGGCCATATTTGTAAAACATAGGTATTGAAGGGAAAAGGCAGAAGTATAATGATAATATGAATAAATTATATAATTTAGAAACATTTGGCAGGCCGGATTAAGAAGTTGAACGGGCCACATCCGGCCCCAGGGCTTTAGTTTGTCCACGCATGGTCTAAACATATCTTGGCACCGCAGTTGATTTTAAGTCTTGAACCACAACCTAATCCTAAATCAGTAAATTAGCGGAGAGTGTAATGAAGCTGGAGTAGACACAGCGTGCACCGATGTCATGTACCATCCAAAAACGTGACTCTTCTGTGTAGACTACACGTCTATGGACTACATCACAGCAGGACCTCAATAATTAAGACATGTTAATTATTGACACACCTACGTCAAATATATATATAAAAAACTCATGTTGTATATGCAAATTAAATTTAGAGAAACTATACAGACATCCAAAAATGTAAATATACAAAAAACTCATGTTGTATAGAGAGAAACTATACAGACATCCAAAAATGAGTAATATTATTATTATATACACATACAGAAGGAAAGTGGAAGGAGGAAAGTGAACTACTTGTCATTGTGACACAGCAAACCACAGCACACAACCAAATGTGACTTCTGCTTTGAACCCATCACCAAAGTGAACAGTGGTAACTTGGCAGCTGGTGGACTCAAACCTGAAGCCTTCCGGACCCACGTCCGCTTCCTTAACCACTGAGCCGCCATTGCCCCCAGAAGATATACACAGCATATTTAACGGCGCTGTTTAGGAACAACAATATTTCCACTTGTTGCGATAGGGATTAAAATCTTGCGTTGCTCCATGCGCAAGTATTTTTCGATCAGCACCTCCACCGGCACCTTGTCATTCACATAACCTTGCCTGGAGGGCAAAGACAAACAGAATAATAAATGGAATTAAATCTGTGTAAATTACACTTAAAATATTTGATCAAAAATGATACACTGTTCACAATTTGTTTTCTACATTTCCAAGACAGTTTTGCACTCACTGCGATTCATTTAAGACAAAATCAAAGACCTTGAAGTTCCTACCTGACGCACAACTACAATAATTCAGGTTGTATATTAGGAATTGCTGCCTCTCAGGGACAATTGAATATGTCCTCATAACATGACACCAGCCAGGTCACTTTACATTTAAATGAAATTCGTCATACAAACCTTTTCAAAAGAAGAACAGCATCCTCCATCTCAATGGTTTTTCTCTTCGCATGATGTGCGTAGGATTCCAGGTCATCTGTCAGCCGATCGAAGTATTTATCCATTCTGTTGAAAGTATGTATAGTATAGTATAGAATATGAATATAGTAGTATCATTTCTCCTGGCAGTGAAACACAAAATGAAGACAAAAAATACAGACAAGAGGTGAGATTATTATTGGCACCTGCTGTCTTCTGTGTATTTTTTTTAACTGATTTCTATAAACGTAAAAAGGATTTGACATCATTTTTATGTTGTATCCTATATCTGGAAGCAATTACACTTACTGTACATTTTCTACTTGTACTTGTTGACAGAGGACAGCAACTTCCATAAACCTGTATTTCTTTACATTGTCGGAAGAAACAGTTTGTTTTTCATGTTTACCCCCCCCAATAACTGCTGGAAAATATATTTCCTTCAGGAAATTAACTTGTCATTGGTTAACTAAAAAGGTAACACTGATGTGCCCGATCAGCATTCTTTTAACTCATTCAATAGCATTCAAAATGAAATGCTCGGTTATCCAAAATAAGGTCACAATTCACTGGTTGGTTGTGAGTTGTGCAGATAAGTGCCGCCTGCTCACTAAGGTGCAAATTTGAGTTGTGAGTTGTGAAGATAAGTGCCGCCTGCTCACTAAGGTGATGGGTTATACCCATGTCCCCCACTAGGGGACAGACGTTTTTTCACCACCAGCATTCTGCATACAATCCCCTGATTAATAAAATGAGATACAATGCTGCCATCTAGTGACTAGAAGAGTTCAAGACAAGTTACTGCAATTGTGTTTCAATAAAAAGTTCTTCACAGCACTGACGCATCTCACTGGTCTGTAGCAGGGGCGTTAAACTATTTTAGAGCACATGTCATTTCGAAAAAAAAAAACCCAGGCATTATCAGGTTTTCAATATCGGAGGAAAAACCGATTACGATTCTTGAAGATATTACATAATTATGCTAATATCGGTCGGCCAATAATATCGGACATCCCTACTTATCATCATAGTGACTTACGTATCCTTCAGGACAGGGTAAATGTCGGGGGAGACCTTGGTTTTAGCAAAGTGACGGAACACACTCATGAGATAGCTTTGAGGAAGGCCTAGATCGTTCTCTGTTGTTTCCCTCTTCCTACGGATCCGCTTAGGCTTAGCCGCAGGTGCAACCTTTCCTGTGTTGCTGCAACCAGAACAAACAGCAGAAGAGGAAGTCAGATGAAAGATAGACAAATTGTTGTTTTACTTTTCACATAAAAGTTTGATTTTAATATCTTGCCGCCTTTCGCTTGTGAAGTCATCAGGTTGTCTGCAGGTACTCGTTAAGACAAATTAAAAGAGCCTCACTGTGACTAGTTGTTGTCTTCACCAAGACAACAAAAATGGGCAACTTACCTGCTTTCTGCATCTGTGAGAACAGAGGGAAAGACGTTATGTTCCCCAATGAAAAAGTTCCTCTTCTCTTTGACAAAGGCTGGAGTCTTGCAGGACATGTCTGAAGACACACAGATGACATAATGAATCAATGCACGATACCCTTTATATATAGAGAGATATAGAGATAGAGATAGAGAGAGAGCGAGAGAGAGAGAGAGACAGAGAAGACTTGAATTCCAGGCGACTTCATTTTGATTTATTGTGCGATCAATGGATTTATTGATTATTGTCCCGGGCAAACACACAACAACGACAAACAACTGACCGTTACCCTCCGAGTCATCGCCGTCATCCTCCGACTCTTCATTCTGTTCAATGAGGTCTGCAGCAGGTGCAGCTTCTTCTTGCGCAGGTATGGAATCACTCAGGAAGCTTCCTCTTTGACTTTTATGCGTCAAGTCCAATAAAACGTTTTCTCTGTTTGAAGTTTCAGCTTCTGTCTCCTGAGCATCTTCGTGCTCTTCTGTAGAAAGTTCAGCCAGATCCGGCGTACAACTACGAGGAGGGATGTCCTCATGACCCCCAGTTTCCAAGCTGGTGCTCACACGGTCACGGTGTACTGTGGACACACCAACAAACCAAAGAGAACAACAACCGAAACTTGTGAGACAACAATCGACACCAACAGTTTAGCTGTGAGACCTGTAGTTCTTTTATGTTTTATTCTTTGTAGCACAATTATGCTACCCACGAATAATGAAAATGTAGCCCTTTAAATTACACAGTGATTTGTGCACATCATGACCATGAGTCGTTTAAAGCAGCACCTTGAGTAAAAATGTTGAATATAACCAAGTGCACGTGTACAATGACCTGTATTGTATGGTATGTAGCTGTTAAGTTACATCTCTTAGTATTTTTACAATTATTTAAAATGACTGTTTATTTCTGAAAAATAACCAGGCAATGTTAATATTATTAATATTAATAACAACAGCATTAATAATAATTATTAATGTTTTTTAAAGTCACTGTAATCACTTAAATCAAATTGTAATGTTGTGCTTTGCAAGTTGAATTTTAGACATTTCTATTTAAAGTTTGTTGAATCTTTAAAAAGTCTAACTATGAACATTTTTCAAACAGCCAGCAACACTACAAATAAAAAGTGATATTTTTATCTTACCTATCTCTGTTGTGTCTGGTAAACAATCCTCCGCTTCACTGACACGTGCGACCAGCTCACCCAGAGAGCGATGAGCCCTTCTACTAATGCGTTTCAGCTCTTCTGACGTATTTAAATCCTCTTCCTCTTCTTTCTCCTCCTCGCAGTCCATCCGAGGCTCAGCTTCATCGTCAGATTCAGACGGAGCAACAACCTCTTGGTGATCATAGCATCCCTCTTCATCTGCCACGCTCTGATCTACTCCTCCATCTTCATCAGAATGATGCGACGCCTCCTCCACGTCAGGCTTGGATCCTGTGTGAACATCTTCCGTAGTCGGGGAAGAATCATCTCGATTGCCGACAGCTTCTCCCGTCAGGTCATCTGCACCTTCCTGATGACCGTCTGCTGCAACCTCATCTTTTTCTGACTGAGAAACCCGCCGTCCATCGCAAACAGATTTCTCCTTCTCGATGTTACAATTTTCCATTTCCGTCTGTCTCTGAGAGTTGAGGTCCGAGTGCGGGTAGAAAGCTGTGGTGCAGTTTACAATATCACTGGTGAAGTCAAGGCTTAGGGAGAAGCCCTCTCCAGTAGCTGTGTTATCAATCGTTTTCAAAAAGTCGACTTTTTCTATGTGACAGGAGACAAATGTACAAAAGGATTAACTGGACAGTACGACTGTACAAGTGTATATCTGCTAAAACATGGTTGTCAACAAGTCAAGTCAAGTCAGTTTTATTTGTATAGCCCAGATCAGGCATGGACAAACTACGGCACAGGGAGTGAATGCTCGCCCATTTAGCTTTTTAATCCGGCCCACCAAACTCTTCTACAGTCTACAACACCACACAAAGCAACAATAACGACAAACTAACCTACTAACACGACTAACACTAACACATGTATCTACGACAACTAACCTACTAATCTACTAATATCCACTGTTCAGGTTTCTCAACAATGTGCTACATCTGCTACTTTTTTTGTATTTGTATTTTGTTGTATTTATTGTAGTGGCGCTTTGGCCCAAAGGCAATGTCTCTGTCATTGGTGTGGAACCCCAGGGTTCACCTCCTGGGCAAGTTCGAATCCTGGTTAGGGCGGTTGGTACCTTCTAGTGGACTCAGGGTGGGTTGGTACGGTGCAGTGTGATTTGGGTGGCGACTGCTGCCCCCGCGACCCGGTAACAGATAAGCGGATGAAAATGGATGGATGTATTTATTGTACTTAACTTATCTGTGTGTTCTTACTGTTGCCTTTGGTGCTGTACTGCTGCTGGAGCCTTAATTTCCCAAAGGGAACTCCCAAGTTCTATCTATTTATCAATTTCCCATTAAATGGCGTGGAAAGGGCTCAAAGCATTTTAGCCTTTATACATTACTTTTATCTTAGTTCACACAAACGATCCATCTATCTGCTCCTGACCCGGCTCCTCTGTCAAATTTTAGGCCCCATTGTGGCCTGCAAGTCAAAAGGTTTTCCCATGCCTGGCCCAGATTCTCAAATCTCATCTGCCTCAGATATCTTCTTAAAACGGGGCGGGGGGGAAAAATTAAGAGATTTAAGCAAATTTTAATGCATTCTAAATTACACATTTCTATATATGCACCTTTAACATAAATAACTAATAGGCAATAATACACTTAGGGGATGAAAAGTTTTACCTTGATTATCTTCCGACTGAAATCTACTTAGAGCAGCACCAAATTCTTCCACCGTGATTTTCCTGCGGTTGTGAAGCCTTCGCTGCAGGCCCCTCCTCTCAGTCTGAACGTCTACAAATGGTGTTTTTAGACTCAAAGATGTGGAACTTGAAGGGAGAACCAGACGACGAGTGAGATTCTATGCTGTGTTTTCAACAGTAATGCAGCTGTATAAAAAAAATCTAAACAGGTGGCTCACGGTTTGTAAAATGAAAATACATGCAGCATACATAGCAGGATTTGACAAAAAATATATATACACCGATATATAGATATATATTTATATTTACCTTGATAAAGACAGTGATGAATGGTCATCTAAAGATTCGTCATGTTCCCTTTGAAAACCTTCAAAAACAAACATCTGTTAGCAGGAGTGAAACATTAAAAACAAAAAGTTTCAACTATTTTTTTTCATTTTATTTTATAATAAATTCATTAGGGCTAATATACTTTTAATGTACGTTTTCTCTTGGTGGACAAGCATGTATGTACATAAAGATTTCCTATGATGGGAGAGTAGAAATGATTCTGCTTATTGTTAATGTGCCATTCCCGAATTCTTCTTCTTTTCCTTTCGGCTTTGTTCCTTTTTTTTCAGGGGTTGCCACAGCGAATCATTGATTTCTATCTCTCCCTGTTCTCTGCATCTTCTACTCTGACTCCAACTATCTGCATGTCCTCCCTCACTGCATCCATATATCTCCTCTTTGTCTCCTACCTGTTGGCTCCATCTCTAACATTCTTCTACCAATGTATCCACTGTCCCTCCTCTGCACATGTCCAAACCATCTCAATCTGGCTTCTCTAGCTTTTTCTCCAAACCTTCCTGTCTGTGTTGTCCCTCTAATGACCTCATTCCTGAGTCTGTCCATTCTTGTCACTCCTAAAGAGAATCTTAGCATCTTTAACTCTGCCACCTCCAGCTCCTCCTCCTGTCTTCTGCCTATTGCTACTGTCTCTAAACCATACATCATGGCTGGTCTCACCACTGTCCTGTAAACCTTTCCCTTCACCTTAGCTGACACTCTTCTGTCACAGATCACTCCTGACACTTTTCTCCAGCTGTTCCATCCTGCCTGTACTCTATTCTTCACCTATCTTCCACAATCTCCTCTGCTCTGAACAGTTGATCCTAAGTACCTAAACTCCTGCACCTTCACCACCTCTGCTCCTTGTAGCCTCACTATTTCACTGTTCTGCCTTCCGTTTACACATGACCTTCATTACTCTTCTTTCTAGTGCAAACCTCCACCTCTCTAGGTTCTCTTCTAGCTGCTGCCTACTCTCACTACAGATCACAATGTCGTCTGCAAACAACATTCTAGAATAAACCTTGTTTAAGAGGAAGTTTTTTTTCTGTTACCACTTCGGTCTTGAAGTCGTTTTTCAAAAGCTGTTACGTTGGGGCTTTGACGGTGTCTTTTCCTGCTTAGCCCTTTTCGTGTGGTTCCTACATTTGCGATAGTTAAATCAGGCAGATCCAGATTCGAGTGCTCGATACTGAAAGACAAGAAAATATCATCTTGTTATATTCATTCATAATTTATCATAATGTAGCTGTAGGGAGCTAGAACAGTCTCAAAAAATATATACATACACAAACAAGGATTCACAAATGTATTTTGTACAATTGTTAGCTTAATAAAATATATTTGTGAATTATCTAACGCTCATTTATAACATGCTTTTAATTTGTAAAACTCCCTGCATTTGTTTGTGGATTTTTGAGTCTCGTCTAGAGCGGACTAGATACACAAATGCATTTTTCCTACAGGGGCCCGTCAGCAGCCAATCAGATGTCTCGTTCGTTTGCAGCCAATCACGCGACTGTATCCCCACGAGGGGCCATGTGTGACATAAACACACCGTGTCACAGATATGGCTGTCACCATTTTGTTAGTTGTTAAAATAAACCTTTTTTATAAGAGTCTCAGACATGTGACAGCGTGAGACAGATGAACGTGCACGATGTGACTCACCTGGATCGTTTGCTGGTGATGCCGGAGCTGGTTGAAGGCAGCTGAGGTTCATCAGGCACACGTTCCTCATGATGGACAGGGGACTTGACCGGCTCTGGAATGAAAGTAGAGGATTTTAGGGCAATTGACTTAATGGCTACTTTACTACCTGTTCAGGTAAATGACAGGGCAACACACCTGTAAGGAGGATATTTCTGAGTAGGTGTCTTGGTGTGTCTGACTCGTCGTACAGCAGTGATGCAGGACCTGGAGTGCTTCCCTGTTTAAGTCTTTCAGAGACATTCCTCCTTGTTGTTGCAGACTTTCTGGTTATGCTCTGCAAAATATCGGTGCGGTTGCCTTTAGTGAGGTTCATTTTTTTAACAATAATGAGAAATACAATCCAAACCTACGTTTTACATGAAGTAACGTTTCTCTTGGTTAACTTGTTAATAGGCTCAAATAATCAAGCTGTTATGTGGGATTCATTCAACTAAATACACATTTGCCAGTCTGTGCTTAGCAGTATGACTGATAAATAACACCACTAATATTCCAGTTTTCAATTCAATACAATGCTCTGCAAAGGTTTAGGTAGATGTATACATTTACTGTAGCGCTGAAATGGTATTCTTCATGTTTTTATCAAATGTAGTGAACCAGAAGGTTTTTTTTTTACGGCATCAAACTGCGAAAGGCGCTGCGGTTTGTTTTTCTTCTAGAATGGGCTAAATACCGTATTGGGACTAGAAGAAATGGAAACTAGTGAAGTTTTTGCTCCAAGCCAGTGGGCGGCAGGTCAAATTAATTTCAGTTGTGTTTTATTTGTGTCACAGTGGGAGATGTTCATTGATTTGTAATTATTTTCTTTTTTGGTGAGAAGATTTTTTTGGATTTATAGTGTTTTAAATTACATTCTGAGTTTTGCAATGCCGCAAGCCACATTTCCTCTAAAATACTTTGAGTTTATACTGCTAGTTCAATCTCTCAGCCATTTTACTTTTTAAACATCTACCCTCAATCATCTTCCCAACATGCAAACAGCCATCTTTTAATACTTAATAGACTTCTTCACTTTTGTTTTTAGTGAGACACTTCAGGTAACTGTTGTTGTGTTTTAACCAAAGACTGTAGAAACAATCGGTCCAATGACATAACGAATGACTAATAAATTTGTGGACCACATATGCGATTGGTTGCAAGACTGTCTAAATCAGTGGTTCTCCAACTTTTTCTTCTCTGTACCACCTGAGAAAATATGGAGCTCTCTCAGTACCACCATGATGACCAACATTAGAATACAGCAGCACTATTAGCTTCTACCACACAGGAAAGATGTTTAGAAATGTTTAGAAAGATGTTTATGTTTAGATGTTGTATTAATTGTGCATGGTATGTTTCAATTGAAAATGTAAATGTGAAAATATGAATTTTCGCCACGTACTACTAGAGAGCGCAGTGGTACGCGTACC
>NC_024314.1:30207-130742 GCF_000523025.1 Cynoglossus semilaevis
CAGTTTGAGAACCACTGGTCTAAATGAAACCTGACTCCTTTGAAACCAGATTCCTTTTCTTAAATGGTGTAATGCTTTGCGTTCTGTGGTATTTCTTATTCCTTGTTTAGTTTGTATGTCCCCTTAAAGTGAGCATTAGTGCAGCTGTTTCCATCTCACCTCACGAACTTTGTCCTTGAAGCTGCGCCTCAGAATGTCCTGTACGCTTTGGTTTTGCGTATTTTTCGTGCTCAGCCTGCTGCTGCGCCGGACACTGCTGGTTTCCACAGTTCTGTTAGAGCTAAAGGAAAAAATTTTGTCAAGTTGCTGAATAGAAATTCATCAAAATTTGGTAGATGACTAGTATAATCAAATATTTCCGTTACAACCTCCATAGAACCACACCTATATAAAAAAAGTATCTACTATCTACTATTGGTGACGTCACGTCTATTCTTAGGTTATACTGTTCCATTATTTAATAATACACTAATACATTTTATTTCATAGGCGCCTTTCTGTCACCCGAGGACGCCTTACAGTGAATGCAAAAATAACAACACAGCATTAAAAAAAACAATATAACAATAAGAATATCAGACGTAGAAGGACATTGTAAACAGATGCGTTCTAAGTGCAGGCTTGAATGGTGGGAGTGAATTGATGTTCCTCAAGACGGGGCGAGTTCCAAAGCCTCCAGGAGGAGAGGTGATGCAACCGGTGGGGTGCACAAAGCTGGAGAAGCTCAGCAGCGGAGGATTGGAGCAGGCCCATCGCAAGTTGGTGAAGGAAATGACAGTAAAGTCCAGAGAAGAACGGACTCGATGTGCATCCTGCCAGTTAACACTGTTAAGTACGTTAACACGGCGGGGACTCGGTCGAAATGGACACAGGAGCGGTGACAGTAAATCATCAGTAATCAGTAAATTCCTAAAATTAATTAATTAATTAATTAATTAAAAACTTAAAGTGAAGCTAAAAGTTACGGGCGAGCAGCAGCAGGAAGTCGCGGCCAGCGTTCAACCGTTCTACGGCAAAAAATATTTTATGACACTTCACAGTGTAACAGACCTAACCAAAACCGAACTATTAAACATGTACAAGTGGTTATAGTTTACCTTCTAGTGATGGGAGTCCGCGGTTGTTCCGTGCTGAGGATATTTCTCAACAGTACTCTGGCTGACAAATCCTCCGTAAAATCCATTTGGTCAGCGGACCTACGACTTTGCTTTTGTGGTTGGCGTAAGCTAATAAGTATACGAGAACAGCAGTTTAAACAGGGTTTAAACGTTTCGCCAATTCTAGAAAACCCTTTTAAAACGCCTTGTTCGTCCGGTATTTTTAAATAAGACAATATCGCCGTATCAACGGGTATGTTTCTCACACTATCCCGCGTTATTTTTAATTAAAGTCTCGCGAGATCCACATCTTCTTCGTTGGTGTTTTCTCGTTTCGAAGACAGGGCACTCTCGTCACCACCATAGGGACAATAAAGGAACAGCACTGAACGTCTTTGGAAGTTCACCGTTTAGAATTTATGTTTATTAATTTTGGTTATTTCCGGAATTAGAAACCGAAGTAACATTCATGATATTATGTAGATAAAACGATAATTTGCTTTAAACGCTAACGTGGCAGGAGCTATTGAGAGTTATATTAGAGTCCAACAGTTGCAAAGCCCAGAAATATATTTTAGTAATGTTGTCTGATTTTAATATTTAATTTAAAAATAATTAATTAATAAGTTAATTAATTAATATGTTAAGTAAATCACATGGTGATACGTTTTTGACAAGCATTGTTTTCCTGTTTCGAGATGTAAAGGAAAAAATAACTTGTTGTCAAATTTGTATTGTTCTTATTGTTAGTTTATTCATACAATTATCATTAATTATTATAATGTAATAAATAAAAAGACTGATACTAGAGATAGAAATGATTTAAATAGATTTAATGATTTACAACTTGGTCAAAAATAAACTCATAAATTGGTAAAACAGGTGACTGCCTGCTTTATTTATACAGCAATGTATGAACAGAATGATTCCCACCCCTGGTAAACTGAGTGTATTGAGCAGTTTGAGACTCAATTCGTCCTCAGGTTTTGACTCGACGGCTCTTCACACAGACTGAAAGACTTCAGATTTAAAAATCAGGTCTGTCCTTCTTCAGCTTGGAGTAGTCCGTGCTGACCGAAAAAAGCTGGACACGCACACACACAGACACATAGATAAACAATCAGTTCAGAGCAGTTTGGACTTTGAAGCAGGTTACAGGAAAGGTATAGATTATTATTTACAAACATACACTCTTTTCTAATAAACTTCTGTTATGACTGTTATAAAAGATATTGTAAACGGTTACTGAGAGAAAGCCTTTACTTTGTACTGCTGATTGTGCTCCAATTTGTTCCAGGGCTCAGGGTTGTTCTTGCGATCCCATCTGAGAACAAAACAGGAAAATCATCATCATCAAACTATTAAAAATGTTTATTATAATTATTTACCAAGTTATGTTCAACTTGAATAGGTTTTAGAAATTATTTTTCAATGTTACACCTTTTGGTTACAAAGTTTGTTTGGTTACAAAGGTAAATAACCTTGTACATACAAAGTTTGTTTGGTTACAAAGGTAATAACCTTGTACATTGTTTGTTTGTTTTGTTATATTTTGTTATATGTTATATTTTCAGATAATTATCAGTAATATTATAAGTATTACATATTATAAGTAATGGTGCGTACACAAAAGAAGACTCAACAAAAGTACTCATACAACTACGGTTTCGAATAGATGATATCAGGACAACCTCAACGACAACTAAAGAAAAACCATGTGCAACACACTGCAGATTTTATCGTATTGAGCAGTTTGAGATTTCAAGGGAACTTACGAGACATCTGGGTTTTTTAGAGCCAGTCGAGCCAAATAAGTGGCGCTCATGGTTACTCCACCACCAATGAAGACGAAGAGGGGGATCAGCTGTTGGGCAAAAGAGGACAGTCAGTACTATACATTTCATCATTCCAACACAACAGCGCTGTTTATCAACAAGTGTCTTAGCTTACATGCTTAATATTCCTAAATCGTATATGGTTTTAAATATATATTGAACCATTAACACATATAGAAAAAAAAAATACAAATTACCTCTGCTGTTTGTGTAGCTGGTCGTGGTAAACCAATCAATTACAGGTCCCACCTCCAGGGTTGAATGATTAACTTTAGCTCCAATAGTGGCAAGTCCCTGGTACCAGCTACCGCTCTGAGTCTTATATTCTATTCAACAGGTCTATGACGCTGCCCTGTTTTGTCTTACTATTACAATCACATTACTTACTATAGCAGAGTGCATGGGAGAAAGTCACCTTGGAGAATTCCATTGTACATTTCTTTAAAGTGCAACCCATTGCCCAATCAGAAGTCAGTACTGAAAATACTGCAGTACATGACTGGCCGGAAAATAATTTCTCATCTGCTTTGTTTGAACTCCCAGTGGACATATGCTGTAGCCACTGCTTTAAAACAATGCTACAGCCCTCTACAACATTAATTATACAGGTATGGCACTCATTTTACTTGGCATATCCTTGTTTTGTTGAACCAATATTACCAAATCTTGGGTTGACATAAAATGACAAAAACAAAATCACTTTCAGCTGGTCTTGGCTCAGCAGTTAGCTTCAATTGCTGTCCCTTTTATGAAATTATATATATTCATTATGAACATTTTTATGTTAATACAAATGTTAAACATACATTGTTTATTTATTTATTTCTATATGTTAATACAAATGTTAAACATACATCGTTTATTTATTTATTTATTTATGGAGTTTTACCTAACATAAAAGTATTCCTCTTTATTTTTACTCAGGTTCAGTGTGATAAACCCCAACTTCCGCTTAGCTCCCTTGTGCCCGTTCTCTAGAAACGTCTCTGCACATGCATGGGGAAATGGCAAAGCCTTGACTCATACCAGTGTAGAGGCAGCATACGTCCGGTAGTTGCCTTCTTTCATGGTTGTTAACATGTATACTACACTCGTATAATAATAATGTCATCAACGATACTAATATAATATCATAATTACATCATATAATAATTTTGTTGCGGTTTATATGCGATATTTGGACGCCATTTATCAAAGGAGCAACATTCCGTCCAGAGATGATAAATACAACGTGATAACATAGCGAGAAAAATGTCCCAATATGTATAATATAAAAAACAGTGTATGGTAAGGAATATCAGCGTGTATTGTGGAAAGTGAAAACGAGGCTCCACCTGTCTTATGTTTTAATTCCATGCCTTAATAAGTTTTATTTCGTATTCATTCTTCAACAGTGTAACTTAATACATTTGTCTGAATGTTATATGTTATAATAATAATAGAGACACAGGAAGAGAAAAAGAAGCGGCAGAGCGCCCGTTAGGCAAATTTCAATGTCAACGGGTCATATACAATGCAGGGGAAAGATAGCGGCGAGGACTTACAGCTGGGTGGGTTTTAAGTTGTTTGGTTACGAGTCCAAATATTGACGACATGTCGAAAAATTCTCCCACTTACACGCTCCGTGAAAAAGAAAGTATCTACCCACAGTCGTGCGCAGTGTCTTTGGATTTCTGCAGGCCGGGAGGACACACCGAGGTGAGTAGTACAACTGCGCTTCCTCCACCTCTCAGCCAATCAAAGACAATGACGTCACAGCTGTACTGCAACACCACATCTGGATTAAGAGCTCACATAGTCCAGTGAAAACGACTTAAATGTCAATTTCAATATAACAATAACCGCATAGAAAATGTTCAACTCATTAAACAGAATCGGGCTCAAACCAGTAGCGTACAACGAGACGACATACAGTCGTCACAGTATATCTAAACCAAAATATGATGGGTGTGGACATGAACATGGAACATGAATTATAATAATAACAACAATAATAATAATAACAACAACAACAACAACAATAATAATGTGGCGGTTTGGCCCAGAGGCAATGTCTCTGTCATTGGTGTGAACCCCCAACATGCAGCGCATTTACGTGCCCACTGGGAGGCAGCAAAGACACCAGTAGAAAAAGAGTGACGACAGACAGATAGATTAGTCCAATTTAACTCATAAAATTAACTAACTTTGTTCTATTGCACCCTCACAAATGCATTTTTTCGTGTGTGTTTTGTGAGTGAGTCACAGTTAGCCGAGTCTTAAAAATTGAGCGAGTTTACCACCGCTAAATCCAAGAAATTATAAATCTGTGATCTCGATCCCGGCACACGGTGGCAGTGTGAAATGTAGCGATCGATTGCTCATGTCTGATCTAGTCGACGTAAAGATGGATCCCTGCTGAAACAGGTAAATAAACCGTTCTATCATCTCCGATGTTGTAATTTTGTTCCCGTTGCTGAGGCTTCTCTCTAGGAACAAAATGAGCGTCCTTTTCAACCTGACTCCTTACTTAGTCTTTGCCGAGGGCGGGGGCGGGCAGCCGCAGTGTACTGCAACAACAGCACCGCCGATGGTTCGCTACCTGGTTTGTGAACTAGCCTCGCTAATTTACAGTCGTTATTTCTTATTCGGGGAAAAAAGTACCACCAATCGCAGTGGATCAGCCACATTGTTTACCATACACTGAGCTGAGTGCTGACTGACCCCAGACACTGAGCAGTGTTAGCGTGTTAGCCTTAGCCACCAGCGCCACTCTGCTGCTGCTTGTGGAGCTCATATCACCTCCTGGCATTTCCATTTCCCCCAGCAGACGACACAGATCAGAGTTCTTTGTTTTCGCTGCATTCACGACAGCGCTGTGTTCGGAACGCTGTCAGAAACATGCAGCCTCCGCCTTTGTGTAATTGTGTTTTTGTGTCTGACTTCTTTGTGGTATTTTTATATTCCTAGGTTATAACTCGGGAAGCTGCTCGTTGCCAGCCTCTGTTCACCGTGTTGTTGTAAGTAAGTAGCTCCATCACACGACGACCAATATGCTCGCATTGAGGCGTTTTTAATGTGCCAGGTCCCACTGTTAGTCAGTAGTTTAAAGACCTTGACTGAACATGCTGTGAATATACAGTATTTTACTATTAAAGAGACTAGGACGTCGACATTTCAAATGTAAAGCCAACAGCAGTCTTGTTTTAGATGCTTTATTTAGTCTCCTATCTAGACCTGCCACTCTGGTACCTACACAATGCCTAGACAAAAGCTCAATACTTGCTGTTCATAACATTTCCTGCTATATTTTCATCTCGTCTGTCTCAAGGACACATGTTCTGTATTTTGAATAAGATTTCATTTTGTTGTTGTTTTTGTGGGGTTTTTATGTTTTCATGGCTAAAACGCCACCACCACAACAAAAACACGATAGACCAGAGATGAACTGGTCCCTGTTCAGTAAAAGACATGCTGTAGGCTGTAGGATGGAAAAATCCAGAACGCTTCTCACCTAACTAATTATAATTACTTCCAAAATAAACATTTAATTCATATGTAGTTTTTTTTTCCTTCACGGTTCTCTGCTTGGAAAACAAAAACTACACTTTGCACTGATACATGTCATTAAGTCTAATAAACCATTGTACACTGAGGTGCAGTGTAGGATAACGTGTGTTGTGTTTTTTTTTTTCCCCCTCCTGCTGCAGCCCTCTGTTCTGGCCAATGCTTTCTGCGCTACAGCATGACAACAGCAGTGTCGGCTCATCTCGTAATTTTGGCAAATGAAAATGGAGGAGGTTTCAATGTCCAGCATGGACAACAGCAAGCTGGAGGTACAGTAGGAAATTGTAATGTTGCTGTAGCATCTCTATCACCCTCTCTCATCCACTCTCTCTATTCATTTATTGGCACAGTTTAACAGTGTGTATAGGGAATTAATCCATTTAGGTGTAAAAATATTGCCTGATTTTATTTAAATTTGGTTGGTTAATTAAGTTTTTTGCTGCTGTAATGCAATACATTTGAAAACTTGACTTCTAAACTCTTTGTTTTTGCCTCCGTAACACAAAACTGCAGTTAGTGTTAGATTTACCTCAGAGCTGATTGGGTTAATCCCAGTATTTGCCATAGCCCAGTCATGGGCAAACTATGGCACAGGGGCCAGATGTGGCCCATTCCGCTTTTTGAGCCGGTCCGATGTGGCCCGTTCAGCTTTTTGATCCGGTCCACCTTTTCCAAATTTTATAATTTATTTATATTATCATTATACTACTGCCTTTTCCCTGCAATACCCACATTCCCCCAATAGATGGCGTAGAAAATGATAAAAGCTTTTAAGCCTTTATGCATGATTTTCACATGTCATTTCTCTTAGTTCACACGAATGCTCCATCTATCTGCTCCTTGTTCAATGTTAGGGCAATTGTGGTTCACGAGTCATAAAGTTTGCCCATGCCTTGCCTAGCCTAACTTGTGTTTCTGTTTCCTGGCCTTACTGTTTTAGGGCCTAGCTCAGGACATCCTGTCTGACCTGGTGGAGGATGCATGCCTAGGTCTTTGCTTTGAGGTCCACCGGGCAGTCAAGCAGGGCTATTTTTTCCTGGATGACACGGACCAAGAGAGCATGAGGGACTTTGGTGAGTATGGCTTCAGCCTTCTCTCCTTGTAGAAAAAAATATTTGCCTTCACTTTTTAATACACACACTCAATCTACAAAAATAAATAAATCAACTGTTTCACTAAACTTTTTTCTCCCAGAAACTGACGGAATTAAAAAAATTTTTTTTTTCATTTTTCAGAAATTGTGGACCAGCCTGGATTGGACGTTTTCGGCCAAGTGTACAACCAGTGGAAAAACAAGGAATGTGTGTGTCCTAATTGCAACCGAAGCATTGCGGCTTCACGCTTTGCACCACACTTAGAGAAATGCCTAGGGATGGGACGCAACAGCAGCCGCATAGCCAATCGCAGGTAAGCTCGGAGTCCAGCCCTTTCGGCAACGCCATTATATACTGTTGAAAAAAAACTGTACTGTACTCACTTACTGGCGTGTGCAGTGGAAACGTGAGTGTTCTCTGTTGCTGGCGTAGCCCCTGAAATAGAAAAATCACCATGTAATACAGTACACATTTCTCCAAATGAACTGTCCGCAACACAAATACATTGTGTAAAAGATATCCTGCTGTCTTTGCCTCGGTGATCAGCCGAGCCGAATACAACATTTCACAGATTCAGCGAATTGTTTGTCATTCATAACATTGCCCAGGGTGACTGATCACCCTCACTGTGGAAACTTTGGCTAATCTAACAACAGCCTTTGGTCTAACAGGCGGTGCTCTTACCAGCTTCTCATAAACATGACTATTAAGATATGTAATCATTAACTAAATTGAAGGTTCATAACAAATAGCTTACATTGATCACATTAGGCAGGCAACAATTGAAAACAAATATATATATATAAATATATATATAACTATATATATACACAAAAATACAGTTTATATATATATATATATATAGCTTGTCTATGCTTTAACATTGTGTTGTAATACATTTTTATACTTAGTTTAGATTATAATTTAATAGATTATTCAGTCTAATGTGCAATTCAGTGTTTTTAATTTAAGGCGAATAATGAAGAATTAGAGGCTCGGTTTTCAATTCACGGTACTTACTGAGCTGCACGGCTGCGTCTAGGCCTGTTGGTGGGGCTGTTGTTACACGGCAAATGAAAACTTGTGCTGTCAGCCATTAATCAGAACAGGAAAATCCCTGATAGGAAGACAAAAAACGGAATCCATAATTTAAATTACACCTTGAACTACATTCTCCCCGCATGTCTTATAAAAGACTAGTGAAGATACAGCTATAAAAATAAGTTGTGCGTGTCCTCTACTTTTCCTTTTTCTTCTACAGAATAGTCACCGGTAACAATGCCAACAACAAATCAGAGAGTGACCAAGAAGATAATGACGACGTCAATGATAACGACTGGTCATATGGAGCAGAAAAGAAAGGTACAACTGATTGTTGGCAAACGAAAACACTACTTACAAGTTGTTTATTATATATATATATATTTTTTTAAATGTCATCTTTTTTTATTACAGCAAAGAAAAGAAAATCTGATAAGGTATGTTTTTGAATTCCAACTCAGTGTTTTGAACACCTACGAATTACGTACATTAACAAATTTTTAATTTATTTGTTGCTCGCTTTTTTTTTGCTACTCTTTAGAACCCCAACTCACCCAGAAGATCCAAATCATTCAAGCATAAGAACAGTAAGTTGATATATTGAGCATTGACATTAGCAGTTATTTTACATAGTTTAGAGCACACGTGTCAAACTCAGGCTCGGGGGCCAAATCTGGCCCAAAGTGTAATTATATTTGGCCCGTGAGAAAATATCAAATGTGTACTAGAGTTAGCCCGTCAGTATATAGACCCTATATACTGGCAGAATTTGTAGTATTAGTGGTGGATGGGGTATGTTATAGCACATGCAGAATTTGTAGTATTAGTGGTGGATGAGCTATGTTATAGCACATACATTTACGGTAGTTTTTTGTTGTTGTTTTGTCCTGTGAAAAAAGAAACTCATTTTTTTTTTTGGCCTGTGAAAAAAGAAACTCGAAATTAATACCATCGATGTGTGTTTTATTTCAAATTTAATTTCTCATGTGTTTATAATATTAACCTTTGGTTGTTCCAGATTCAATGTTTATGTAAAACATCCATATAAAAAAGTTTTACTTTACAGATCTGGAGAGAAGGGTAAACATGAACATTTACACTCAAATTTGTCAATAAATATTAAGTTTGGCCCACGTCCTCATCCCAGTTTATAATTTTGGCCCACTGTGAATTTGAGTTTGACACCCCTGGTGTAGAGCTTCATTGTTAATGAAATGCATAAATGTAGTATGTCCATTAATGACATTCAATGAACCTAATATTCACTCTCTATCTCTGTAGGCATGATGGGGCCTAGACGTCGAATGGATAACCAGGAAAGTCCACGCATGCTGATGAAAGATGAGGCGTTCCCGCAATAAAACACTCGGCTACAAACACTCAATTCAACAAACACTCAGTTCAACAACCATCGTCTGTATGTGTGGGTACACAGACACTCATGCCTAAGCACAAGGAGACCAGAAACAACTTACATGCTGTTCTTCGAAGAACTGGCACCAGTAGATATTGTTGTTGTTGTGGCTAAAAGATATACTGTATAGTGTTTGCTGCTCTGCAGAAACAGTTCAGACCTCTCACTGTATACTTGACAGTTTTTTGTTTTCTCTACAAAAATCATTATACCAACCCCTTTCTCCACTGCAGCCCAGAATAATCAACATCACCGTATACGACGTGACCTCACATACCTTATATTCTCGTGTCATGAATCTAGTGGCTGAGCTGAGGCATTTGTGTGCACATCTTGTTTCTTGAAATACAAAATTATAGGTGTGTTTGTATTTACCTCACTGGTTTAAAGTAATCCTACTTTGAAAATAATGTAAAAGACAATCTTCTTCAGTGGTTTGTCTTTTTTGTTTTTACATTCAACATGATGCTAGTGAATCTGCAGTTAAATGACATATGTGTGCGTGACTTTAACTTGTGAAAAACCTGTTCAGAAAATGTTCAGTCTATAAATTCCTAATTGTCCAACCAGGTATTTGCTGCATGAAGCAGCTTTAATTTTTTCTTTTTTTCTTTTTTTTTTCTAGCAATCAAACATGTCTTTTTATCATGTGTTTACATTGTAAAGGGTGACATACTGTATATCTTTTGTGTGATGTGATAGTGTAAATATTCCGATAGTTGAATTGCTGCTATCATGGCTCAGTCTGTTTCATCTGTCTAGCAAAATAAACGATTTGTTACATATGACTTATTGTTCTTTTTCGCCTTGAACCGGTTTAAACCTGATGGTTTTTCATCATTTCCTTTATCCAGTTGTACATTATGACGTGAATTAAAACAACATGGATATAGATGAAATTTGGAAAGTAGTGGTAAGAACTGAACAAGATTTGTCTCTTTTTTTCTAGTGTTCTAATTTTTCCTAAACATGTAGCTGTAAGGTGCTGAATGCAGTCTAGGTGCCCTAGTATTACTTTAAGTACTACAATACTATATTTAATTCATTCAAATAGCCACAATGTAATAAAGCTTCAGTTTGAACTGCTGTGCGGACATTCAGCTTTCCTTTAAGATAAACTTCCCTTGAAATTGGCTTCAGCCACTACAGTTTTATTAATGGTTCTTTACAGTATAGTTACAACACTGCCACCTACTGGGTTTATTTTCTACAGGTAAAATTCACTGTACGCCAAGAGCGTGTCTAGTTTACGCCCAACTGTTATGAACAAAATAGATAATAAAAAGAAAGATTTTAATCCCAGACAATAATCATTCATATTACACTTCATTCAAAAAACGACTGCTAAGAGAAAATGCGATTCAATTGTTTTTAAGAGAATCTGACTCTAAAACGAACTAAAGAACGTTGTCTTAAAATGAACTAACAGAACAACATTAGTTTAAGAGTTTTACTGCAGTAGGCGAGATATCTACTTTGCTTGTTGCCGCAGTGTGTGTTGTCAACTGTTTATTTGATTCGCGGTGAAACAGAAGCTACTTAACGAAGTTGACACTAAACGGGGAGAAAGGGAGGAAACGACTCGCTGCTCTCACCCGAGGCTGTTGTAGATTAAAGCAAATCCCGGAACTTGAACCGGTTAGAGCGGAGCTAACGTCAGCTAGCATTCTGTTGACAGGCGGTTCGCTGTCAAAACTGCAGCCTGTGAAAAGTGACTATTGGTAATCACTCAGTGGGACATCTAGGGTTTGGGGCAGAGGCGTTCTGTTGGCGGTCCTGCTACGCGCGAAGTTGCAGCGAAATATTAAGGCAAATTCAACTCTAACCACTTGTGGAGCGAGAGGATGGCATCGCGAGGAGGCTTCCCCGGTTCCGCGATTAACCCGAATTTGAGTCCTATGAATGCGGGACATTCGGCGGGCATGAGAATGTCTGGACTGCCGCAGTCAATGAGCGGATACAGCCGGAGCATGAACATGTTACCCCAGTACCTGCAGGTCAGTTTGTAGCTTCATTTTAATTTCCTTTTTTTGTTGTTTACTGGGGAAAGTTAAGGTTTTGAAGTAATACACCAAGTATCCGGTAAGTAAATTGCACAGTAACTATGAGGTAAATGTATATCCTTAAAAAAACGTGTTAAGTTTAGTAAGACACTTAACGTTATTCAGTGGGAAAAACCCCACATGTTTTTACTTCCGCATTTGACTAGTGAATAAAATTACACCAACTTACATACAGTCACTTACATGCCGAACATTAAAGTTCTTACCTCCCCCCCCCAAACACTTGTTTGCCGAACACAATAGCCGTTCTTTTTGTCTTCTCCGTATCTAACTTATGTAACGTACAAAAACATTGTGTCTACATCACTCATGTGGGTTTACACAGTAATGTTCAAACAGTGTGAAAACCGACGGTTGACGTTCAGTTACACTGGTTCGTAAAAACCTGTTTTTTATCAGTGATTGAAGTGACACTTGCAAATATCTTGGCAAAAACGAATGCACCAGATGAGTGTGTAAGATCACGACCGTGTTTTGAATACACAACGTTAGCAAAACTCTCCAAACTTCACAATCTAAAGGGAATGGCATAATAAAGACATTTGAAAAGTGTCACATAGCATAGATTAAAAACAGATCATTTTCAATATCCAAGCTGCAACCTAAGACCAAGTTTTATTGTCGCTGAAGATAACACTTCCAATCCTAGCCCCTAACTATACAACAGAGACAAAAATAAAATAAAAAAAAGACTTAGGACTACAAGATATTTTTCATGTTTGGACGTAGGCAAAAGTTAACGGACAAAGAAAGAAACTGTCATAACACGACTATGATGTCACTTCTGTAGGTTCACAACAGAGAAGAATTATTTAAAAAAAAAACAATAATCATAATCATAAATAAGTGCAATTTTCCCTCAAGTATACAAAGTTGTCCCATGTTTGGACAGAATTGCTGTTGTCACACGTCCACATAAATAATCATAAGTGTTAGTTTACTTATAGAGTAATTAGAAATAATGTCTGAAGAACTTTAAGAGGGAATGTAAGACTTGAAAGCAAAACAATGAAAGCTTCTTGAATTACAAGCTCACTTGTGACATGTTTAGAGATTCGGTATAAAAGGAGTACACCCCAAGGGCTCAGTCGTCGCAAACAGTGAGGGCTCATGTCTCACCATTTCGCGGGAAACGTCACGAGGGAACTGAGAATTCATTTTGTCTGAACGCCAGAACTGCTTCTTTAAACTACTGTCTGAGATGGCCTGGAATCAGAGGCGATAAAAAGCTACTCTGTGGTCAAACAAGTAGACAGTTAGGCTTGGTTTGGTTAATAATAGATAAAACAAGAAGTACATGCTAATATACCATCGACAAATATCTGAAATTGTTAGTTCTAGAATTTCAGAGAGACACGTGTTCCCATCAGGACAGCACACTTCCCAAGAACTCACATTTTTTCAGCAGCACGAAACCAGACCTAATCATGCACAAACTTAAAAAAAAAGGCTTCATAAAAAAAAAAAAAAAAAAAAGGCTTCATAAAGTCTGAGTCTGTGTCTTATTGAAAATGTCTGACACATCACAAAGAGAAAAAGAGTCACCGCAAACGCTGGGTTGCACAAGTATTTAACACAGTGATAGTTCCTGAAACTCAGTTGTTGAATTACTGTTTGTAGTGTCTTCCACACTCAGAACTGTGTCATTAGAGCCAAATAATAACATCAGCTCTCACCCTCTCTAACAGCGCCCAGGAATCCCACCCAGTAGGGTTGGGGGCCCCATGGGATCAATGGGGGGTCAGCTGCCAGGCCCCTCTTATGGTAGTGGGAACATGCCCATGCGGCCAGGCATGGGGCCTCCGAGCATGGACGCCTCAAGGAAGCGGGTCCTGTATCAACATCAACAACAACAGCAACAGGAGGCACTGGGGGGAGGAGGAGGCCTCAGACGAGGGTAAAGTAGAGACGAGGGAGGGAGGAAAACTGTTTTTAAATATGAACAACGATGTCTGTTAACACCTTCCATCTGTTGCAAACATGAAATCACTTCAATCAACGTCGTCGACGTCGTAAACATGCAAAATACATAAATAATAATAAATAGTAATAAATTATCATAAATAATAAATAGAAATAGTACAGTTATAGTCATAGTAGGTCATAGAGTAAGAAGTATAGTGTGACAAAATATGTCATAAGAATGTCATGAATAAGTCATAATCAATAAGAGATACTATGATTCGGTGTTTAATGTAATAATATAAGTATTTTAAGGCAAGATCAAAGGTCTAAAGTATGGATTTCAAATGGAGACATTAAAAAAAAATTGTTGCGAGTCGCATCCACTGTCGAGGCTGCAATCACATGAAAAGATTCAGTAAAGAAGAGCTATAACTTTACAACAGGGCAGCTGTGTTTGTCTGCGTTAACGTTATTGCTGTTCACAGCTCCGATCACACAGATACTGAAGTATCTCATGACTGACATGTGCTGTAACTCCAGTAGATGTTTCTGACCTCAAACTGCAAAACGAGGTCACACTCATAAATGTGGTTGTTTGCGATGCGAGGCACTTTCTGAACAATAATTTTGTAATGCATTTCTCAAAATAGCCAATCAGGTTTGCGCAAGACTAAAGGCAACTATCGTAAGCTGTCATTAAAGGCGTTGTAATTAGAGGTGTAATAGAGACAAGATGCGTGATTTAATTGTAGAGACACTTTATGAAATCACTAACTACAATGAGTGGAAGCCCCGGGCTCTCACTGTGGGGCGGTAATGAAAGAAATAGCACAGGTCATGATGCAGTTTCACACTTTGAAAAAAAGTCCCACTTTGTTTGTTTGCTACTTTGTTTTCTGTAGGACAAAAAGGCGCAAGATGGCAGACAAGGTTCTTCCACAGAGGGTGGGTGTATTATCTGTTCCTTTTTTTTACCCCTCATGAACAAGGCTTCCTCTGCTGTGATTAACTGATTTACCTTTTGGTATTTTAGATCCGAGATCTGGTGCCCGAGTCCCAGGCCTACATGGACCTCCTGGCCTTTGAAAGGAAACTAGACCAGACAATCGCTCGGAAGCGTATGGAGATTCAGGAAGCAATCAAAAAGCCCATTATGGTATTGTTGTCATCAAACATTCAAGCTAACCTAAGGATGCCTTTTTGGTTCTAACCTGGCACTGGAAGACAAAAATAGTTTGTTCTTAAATGTTCTGTAATGAACATTTTCATTACAGTACATGTCGCCCCAGCCAAAAAAAGCATAATGAAGAAGAAAAAAACATACAAGTTGCTCTGGAGTATTAGTCGCACCAGTGCCCTCTAGCGACTGTCAGTGTGAAAATAACGAACATGTCAATTTTCAGTGGTATAGGAGGAGCATGTACTGGTACAGAAGCCTAGAGTGCCCTCTAGTGGCTATCAGTGTGAAAAAATCAATACTGGAATTCTGAACATTCATTGTCTAAAAACATGGCTCCAGTCATTTACTGAACATTATGTCAAAAATTGGAAGGCTTCAGGTTCGAGTCCACCAGTTGCCAAGTTACCACTGAGGTGCTCTGAGCATGGCACCGTCCCCACACACTGCTCTCCGGGTGCTTAAAGCTGCCCACTGTTCACTCTGGTGATGGGTTCCTTACTGGACCTCATGTCAAATATTGGCCTAAAAGTGTTGCGTGAGCTCACGATCTGTTCCCTCTTTCGCTTTTCCAAGCAAAAGCGCAAACTCAGGATCTACATCTCCAACACCTACACACCCTGCAAGCCTGAGGGTGAGGAGGCCGAGAAGGTCTCGTCCTGGGAGCTGAGGGTAGAAGGCAAACTACTGGAGGAGGTATGTGAATATGTGATTGAGTCACTTATGTCTCAAATTCTTTTCTCACAGCTTCGCAACTATCTCTCTGCGGTTCGATTTCTAACTATTTCTGTCTCTGTCCCTGTGTTTCTTGCAAACTTCACATTCAGTCTCCCAGCTCTGTTTGGCTCATGTCCTTGGCTCAACCATGCAACCAGATGTGTATTTGCAGCGCTCCTCGCTCCACCCCATGACTACGCACAGAATCAAACACACACGCACGCACACAAGCTCGTGTTCTTTTTTTGAAACAAGGAATTGAAACCAAAGCCTTTACATTCCAATAACTGATATGTCTCCCTGCTCTCTATCAGTTCCCGCTCAACTCGTGTTGTCTCGGACAGACCACATAAAGGAGTCGTTTTTTCTGTCTACTTCTCTCTGTCTCTCTCTCTATCTTTGTGTCGACCATGCGTAGGAGTTCTGCCTAGAGAAATTGAGAAAGAGAGCAGAGATGTGAGGGGGAAAAAGGGTCGCGTTGTGCAAACACTTTGACGAGGTTGGGAAAGGGTGGGTGTGCAACAGCTTTTTTTAGTTTTCTACAGTTCTTTTCTGCCTTGCCATCTCCAGTGTGATCAGAGCCCAACAATGCAGCCCCACAGCCCGACACACAATAAGGAGACACAGATGCCAGTCATGTTGCCCTGTTTTCACCATCTTTTGTTTCTTTTGTGTTTCCAGCCTGGCAAGCAGAAAAGGAAGTTCTCCTCTTTCTTCAAGAGTTTGGTGATCGAGCTCGATAAGGAGCTCTACGGACCTGACAACCACTTAGTAGAGGTATTGCACATTGAGGAACAAGTGAGAAGTCGCAGTGATTCTGAAACCCAAGAAAGGTCAAGACTGCGGCTGATTCATAAGCCACTGTTTTGCAAATAATTCATTTTTTATAACATGTTTGTAGACAGAAGTGTTTGTGAAATCAGATCTTGATCTTTTTGTTATCTATTTGTAAAAAAGAAACGAGATTTTGGGCAAAATTATAACTCGTAACTCATCATATTTTGATTGTTATCAATAGTATTAACACTAGTGCAGGGGTGCCCAATAAGTAGATTGTGATCTACCAGTAGATTGCTTTTGGATCATGAGCAATTAAAATATAAATATATATAAATATATATATATATATAATTACATATATATATTTAGAAATATATATATATATTTATATAATTCCAAAGTGTGCAGTAGTGACCATATATGTTAAAATGTAATCATATTGTGCCATAGATTACATGTGTAAATATATACATACATAAAGTTGTTAATGTAGGTAGATCACTGTAGTCTAGTAGCTCCCAAGTGGAAAAAAAAAAGTCTGGACACCCCTGCATTAGAATGTTATACTGTGAGTGTAAATAATTCTGAAACAAAAAACAAAACAGTGAGATTAAATAAAATAATATTCTTTTTATGTTTATCTTACAGTGGCACAGAATGCCCACTACTCAGGAAACGGATGGTTTCCAGGTAAAAAGACCGGGAGATGTGAATGTCAAATGCACCCTGCTGCTCATGCTGGACCATCAGGTATGTTACACAAGTGCGCGTACTCTCCCTGTCAGTTGAATCTGTTTTTGGCATTTTCTCATTAACCCATTGTATTTGTCATGTTCAGCCTCCTCAGTACAAGCTGGATCCACTGTTGGCTCGTCTCCTGGGTGTGCACACGCAGACACGGGCCAGCATCATGCAAGCTCTCTGGCTGTACATCAAAAACAACAAGCTGCAGGACGGTCACGAGAAGGAGTACATCAACTGCAACCGCTACTTCAGACAGGTAATGAAAACGCTAGAAAACTTGTTTTGCGTATACGGTTTTTTTACGTTGTACAGGAGGGCCTCGGTTTACGACGGCCCCGACCTACGGCGTTTTGTGGTAATGTCGAAATCTCCCATAAATTAATTAAGAGTCGCGTTCTATCATTCCGACGTGCGCGGTTAAAACAAACTTCACCCAGGAAGTAGTTGGGCAGATGAATACATTGGATTGTGCTACATTTACTTTCTTTTGTTTGTGTTGTTTTTTGGGAACTTGTTTTTGATGTTCTTTTTATGTCCTGTCCTATGACTTCCCGTGAAAATTGACTTACGTTGCGCAATACGGATTTAATTTAGATGTAAGTCAAGGACCTACATAGTTTTTTAATATAGACATAAACCACGTTTGTTTCCCCTCAAAGCGGCTGTGTAAGAGACCGTCGACTAAAATGTGCTTAAATCGTCTGAGCCTTTTTATATATTTTTTTATTTTATATTTATTAGCAAAATAGGACAAATGCTATCTTTCTCAGGTAGGGCATCGTGTTTGTTTTCTATGCAGATCTTCGGCTGTCCTCGCATGAGGTTTTCAGAGATCCCAATGAAGCTGGCTGGCTTGCTGCACCACCCTGACCCAATCATTATCAATCACATCATCAGGTAAATGTGCATGTCTGTAACTCGCCACACATATTGCCACCCGTATGAGAGAAAAAATTCCTAAGATCAACTTTGCTCCCTCGTCTGCTCCTTTTGTGTTGTCTTGCTACGTTGCACGTTTACACCACTCCTTGGTAGTGTGGACCCCACAGATCAGAAGAAGACGGCCTGTTATGATATCGATGTTGAAGTGGATGACCCGTTGAAGAGCCAAATGAACAGTTTTCTGTCCTCAACAACCAACCAACAGGAAATAGCCGCCCTGGAGATCAAGGTTAATGTTGCCACTCATTTACCCACACTCGCACCTTGCTGACCTTTTAATACAGGGGTGTCAAACTCATTTTCACCAGGGGCCACATCAGCAATATACAGATCTATACAGAAGAGTGTATAGATCAGGGGTCCACAACCCCTAGTCCGTAGGTCATTTGATACCAGGCCACTGTAGGACACAGTGGAAAAAATTTACTTAATTTTTACTAATTTACTTCATTCAAAGAAAGTCCTGTCATATACATTTACTTTCTTTATTTAAGGATAATCTGGTAATATTTTAAAATAATATGTTATTCAGACTCTGATAAAAACAGAATACAGGCTAAAAGATGGTTTATTTTGCTAATTTTATGATACTTAAATGCTCAGCACCTTGCTACCAGTCTGTGTTAACAGGTGGTACAGGCTGACAACAAAGGTTGGGGACCACTGTTATAGTTGTAACTACGTACACCATAACAGACCAGTACATGTTTCTGCAATTGATTATCATTTGATTGATTATAAAAACTCCCACAGGCCACACAAAATGGCTTGGTGGGCCGCATTTGGCCCCCGGGCTTCGGGTTTGACACGTATGCTTTAAGGTTTTAATAAATGTGCTGTGTTTGTACGTTACACAGATCCATGAGACGATTGAGTACATTAACCAACTGAAGACTGAAAGAGACTTCATGCTCAGCTTCAGCAATAACCCACAGGACTTCATCCAGGACTGGCTCAAGTCTCAGAGCAGAGATTTAAAGGTAAACACGCAACGCTCACTTCAAGTACTGGTTTCTCCACATGTACAACAATGTACACAGTATAGGAGGTACAGGGAACAACTTGTGAAAGTGATTATTGAGTCAGATGGACTTAAACAAGACTCCCTGAATAAACGTGTTTGTGAAATCTTCGACATTGTCGTTTGAATTTCTCAGATTCGACCAACAAGCATGTTATTCAGAAGTACTCAGGCCTGCATACTTTTGAGGACAGTGTACAGTACTTACCAAGTGCTTGTGTAGACTCTCCTATGTCCTTCACTTAGTTGGGGAATCTACTCCGGAGTCTTTCTCTTGTTCTCCTGCTATTCTCCGACCTTAAAAAATAGAGAAAAAGTAGAAAACGATGCATTCAGGAATCAGCTCAGATACAGTTATTGACTTGCAATTTAGAAAAATCATACACAACTGACTTTTAGGGTACAATATAAGGGATTAGCCCTAAAGTTACAGTTAAAATCCTAACAGAAAAAACATGGGCAAAACATTGAACATGTGTTGAACCAGAGATGTCGTAGCCCATTGTTCAGTAAAGCTGTTTTTGTTTTTTTTTTAAGTTGATGACAGATGTGACGGGAAACCCAGAGGAGGAGAGAAGAACTGACTTCTACCAGGCACCCTGGGTACCAGAAGCTGTGGGCAGATACGTCTATTCCAAAGTAAGCATTTTTAGGTCACGTTTTCCCTGCAGTTACATTATTCAAAGTTTGGTAAATAAATACAGCATTTAATTTGTTTCAGGTGCAACAGAGAAGACAGGAACTGGAGCAGGTTTTGGGGATCCGTCTCACTTGAACACATTTCCTTTTGGCTGACTCGGGGTTAGCCATTACATTTGAGCAGTGATTATTCAGGTGTTTGGATTCTGGTTGTATAAGGTACTGACAAACAGTCATGACTGAGCACTCACCCTGAAAATACACCCTAACCGGGTTAATGTTTAATAAATAAAAATCAGGTGCTAACCTCATATGGGGATTCTAAGTGATTTTTACACAGCCAGGAGCATTTATTGATCTAATCCTGCCTTTACAAAAATGGCAAAAATGTATACTTGCATACATTTTATAAAATAATATAAAGAAATACAGAAATACTGTAGACCAGAAGTGAAAACATTCGTGAGATTATATTAGTTTTAGATTTCTGAAAATACTCAGACCTGGATAAAAGCCATGACTCAAACAATTTTAATCTATTAGATTAAATTTAACTTTATTGCCACGTGTCACTAATTCAAAGCAATGAGAAGGATTTGGGCAACACAAGCATGTGATTCAACTCTATGAATCTACTTTATCAAGGAACATTATCAGGGACTTTAAGAACATTTTCAAAGTTTCTGCCTTTTTGATGCCTCGCTGCCTTTCATTGGTATGTGACGACTAGTATCTGATGTTTGTTAAGACTTCCTGCTTCCTGTACGCATTGACTCTGTGGCTGAAACGATGACTTTCAGCCTAAATTTATTTTCTAATCACCAAGTTATGAAATCCAGCCGTGTGGTTTATAGAAGTTATAATAATAATTGTACAAATATGAGTACATTTAGCACTTTGTCTTTCACTTTCATTTATGTTTTGTCCCAAACAGTGAGTTTGCAAACAGTTTTTTTTAGTTGGGTCTATACCTCCAAATAAGCCCTACCTTCCAAGCAAAAACTAAATTAAAACCTGGTACTAAAATGAATTGTGTTGCCTGCAGTGGAAACACACACTTTGTGGTACTGTTCCTATATAAGTCTATCATTTTGAGCCTTTCTTAAAAGCTTTGGATTTGTTTAGCTGTTGTTTAGCTGTTGTTTAGCTTGTTTAGCATTATAAATGAGGAATTAATGTTGAAAACATTGTGATTTTTGCAGCTGACTCTGTGTCTTGTAAATAACTTTATGGGGGAAAAAATTACTTCTGGTGCCTGGGAGATTGACATAAGTTTTTTTTCAATGCCAGGGGTGACCTTAAGAGGTTTAGGTGCTTTCGTTTTTGGTTGATGATCTTGGGAACTTTTAGGAAAACTGTTCGTTATAAACAGTGGTGAATCCACTCTGAGCCTGGACCATCAGTTGTTTTGTACTTTTCAGAATTGTTTACAAAGTGTATGCTATTATGTGTTCTTTGTGTTGCTTGTTAAATCCAGTACTATTTCATTGTGAGTAAACCTTTGGTTTGAATTGTTAAGGATTTGTATAAAACATTCCAGTGTGTTAAATCATTCCACATTAACATATAACTTGCAGTGCCAAAACATATACAGAGGCTTGTTGTGCAGCCTCTTTGTAAAATTTTACATTATGTGTACTGATCAAAAGCCATTATCTTTTATACATTTGGATTATTTTCTACAATAAATATACTTGACCAATGATTGTTCTGTACTTGCATTTTTTGCCGGTGGCTTCTTTCATAATTATGTTTTATGGGCTCTGGGTCATTCTGTTAATTAATTTAAATAGTCAGTAGTTCAAGCAACCCAACAGTCAGTAATTCAATTAAGTATAAAGTCTTCATTATCATCAATTTCATTATTATTACTCAACGATGGACAGTTCTAAGAGACTAAATAGACAAACGGTTTAAAAATCATTATTTTCTAATGAATTGTAACTGACTTATAGTTCTGGGCCTCATAAGTCGTTGTGTATCATATATAATAGTACTCCTAAGTTAAACTTTTGATTATTTAACATGGTGATTCTAAACATTACAGTAAAACACTATCACTATTATAAAATAACCTTGAATAGTAACGACAAGTAAAGACAAGAAAACAATGTAGATTTACTTTTTTTTTTTACAGTAAACATAGTGGATATTGTTCGTCATTCGAACAATACCCATTACGTCAAAAATACACGTAAGTATATATTTTGCAGTAGTGTTAAACCTAATATTTTAAAGGGGAATATTACAGTTCCCCAATGAGGTAACATCAATTATACCGTACTAAAAGGTGCGTTTCGTTGTCCTGTAGATGGCAATGTAGGATTTATAGGTTTGTTCTACGTTACCGGAAGTGCATACTGTAAAACGGAAATATAAAATTTAAGATGGAGGTGGACGGGACTGGTCATGTAGGTAGCTTCGTTTGTGCTGTCTTGACATTTTTTTTATTTAACGAACGTTTGGAACGGCTGTACTAGCGCATAGACCCACAGTGTATTACATTTTTCGGGAGTTCGAGATACGCCATCTCGAACCGACGATTTATGTTGATACCATTCTAAACGGTGAATGAGAAACCGGTTTGCTGTCTCATTACTGCTAAAGCGCCTACACAGTTAGCCAAAGCTAATTGACGTGAATACAGCAGTTTGCTCAGGTTAGCATCTCAGAATGACTTGCATTTCACAGTACGCGTTTGTTTGTTATAACAAAAATAAGCTCGGATAAATGTTTTTGCTGTGTCATATATATTCTAAAAATCTGTCTGTTGTTGCGGTATCGGTGCCATAATATGCGACTTAAGACACAAATGGATAAACTCAGGTCTTTTGTTAAAACTGTCTGCAGTAATGATCACAAATTATTTAGTAAACTATCGTTTATGATACCTCGGTTTTTAAGACAATTAAGTGGGCTTAATACGTTTTTGGAATAGGATTACCCTGACAATAGAAGTCAATCGAAAATCCAGAAAATGTCACAAATGTCAGATACATACCTAAACGTTAAAATGAAAACAACGTTAGCTGTTTGTGTTGTACTCTCACCATGGCTATTCATTTTGGTTTGATTTTAAAAGGGGAAACACACAAAGACCATTTTCAAGTAGTAGCTATTAATAGTTATTTAAACTAGTAGTTATTAATAGTTATTTAAATTATTTGGAATTTTGTATATGTTTTAAATTCATATTTTGTTTTTACAGATGGAGATGGGTGATTGTAAAGGAGGCACAGGTCTACGGCAATACTACTTGTCTAAGATAGAGGAATTACAGGTAAAAAACTGAACTGAACTGGTATAGTGATAACATATCATGTTTTCTTGTTAATCTCAAAACTGTTTTCTTTGCAGTTAACAGTAAATGACAAGAGCCAGAATCTTAGACGTCTGCAGGCACAGAGAAATGAGCTCAATGCTAAAGGTAAATGTGGGATCATTACAATTATGTTGATCTAGCTTAAAGGGTTGTTCTTTTATTCGTTGAAATAAAGGAATAATAAATAAGGAATGTTTTTAGTATTTTATAACTTAATTGTTTTATCCTTGTTATTCCGTCATTGATTTTCACCACATAACAAAACTTAGTTAATTTTGAGTTAAATTAATTCTTATCACTATTATCACTTCTACCATACTTAGACACACAGAAATGGTATAAACCAAAAATGTCAAACTCAATGCATTGACAACTGTAATTTGGCTGATACTTTTTCTTTCCTCTCAGTGCGCCTCCTTCGTGAGGAGCTGCAGCTACTGCAGGAGCAGGGTTCCTATGTCGGTGAAGTCGTGAGGGTCATGGACAAAAAGAAAGTGCTGGTCAAGGTAACTTGTGTAATTTTTAAAACATACAACAGAACCCAACCAGGCCAAAGGTCATGGGGGTTCCTGGATCCACAGAGAAATATTTTTTTCATTTTATTGGTTTTATTTTATTTTTTTCCTATACTTTATATTACTCTTTATGTATTTATCATGTCGACTACACATTGACACCTCGCTGATTAAAATACTGTTCTTTGGTTAATTTGTAAGCCAATTGCAATAATTAAAAAGAAATGTCTGTTTTCATTTGCAGGTTCATCCAGAAGGGAAATTTGTTGTGGATGTTGACAAAAACATTGATATCAATGATGTAAGTTTTGTTTGTTTTTTTTCTATCTCAGAAAATTGTCTAACAAACTAGTTTCAAAGTTTCATAAGTTTGAATAGCATAGAAATCAAAACATTTATGAAAAAAGTAAAGTGTTACACAGGTCGATTCCTCACCTCCATTGTTTTTGCACACTTCTGAAACAGGTGACGCCCAACTGTCGCGTGGCCCTGCGGAACGACAGCTATACCCTGCACAAGATTTTGCCAAACAAGGTGGATCCCCTGGTCTCTCTCATGATGGTGGAAAAGGTTCCGGACTCCACCTACGAAATGATTGGTGGCCTGGATAAGCAGATTAAGGAGATTAAAGAAGTTATTGAGTTGCCGGTCAAACACCCCGAGCTTTTTGAGGCTTTGGGCATTGCACAGCCAAAGGTGGGTTTGTTAAACTAGCTTAGAATCTATGGAAAGTTCATTTTTGTTCTATGTCTTAGGTTATGCCAAAAATATACTTAAATTAAAAATCAATAATATATGTATATATTATTCACACAAGTGTATTTTGACTATATTTAATTAATCAACATGCTAGGTCCTAAATATAAATTAATTGAATAGGATGCTAAGCTACTTAATGGCGTACTTGCTATGTGTTTGTAGGGTGTACTCCTGTACGGACCTCCAGGTACAGGGAAGACCCTGCTGGCCAGAGCTGTGGCCCACCACACTGACTGCACCTTCATCAGGGTGTCTGGGTCTGAGTTGGTCCAAAAGTTTATTGGAGAGGGTGAGTCCTGTCTCCCGCTGTGTTCCAATTTGTTGGGCTCAATTAATGACAGATGCAAGAGTCTGTTAGGAGAGCAAAAACAGACGACAGATTAGTATGGTTACCTTTAGCAGCCATTCAATCCTGTTTGTTTGCATGTCGTGAGGCCAATATCACTAAACTTTTGACCACTGTCATTTGGGCAGTTTCCGTTGTCGCTCATCATTCATAATCTCTGACAAATGGCCAAGAAGTCAACTGTAGAACCTAACTACAGGAGGTTGCTCTATCCGGCTTATTAAACCATAACAAAACAGTGGTTTTTAACAGTGGTCTCACTTTGGAACCCTCCCCGCCCCCATCTCCTGTAATGACACGCTGTGACCTGTTTTGTGGTTTAAATATAACTTAAGACTTTTACTCCAGGTGCTCGTATGGTTCGAGAGCTGTTCGTCATGGCTAGAGAACATGCCCCCTCAATCATCTTCATGGATGAGATCGACTCAATCGGTTCGTCTCGGCTGGAGGGCGGGTCGGGGGGCGACAGTGAGGTGCAGAGGACAATGTTGGAGCTCCTTAATCAGCTGGATGGCTTCGAGGCGACGAAAAACATCAAGGTACAACACATATTCACACGCACACTGAAGTGTTTCTGATGAGCTAAGGTACTATTTATCTACTGTGCATTGATCCAACCCTGCAGTTATAAACTTATAATAGATTTTTGATTTTGATATAAATTCAATATATAAATATTGTGTAGTATTAGTAGTATAATGTGTGTTACACTTCTGTGAATGCTGAACAAAACTTTGGTCTATGTTGCGAGGATTTTCATCTAAGCTTTATTATCCATTGCTGCAGGTCATCATGGCCACCAACCGTATCGACATTTTGGACTCGGCTTTGCTCAGACCAGGCAGGATTGACAGGAAGATTGAGTTTCCTCCTCCTAATGAAGAGGTAGGTGATCGCACCCCAGTTTTGCGTTTCACACAGATTCAGGGGTGGGAGGCGAAGGAGGGCAATGTCGAGTGTGAGCTCATTTTTTAATGTGCACTTTAGGCCCGTCTGGACATTCTGAAAATCCACTCCAGAAAAATGAACCTGACACGTGGCATTAACCTGAGGAAGATTGCTGAGCTGATGCCTGGAGCCTCTGGTGCAGAGGTTAAGGTGAGAGTTTGTCAGTATTGTAATAATGAGTGGTGAGGGGGGATATTTTGTTTGGTTGATTCTTAGGACAGTCTAATCAAAGCTAATTTACATGTTAAATGCTAAAATGACAATGTTTATTTCATTCCGTTGATGCACTCAGAATTTTGTTGCTACTTTGCAAATTAAGAGAGATAAAAGCAGAGGGTGTTGAAGCGACAAAGTAGCTCCACAGTGCCACCTGGAACATTTAAAAAATGAGGTCCAACTTACTTTAATGTCCTTGTTGCGTGTCCTCTCAGGGTGTTTGCACAGAGGCTGGCATGTATGCTCTGAGAGAAAGGAGAGTTCACGTCACCCAAGAGGACTTTGAGATGGCTGTAGCAAAGGTAAGTGAAACACAATGGAGTCGATTGTACATCCTTTTTTAAATTCTCTCATTATACAAAAATACATATAAAATAGCACAATATTTTACTACTCACGCTGACACTGATCTCCACCTTCCTCCTTCCCCACCAGGTGATGCAGAAAGACAGTGAGAAGAACATGTCCATCAAGAAGCTGTGGAAGTGAAAGGCCTTGCATATTGTTAAATCATGCAACATTGTTTTTGTTATTTGTTTGGTTTATAATTGTTACACAAGTATAAAATAAATAATTCCCACAAACCAAACCAGGATTTGTTTGATTTTGTTTGAGTTCTTTGTGCCTAAAAAAAACATCTGTACTTTGCAGAGCTGCCAGGGGGAAACATAAATTAGTCTGGAATCAATTCCACCACCCTCCAATTGTAAGCTAACCGTCCTTCTCAAATGTATGTGAGTTGCTCAAGTAGCTCACCAAAGTGCAAATGAATCATAGATGAATTTGAAAAACTGACTTGGTTGCTTGCAAGTCTGCTTACATTTTTATCCAATCAAAATGGGTGGTTTTCCAGCTTCCTTTTAACACAAAGTGATTACTGATAGTTGCACTTTAGCTATTAATTTGCCCTGTTGTCAACCTTGATTGGTCAATGTCGACTTAAGATGTGAGGTGATTTTCAACAAAACAAAATATGATGTTTTGGGGGATTTTTAGTGAAAATTGTACACATTGTGACAATTGTAGGTGTTTTTAGATTATATTTTCTTTTTAAGTTATAATCTAACATTTTTGGGATAATTTTTGACAAATATACTTTTAGCATTTTTAAAGAACATGATGGATTCACATTCAGTTTCATGTTTTTGTCAATTTGTGTCTGAAAGAAATTTTAGTTTTGGGATCCAGTTGTGTGGAAAATAACGTGAAAGTAAAGGAATGTATTTTAAAAAATCAAAAAAATTAATACATTTTTTTCTAATGATTCGTTAGTGACTAAATTATCATCATCTAGCTGTAAGATAGGTACTCATCTAAGTAAAGGATCGCAGGTTTAAATCTTTTGTGCATTGCTGAAAAATAAAGCTGTTTTAATTTTTTTATTTCCTTCCTACTAAATGTCGCCCTCTGCTGAACAAAAGAGCACAACCGACTGCACTCTACAAGTGTTTTACAATCTTAATGGCAGATATAAACGTAGCATTCACAGTAGCAAACTTGGCTGCATTAGAAAGACCGAAAAAAACAGTAGCAAAATGAGTAAACTATTTTTTAATCGTTATTATTTATGATTATTTTATTTTTATTTTTGTTTTTCTTCTATCGACATCTATTTTAATCATGTTCCTCAAGGACAGTTTAGCGTAGGGACACATTTTATGATGGAATCTAGTAAATGCGGTCGGTTGTTCGGTTTAGCTGCGCCAACAAGAAGGTCCCAATAGAATGTCTGCACGATTCGCCCTCTGGTGGCTCAAACAGGCAACCACACTCTGTTGAGCCACAAGAGGGCGAATCGTGCACTCATCACACTTGCTGATGAGTGCTCGTTATGGTCAGCAGAGGGCGACAAGGGAACTTAGAACTTTTGATGAAAGAAAACCAAATTAAAAATTAAAATACCAACACCACTGCAATACCACTTTACAACAATGGCGGGTAGCGCATTTCACACCTAGGCCTTCAGTGATGTCCTACTTAGTCCGACTTCAATAAATACCTCTTATAATATCATAATTTAGGACACCACGTGACCACCGCGGGAGAAATTATATACAGAAACACACTATAAGCACTACTGGGCATTGCATCACCTCAGTTGTGTACAAAACGGGCTATTTTCTGACGCATTAAAAAATCAATAATTCCGCAAGTAAATGAACAAAATGTTTGTACTCACCAAAACACAAATCCATTCTACTTTATTTCCTCAAGAAGACCTCAATGACTTGGTTGTACAGTTTATCTGTGCCTTCAGTTCCATCAATGAATCCCTTTCGCACCTGTTCGTTGAGCTGTTCATCCACTCGGATGTCCCCAAACGTTTTTAGAAGCACCGTAGCTTGCAAGTTTCCAGTCGTGCTTTGGTGTCTCATTGCCCCGTCAGTATATAGACCCTATATACTGGCAGAATTTGTAGTATTAGTGGTGGATGGGGTATGTTATAGCACATACATTTAAAGTATTTTTTTTTTTTTTTTGGCCTGTGAAAAAAGAAACTCGAAATTAATACCATCGATGTGTGTTTTATTTCAAATTTAATTTCTCATGTGTTTATAATATTAACCTTTGGTTGTTCCAGATTCAATGTTTATGTAAAACATCCATATAAAAAAGTTTTACTTTACAGATCTGGAGAGAAGGGTAAACATGAACATTTACACTCAAATTTGTCAATAAATATTAAGTTTGGCCCACGTCCTCATCCCAGTTTATAATTTTGGCCCACTGTGAATTTGAGTTTGACACCCCTGGTGTAGAGCTTCATTGTTAATGAAATGCATAAATGTAGTATGTCCATTAATGACATTCAATGAACCTAATATTCACTCTCTATCTCTGTAGGCATGATGGGGCCTAGACGTCGAATGGATAACCAGGAAAGTCCACGCATGCTGATGAAAGATGAGGCGTTCCCGCAATAAAACACTCGGCTACAAACACTCAATTCAACAAACACTCAGTTCAACAACCATCGTCTGTATGTGTGGGTACACAGACACTCATGCCTAAGCACAAGGAGACCAGAAACAACTTACATGCTGTTCTTCGAAGAACTGGCACCAGTAGATATTGTTGTTGTTGTGGCTAAAAGATATACTGTATAGTGTTTGCTGCTCTGCAGAAACAGTTCAGACCTCTCACTGTATACTTGACCGCTTTTTGTTTTCTCTACAAAAATCATTATACCAACCCCTTTCTCCACTGCAGCCCAGAATAATCAACATCACCGTATACGACGTGACCTCACATACCTTATATTCTCGTGTCATGAATCTAGTGGCTGAGCTGAGGCATTTGTGTGCACATCTTGTTTCTTGAAATACAAAATTATAGGTGTGTTTGTATTTACCTCACTGGTTTAAAGTAATCCTACTTTGAAAATAATGTAAAAGACAATCTTCTTCAGTGGTTTGTCTTTTTTGTTTTTACATTCAACATGATGCTAGTGAATCTGCAGTTAAATGACATATGTGTGCGTGACTTTAACTTGTGAAAAACCTGTTCAGAAAATGTTCAGTCTATAAATTCCTAATTGTCCAACCAGGTATTTGCTGCATGAAGCAGCTTTAATTTTTTCTTTTTTTCTTTTTTTTTTCTAGCAATCAAACATGTCTTTTTATCATGTGTTTACATTGTAAAGGGTGACATACTGTATATCTTTTGTGTGATGTGATAGTGTAAATATTCCGATAGTTGAATTGCTGCTATCATGGCTCAGTCTGTTTCATCTGTCTAGCAAAATAAACGATTTGTTACATATGACTTATTGTTCTTTTTCGCCTTGAACCGGTTTAAACCTGATGGTTTTTCATCATTTCCTTTATCCAGTTGTACATTATGACGTGAATTAAAACAACATGGATATAGATGAAATTTGGAAAGTAGTGGTAAGAACTGAACAAGATTTGTCTCTTTTTTTCTAGTGTTCTAATTTTTCCTAAACATGTAGCTGTAAGGTGCTGAATGCAGTCTAGGTGCCCTAGTATTACTTTAAGTACTACAATACTATATTTAATTCATTCAAATAGCCACAATGTAATAAAGCTTCAGTTTGAACTGCTGTGCGGACATTCAGCTTTCCTTTAAGATAAACTTCCCTTGAAATTGGCTTCAGCCACTACAGTTTTATTAATGGTTCTTTACAGTATAGTTACAACACTGCCACCTACTGGGTTTATTTTCTACAGGTAAAATTCACTGTACGCCAAGAGCGTGTCTAGTTTACGCCCAACTGTTATGAACAAAATAGATAATAAAAAGAAAGATTTTAATCCCAGACAATAATCATTCATATTACACTTCATTCAAAAAACGACTGCTAAGAGAAAATGCGATTCAATTGTTTTTAAGAGAATCTGACTCTAAAACGAACTAAAGAACGTTGTCTTAAAATGAACTAACAGAACAACATTAGTTTAAGAGTTTTACTGCAGTAGGCGAGATATCTACTTTGCTTGTTGCCGCAGTGTGTGTTGTCAACTGTTTATTTGATTCGCGGTGAAACAGAAGCTACTTAACGAAGTTGACACTAAACGGGGAGAAAGGGAGGAAACGACTCGCTGCTCTCACCCGAGGCTGTTGTAGATTAAAGCAAATCCCGGAACTTGAACCGGTTAGAGCGGAGCTAACGTCAGCTAGCATTCTGTTGACAGGCGGTTCGCTGTCAAAACTGCAGCCTGTGAAAAGTGACTATTGGTAATCACTCAGTGGGACATCTAGGGTTTGGGGCAGAGGCGTTCTGTTGGCGGTCCTGCTACGCGCGAAGTTGCAGCGAAATATTAAGGCAAATTCAACTCTAACCACTTGTGGAGCGAGAGGATGGCATCGCGAGGAGGCTTCCCCGGTTCCGCGATTAACCCGAATTTGAGTCCTATGAATGCGGGACATTCGGCGGGCATGAGAATGTCTGGACTGCCGCAGTCAATGAGCGGATACAGCCGGAGCATGAACATGTTACCCCAGTACCTGCAGGTCAGTTTGTAGCTTCATTTTAATTTCCTTTTTTTGTTGTTTACTGGGGAAAGTTAAGGTTTTGAAGTAATACACCAAGTATCCGGTAAGTAAATTGCACAGTAACTATGAGGTAAATGTATATCCTTAAAAAAACGTGTTAAGTTTAGTAAGACACTTAACGTTATTCAGTGGGAAAAACCCCACATGTTTTTACTTCCGCATTTGACTAGTGAATAAAATTACACCAACTTACATACAGTCACTTACATGCCGAACATTAAAGTTCTTACCTCCCCCCCCCAAACACTTGTTTGCCGAACACAATAGCCGTTCTTTTTGTCTTCTCCGTATCTAACGTATGTAACGTACAAAAACATTGTGTCTACATCACTCATGTGGGTTTACACAGTAATGTTCAAACAGTGTGAAAACCGACGGTTGACGTTCAGTTACACTGGTTCGTAAAAACCTGTTTTTTATCAGTGATTGAAGTGACACTTGCAAATATCTTGGCAAAAACGAATGCACCAGATGAGTGTGTAAGATCACGACCGTGTTTTGAATACACAACGTTAGCAAAACTCTCCAAACTTCACAATCTAAAGGGAATGGCATAATAAAGACATTTGAAAAGTGTCACATAGCATAGATTAAAAACAGATCATTTTCAATATCCAAGCTGCAACCTAAGACCAAGTTTTATTGTCGCTGAAGATAACACTTCCAATCCTAGCCCCTAACTATACAACAGAGACAAAAATAAAATAAAAAAAAGACTTAGGACTACAAGATATTTTTCATGTTTGGACGTAGGCAAAAGTTAACGGACAAAGAAAGAAACTGTCATAACACGACTATGATGTCACTTCTGTAGGTTCACAACAGAGAAGAATTATTTAAAAAAACAATAATCATAATCATAAATAAGTGCAATTTTCCCTCAAGTATACAAAGTTGTCCCATGTTTGGACAGAATTGCTGTTGTCACACGTCCACATAAATAATCATAAGTGTTAGTTTACTTATAGAGTAATTAGAAATAATGTCTGAAGAACTTTAAGAGGGAATGTAAGACTTGAAAGCAAAACAATGAAAGCTTCTTGAATTACAAGCTCACTTGTGACATGTTTAGAGATTCGGTATAAAAGGAGTACACCCCAAGGGCTCAGTCGTCGCAAACAGTGAGGGCTCATGTCTCACCATTTCGCGGGAAACGTCACGAGGGAACTGAGAATTCATTTTGTCTGAACGCCAGAACTGCTTCTTTAAACTACTGTCTGAGATGGCCTGGAATCAGAGGCGATAAAAAGCTACTCTGTGGTCAAACAAGTAGACAGTTAGGCTTGGTTTGGTTAATAATAGATAAAACAAGAAGTACATGCTAATATACCATCGACAAATATCTGAAATTGTTAGTTCTAGAATTTCAGAGAGACACGTGTTCCCATCAGGACAGCACACTTCCCAAGAACTCACATTTTTTCAGCAGCACGAAACCAGACCTAATCATGCACAAACTTAAAAAAAAAGGCTTCATAAAGTCTGTGTCTTATTGAAAATGTCTGACACATCACAAAGAGAAAAAGAGTCACCGCAAACGCTGGGTTGCACAAGTATTTAACACAGTGATAGTTCCTGAAACTCAGTTGTTGAATTACTGTTTGTAGTGTCTTCCACACTCAGAACTGTGTCATTAGAGCCAAATAATAACATCAGCTCTCACCCTCTCTAACAGCGCCCAGGAATCCCACCCAGTAGGGTTGGGGGCCCCATGGGATCAATGGGGGGTCAGCTGCCAGGCCCCTCTTATGGTAGTGGGAACATGCCCATGCGGCCAGGCATGGGGCCTCCGAGCATGGACGCCTCAAGGAAGCGGGTCCTGTATCAACATCAACAACAACAGCAACAGGAGGCACTGGGGGGAGGAGGAGGCCTCAGACGAGGGTAAAGTAGAGACGAGGGAGGGAGGAAAACTGTTTTTAAATATGAACAACGATGTCTGTTAACACCTTCCATCTGTTGCAAACATGAAATCACTTCAATCAACGTCGTCGACGTCGTAAACATGCAAAATACATAAATAATAATAAATAGTAATAAATTATCATAAATAATAAATAGAAATAGTACAGTTATAGTCATAGTAGGTCATAGAGTAAGAAGTATAGTGTGACAAAATATGTCATAAGAATGTCATGAATAAGTCATAATCAATAAGAGATACTATGATTCGGTGTTTAATGTAATAATATAAGCATTTTAAGGCAAGATCAAAGGTCTAAAGTATGTATTTCAAATGGAGACATTAAAAAAAATTGTTGCGAGTCGCATCCACTGTCGAGGCTGCAATCACATGAAAAGATTCAGTAAAGAAGAGCTATAACTTTACAACAGGGCAGCTGTGTTTGTCTGCGTTAACGTTATTGCTGTTCACAGCTCCGATCACACAGATACTGAAGTATCTCATGACTGACATGTGCTGTAACTCCAGTAGATGTTTCTGACCTCAAACTGCAAAACGAGGTCACACTCATAAATGTGGTTGTTTGCGATGCGAGGCACTTTCTGAACAATAATTTTGTAATGCATTTCTCAAAATAGCCAATCAGGTTTGCGCAAGACTAAAGGCAACTATCGTAAGCTGTCATTAAAGGCGTTGTAATTAGAGGTGTAATAGAGACAAGATGCGTGATTTAATTGTAGAGACACTTTATGAAATCACTAACTACAATGAGTGGAAGCCCCGGGCTCTCACTGTGGGGCGGTAATGAAAGAAATAGCACAGGTCATGATGCAGTTTCACACTTTGAAAAAAAGTCCGAGTCCCACTTTCATCTGTGCTACTTTGTTTTCTGTAGGACAAAAAGGCGCAAGATGGCAGACAAGGTTCTTCCACAGAGGGTGGGTGTATTATCTGTTCCTTTTTTTTACCCCTCATGAACAAGGCTTCCTCTGCTGTGATTAACTGATTTACCTTTTGGTATTTTAGATCCGAGATCTGGTGCCCGAGTCCCAGGCCTACATGGACCTCCTGGCCTTTGAAAGGAAACTAGACCAGACAATCGCTCGGAAGCGTATGGAGATTCAGGAAGCAATCAAAAAGCCCATTATGGTATTGTTGTCATCAAACATTCAAGCTAACCTAAGGATGCCTTTTTGGTTCTAACCTGGCACTGGAAGACAAAAATAGTTTGTTCTTAAATGTTCTGTAATGAACATTTTCATTACAGTACATTCTTAAATGTTCTGTAATGAACATTTTCCAGGCAACAAAGGTTTTCCACTGCTGATATCTGTGTTTATTAAGATTAGACCTCTCGCGTGTATAGAAAAGCTTGATCACACTTTTTCTTATACCAATACCGCACCATGGAGTACCGCATTTTCCGGACTATAAGTCGCTCCGGAGTACATGTCGCACCAGCCAAAAAAAGCATAATGAAGAAGAAAAAAACATATAAGTTGCTCTGGAGTATTAGTCGCACTAGTGCCCTCTAGCGACTGTCAGTGTGAAAATAACGAACATGTCAATTTTCAGTGGTATAGGAGGAGCATGTACTGGTACAGAAGCCTAGAGTGCCCTCTAGTGGCTATCAGTGTGAAAAAATCAATACTGGAATTCTGAACATTCATTGTCTAAAAACATGGCTCCAGTCATTTACTGAACATTATGTCAAAAATTGGAAGGCTTCAGGTTCGAGTCCACCAGTTGCCAAGTTACCACTGAGGTGCTCTGAGCATGGCACCGTCCCCACACACTGCTCTCCGGGTGCTTAAAGCTGCCCACTGTTCACTCTGGTGATGGGTTCCTTACTGGACCTCATGTCAAATATTGGCCTAAAAGTGTTGCGTGAGCTCACGATCTGTTCCCTCTTTCGCTTTTCCAAGCAAAAGCGCAAACTCAGGATCTACATCTCCAACACCTACACACCCTGCAAGCCTGAGGGTGAGGAGGCCGAGAAGGTCTCGTCCTGGGAGCTGAGGGTAGAAGGCAAACTACTGGAGGAGGTATGTGAATATGTGATTGAGTCACTTATGTCTCAAATTCTTTTCTCACAGCTTCGCAACTATCTCTCTGCGGTTCGATTTCTAACTATTTCTGTCTCTGTCCCTGTGTTTCTTGCAAACTTCACATTCAGTCTCCCAGCTCTGTTTGGCTCATGTCCTTGGCTCAACCATGCAACCAGATGTGTATTTGCAGCGCTCCTCGCTCCACCCCATGACTACGCACAGAATCAAACACACACGCACGCACACAAGCTCGTGTTCTTTTTTTGAAACAAGGAATTGAAACCAAAGCCTTTACATTCCAATAACTGATATGTCTCCCTGCTCTCTATCAGTTCCCGCTCAACTCGTGTTGTCTCGGACAGACCACATAAAGGAGTCGTTTTTTCTGTCTACTTCTCTCTGTCTCTCTCTCTATCTTTGTGTCGACCATGCGTAGGAGTTCTGCCTAGAGAAATTGAGAAAGAGAGCAGAGATGTGAGGGGGAAAAAGGGTCGCGTTGTGCAAACACTTTGACGAGGTTGGGAAAGGGTGGGTGTGCAACAGCTTTTTTTAGTTTTCTACAGTTCTTTTCTGCCTTGCCATCTCCAGTGTGATCAGAGCCCAACAATGCAGCCCCACAGCCCGACACACAATAAGGAGACACAGATGCCAGTCATGTTGCCCTGTTTTCACCATCTTTTGTTTCTTTTGTGTTTCCAGCCTGGCAAGCAGAAAAGGAAGTTCTCCTCTTTCTTCAAGAGTTTGGTGATCGAGCTCGATAAGGAGCTCTACGGACCTGACAACCACTTAGTAGAGGTATTGCACATTGAGGAACAAGTGAGAAGTCGCAGTGATTCTGAAACCCAAGAAAGGTCAAGACTGCGGCTGATTCATAAGCCACTGTTTTGCAAATAATTCATTTTTTATAACATGTTTGTAGACAGAAGTGTTTGTGAAATCAGATCTTGATCTTTTTGTTATCTATTTGTAAAAAAGAAACGAGATTTTGGGCAAAATTATAACTCGTAACTCATCATATTTTGATTGTTATCTTGGGCAAAATTATAACTCGTAACTCATAACTCATCATATTTTGATTGTTATAAATAGTATTAACACTAGTGCAGGGGTGCCCAATAAGTAGATTGTGATCTACCAGTAGATTGCTTTTGGATCATGAGCAATTCAAATATAAATATATATAAATATATATATATATTTATATAATTCCAAAGTGTGCAGTAGTGACCATATATGTTAAAATGTAATCATATTGTGCCATAGATTACATGTGTAAATATATACATACATAAAGTTGTTAATGTAGGTAGATCACTGTAGTAGCTCCCAAGTGAAAAAAAAAGTCTGGACACCCCTGCATTAGAATGTTATACTGTGAGTGTAAATAATTCTGAAACAAAAAACAAAACAGTGAGATTAAATAAAATAATATTCTTTTTATGTTTATCTTACAGTGGCACAGAATGCCCACTACTCAGGAAACGGATGGTTTCCAGGTAAAAAGACCGGGAGATGTGAATGTCAAATGCACCCTGCTGCTCATGCTGGACCATCAGGTATGTTACACAAGTGCGCGTACTCTCCCTGTCAGTTGAATCTGTTTTTGGCATTTTCTCATTAACCCATTGTATTTGTCATGTTCAGCCTCCTCAGTACAAGCTGGATCCACTGTTGGCTCGTCTCCTGGGTGTGCACACGCAGACACGGGCCAGCATCATGCAAGCTCTCTGGCTGTACATCAAAAACAACAAGCTGCAGGACGGTCACGAGAAGGAGTACATCAACTGCAACCGCTACTTCAGACAGGTAATGAAAACGCTAGAAAACTTGTTTTGCGTATACGGTTTTTTTACGTTGTACAGGAGGGCCTCGGTTTACGACGGCCCCGACCTACGGCGTTTTGTGGTAATGTCGAAATCTCCCATAAATTAATTAAGAGTCGCGTTCTATCATTCCGACGTGCGCGGTTAAAACAAACTTCACCCAGGAAGTAGTTGGGCAGATGAATACATTGGATTGTGCTACATTTACTTTCTTTTGTTTGTGTTGTTTTTTGGGAACTTGTTTTTGATGTTCTTTTTATGTCCTGTCCTATGACTTCCCGTGAAAATTGACTTACGTTGCGCAATACGGATTTAATTTAGATGTAAGTCAAGGACCTACATAGTTTTTTAATATAGACATAAACCACGTTTGTTTCCCCTCAAAGCGGCTGTGTAAGAGACCGTCGACTAAAATGTGCTTAAATCGTCTGAGCCTTTTTATATATTTTTTTATTTTATATTTATTAGCAAAATAGGACAAATGCTATCTTTCTCAGGTAGGGCATCGTGTTTGTTTTCTATGCAGATCTTCGGCTGTCCTCGCATGAGGTTTTCAGAGATCCCAATGAAGCTGGCTGGCTTGCTGCACCACCCTGACCCAATCATTATCAATCACATCATCAGGTAAATGTGCATGTCTGTAACTCGCCACACATATTGCCACCCGTATGAGAGAAAAAATTCCTAAGATCAACTTTGCTCCCTCGTCTGCTCCTTTTGTGTTGTCTTGCTACGTTGCACGTTTACACCACTCCTTGGTAGTGTGGACCCCACAGATCAGAAGAAGACGGCCTGTTATGATATCGATGTTGAAGTGGATGACCCGTTGAAGAGCCAAATGAACAGTTTTCTGTCCTCAACAACCAACCAACAGGAAATAGCCGCCCTGGAGATCAAGGTTAATGTTGCCACTCATTTACCCACACTCGCACCTTGCTGACCTTTTAATACAGGGGTGTCAAACTCATTTTCACCAGGGGCCACATCAGCAATATACAGATCTATACAGAAGAGTGTATAGATCAGGGGTCCCCAACCCCTAGCCCGTAGGTCATTTGATACCAGGCCACTGTAGGACACAGTGGAAAAAAATTTACTTAATTTTTACTAATTTACTTCATTCAAAGAAAGTCCTGTCATATACATTTACTTTCTTTATTTAAGGATAATCTGGTAATATTTTAAAATGTTATTCAGACTCTGATAAAAACAGAATACAGGCTAAAAGATGGTTTATTTTGCAAATTTTATGATACTTAAATGCTCAGCACTTTGCTACCAGTCTGTGTTAACAGGTGGTACAGGCTGACAACAAAGGTTGGGGACCACTGTTATAGTTGTAACTACGTACACCATAACAGACCAGTACATGTTTCTGCAATTGATTATCATTTGATTGATTATAAAAACTCCCACAGGCCACACAAAATGGCTTGGTGGGCCGCATTTGGCCCCCGGGCTTCGGGTTTGACACGTATGCTTTAAGGTTTTAATAAATGTGCTGTGTTTGTACGTTACACAGATCCATGAGACGATTGAGTACATTAACCAACTGAAGACTGAAAGAGACTTCATGCTCAGCTTCAGCAATAACCCACAGGACTTCATCCAGGACTGGCTCAAGTCTCAGAGCAGAGATTTAAAGGTAAACACGCAACGCTCACTTCAAGTACTGGTTTCTCCACATGTACAACAATGTACACAGTATAGGAGGTACAGGGAACAACTTGTGAAAGTGATTATTGAGTCAGATGGACTTAAACAAGACTCCCTGAATAAACGTGTTTGTGAAATCTTCGACATTGTCGTTTGAATTTCTCAGATTCGACCAACAAGCATGTTATTCAGAAGTACTCAGGCCTGCATACTTTTGAGGACAGTGTACAGTACTTACCAAGTGCTTGTGTAGACTCTCCTATGTCCTTCACTTAGTTGGGGAATCTACTCCGGAGTCTTTCTCTTGTTCTCCTGCTATTCTCCGACCTTAAAAAATAGAGAAAAAGTAGAAAACGATGCATTCAGGAATCAGCTCAGATACAGTTATTGACTTGCAATTTAGAAAAATCATACACAACTGACTTTTAGGGTACAATATAAGGGATTAGCCCTAAAGTTACAGTTAAAATCCTAACAGAAAAAACATGGGCAAAACATTGAACATGTGTTGAACCAGAGATGTCGTAGCACATTGTTCAGTAAAGCTGTTTTTGTTTTTTTTTTAAGTTGATGACAGATGTGACGGGAAACCCAGAGGAGGAGAGAAGAACTGACTTCTACCAGGCACCCTGGGTACCAGAAGCTGTGGGCAGATACGTCTATTCCAAAGTAAGCATTTTTAGGTCACGTTTTCCCTGCAGTTACATTATTCAAAGTTTGGTAAATAAATACAGCATTTAATTTGTTTCAGGTGCAACAGAGAAGACAGGAACTGGAGCAGGTTTTGGGGATCCGTCTCACTTGAACACATTTCCTTTTGGCTGACTCGGGGTTAGCCATTACATTTGAGCAGTGATTATTCAGGTGTTTGGATTCTGGTTGTATAAGGTACTGACAAACAGTCATGACTGAGCACTCACCCTGAAAATACACCCTAACCGGGTTAATGTTTAATAAATAAAAATCAGGTGCTAACCTCATATGGGGATTCTAAGTGATTTTTACACAGCCAGGAGCATTTATTGATCTAATCCTGCCTTTACAAAAATGGCAAAAATGTATACTTGCATACATTTTATAAAATAATATAAAGAAATACAGAAATACTGTAGACCAGAAGTGAAAACATTCGTGAGATTATATTAGTTTTAGATTTCTGAAAATACTCAGACCTGGATAAAAGCCATGACTCAAACAATTTTAATCTATTAGATTAAATTTAACTTTATTGCCACGTGTCACTAATTCAAAGCAATGAGAAGGATTTGGGCAACACAAGCATGTGATTCAACTCTATGAATCTACTTTATCAAGGAACATTATCAGGGACTTTAAGAACATTTTCAAAGTTTCTGCCTTTTTGATGCCTCGCTGCCTTTCATTGGTATGTGACGACTAGTATCTGATTTGTTTGTTAAGACTTCCTGCTTCCTGTACGCATTGACTCTGTGGCTGAAACGATGACTTTCAGCCTAAATTTATTTTCTAATCACCAAGTTATGAAATCCAGCCGTGTGGTTTATAGAAGTTATAATAATAATTGTACAAATATGAGTACATTTAGCACTTTGTCTTTCACTTTCATTTATGTTTTGTCCCAAACAGTGAGTTTGCAAACAGTTTTTTTTAGTTGGGTCTATACCTCCAAATAAGCCCTACCTTCCAAGCAAAAACTAAATTAAAACCTGGTACTAAAATGAATTGTGTTGCCTGCAGTGGAAACACACACTTTGTGGTACTGTTCCTATATAAGTCTATCATTTTGAGCCTTTCTTAAAAGCTCTGTTTTTGTTTAGCTGTTGTTTAGCTGTTGTTTAGCTTGTTTAGCATTATAAATGAGGAATTAATGTTGAAAACATTGTGATTTTTGCAGCTGACTCTGTGTCTTGTAAATAACTTTATGGGGGAAAAAATTACTTCTGGTGCCTGGGAGATTGACATAAGTTTTTTTTCAATGCCAGGGGTGACCTTAAGAGGTTTAGGTGCTTTCGTTTTTGGTTGATGATCTTGGGAACTTTTAGGAAAACTGTTCGTTATAAACAGTGGTGAATCCACTCTGAGCCTGGACCATCAGTTGTTTTGTACTTTTCAGAATTGTTTACAAAGTGTATGCTATTATGTGTTCTTTGTGTTGCTTGTTAAATCCAGTACTATTTCATTGTGAGTAAACCTTTGGTTTGAATTGTTAAGGATTTGTATAAAACATTCCAGTGTGTTAAATCATTCCACATTAACATATAACTTGCAGTGCCAAAACATATACAGAGGCTTGTTGTGCAGCCTCTTTGTAAAATTTTACATTATGTGTACTGATCAAAAGCCATTATCTTTTATACATTTGGATTATTTTCTACAATAAATATACTTGACCAATGATTGTTCTGTACTTGCATTTTTTGCCGGTGGCTTCTTTCATAATTATGTTTTATGGGCTCTGGGTCATTCTGTTAATTAATTTAAATAGTCAGTAGTTCAAGCAACCCAACAGTCAGTAATTCAATTAAGTATAAAGTCTTCATTATCATCAATTTCATTATTATTACTCAACGATGGACAGTTCTAAGAGACTAAATAGACAAACGGTTTAAAAATCATTATTTTCTAATGAATTGTAACTGACTTATAGTTCTGGGCCTCATAAGTCGTTGTGTATCATATATAATAGTACTCCTAAGTTAAACTTTTGATTATTTAACATGGTGATTCTAAACATTACAGTAAAACACTATCACTATTATAAAATAACCTTGAATAGTAACGACAAGTAAAGACAAGAAAACAATGTAGATTTACTTTTTTTTTTTACAGTAAACATAGTGGATATTGTTCGTCATTCGAACAATACCCATTACGTCAAAAATACACGTAAGTATATATTTTGCAGTAGTGTTAAACCTAATATTTTAAAGGGGAATATTACAGTTCCCCAATGAGGTAACATCAATTATACCGTACTAAAAGGTGCGTTTCGTTGTCCTGTAGATGGCAATGTAGGATTTATAGGTTTGTTCTACGTTACCGGAAGTGCATACTGTAAAACGGAAATATAAAATTTAAGATGGAGGTGGACGGGACTGGTCATGTAGGTAGCTTCGTTTGTGCTGTCTTGACATTTTTTTTATTTAACGAACGTTTGGAACGGCTGTACTAGCGCATAGACCCACAGTGTATTACATTTTTCGGGAGTTCGAGATACGCCATCTCGAACCGACGATTTATGTTGATACCATTCTAAACGGTGAATGAGAAACCGGTTTGCTGTCTCATTACTGCTAAAGCGCCTACACAGTTAGCCAAAGCTAATTGACGTGAATACAGCAGTTTGCTCAGGTTAGCATCTCAGAATGACTTGCATTTCACAGTACGCGTTTGTTTGTTATAACAAAAATAAGCTCGGATAAATGTTTTTGCTGTGTCATATATATTCTAAAAATCTGTCTGTTGTTGCGGTATCGGTGCCATAATATGCGACTTAAGACACAAATGGATAAACTCAGGTCTTTTGTTAAAACTGTCTGCAGTAATGATCACAAATTATTTAGTAAACTATCGTTTATGATACCTCGGTTTTTAAGACAATTAAGTGGGCTTAATACGTTTTTGGAATAGGATTACCCTGACAATAGAAGTCAATCGAAAATCCAGAAAATGTAACGAATGTCAGATACATACCTAAACGTTAAAATGAAAACAACGTTAGCTGTTTGTGTTGTACTCTCACCATGGCTATTCATTTTGGTTTGATTTTAAAAGGGGAAACACACAAAGACCATTTTCAAGTAGTAGCTATTAATAGTTATTTAAACTAGTAGTTATTAATAGTTATTTAAATTATTTGGAATTTTGTATATGTTTTAAATTCATATTTTGTTTTTACAGATGGAGATGGGTGATTGTAAAGGAGGCACAGGTCTACGGCAATACTACTTGTCTAAGATAGAGGAATTACAGGTAAAAAACTGAACTGGTATAGTGATAACATATCATGTTTTCTTGTTAATCTCAAAACTGTTTTCTTTGCAGTTAACAGTAAATGACAAGAGCCAGAATCTTAGACGTCTGCAGGCACAGAGAAATGAGCTCAATGCTAAAGGTAAATGTGGGATCATTACAATTATGTTGATCTAGCTTAAAGGGTTGTTCTTTTATTCGTTGAAATAAAGGAATAATAAATAAGGAATGTTTTTAGTATTTTATAACTTAATTGTTTTATCCTTGTTATTCCGTCATTGATTTTCACCACATAACAAAACTTAGTTAATTTTGAGTTAAATTAATTCTTATCACTATTATCACTTCTACCATACTTAGACACACATAAATGGTATAAACCAAAAATGTCAAACTCAATGCATTGACAACTGTAATTTGGCTGATACTTTTTCTTTCCTCTCAGTGCGCCTCCTTCGTGAGGAGCTGCAGCTACTGCAGGAGCAGGGTTCCTATGTCGGTGAAGTCGTGAGGGTCATGGACAAAAAGAAAGTGCTGGTCAAGGTAACTTGTGTAATTTTTAAAACATACAACAGAACCCAACCAGGCCAAAGGTCATGGGGGTTCCTGGATCCACAGAAAAATATTTTTTTCATTTTATTGGTTTTATTTTATTTTTTTCCTATACTTTATATTACTCTTTATGTATTTATCATGTCGACTACACATTGACACCTCGCTGATTAAAATACTGTTCTTTGGTTAATTTGTAAGCCAATTGCAATAATTAAAAAGAAATGTCTGTTTTCATTTGCAGGTTCATCCAGAAGGGAAATTTGTTGTGGATGTTGACAAAAACATTGATATCAATGATGTAAGTTTTGTTTGTTTTTTTTCTATCTCAGAAAATTCAGTTCAGAAAACTGTCTAACAAACTAAAATAGTTTCATAAGTTTGAATAGCATAGAAATCAAAACATTTATGAAAAAAGTAAAGTGTTACACAGGTCGATTCCTCACCTCCATTGTTTTTGCACACTTCTGAAACAGGTGACGCCCAACTGTCGCGTGGCCCTGCGGAACGACAGCTATACCCTGCACAAGATTTTGCCAAACAAGGTGGATCCCCTGGTCTCTCTCATGATGGTGGAAAAGGTTCCGGACTCCACCTACGAAATGATTGGTGGCCTGGATAAGCAGATTAAGGAGATTAAAGAAGTTATTGAGTTGCCGGTCAAACACCCCGAGCTTTTTGAGGCTTTGGGCATTGCACAGCCAAAGGTGGGTTTGTTAAACTAGCTTAGAATCTATGGAAAGTTCATTTTTGTTCTATGTCTTAGGTTATGCCAAAAATATACTTAAATTAAAAATCAATAATATATGTATATATTATTCACACAAGTGTATTTTGACTATATTTAATTAATCAACATGCTAGGTCCTAAATATAAATTAATTGAATAGGATGCTAAGCTACTTAATGGCGTACTTGCTATGTGTTTGTAGGGTGTACTCCTGTACGGACCTCCAGGTACAGGGAAGACCCTGCTGGCCAGAGCTGTGGCCCACCACACTGACTGCACCTTCATCAGGGTGTCTGGGTCTGAGTTGGTCCAAAAGTTTATTGGAGAGGGTGAGTCCTGTCTCCCGCTGTGTTCCAATTTGTTGGGCTCAATTAATGACAGATGCAAGAGTCTGTTAAGGAGAGCAAAAACAGACGACAGATTAGCATGGTTACCTTTAGCAGCCATTCAATCCTGTTTGTTTGCATGTCGTGAGGCCAATATCACTAAACTTTTGACCACTGTCATTTGGGTAGTTTCCGTTGTCGCTCATCATTCATAATCTCTGACAAATGGCCAAGAAGTCAACTGTAGAACCTAACTACAGGAGGTTGCTCTATCCGGCTTATTAAACCATAACAAAACAGTGGTTTTTAACAGTGGTCTCACTTTGGAACCCTCCCCGCCCCCATCTCCTGTAATGACACGCTGTGACCTGTTTTGTGGTTTAAATATAACTTAAGACTTTTACTCCAGGTGCTCGTATGGTTCGAGAGCTGTTCGTCATGGCTAGAGAACATGCCCCCTCAATCATCTTCATGGATGAGATCGACTCAATCGGTTCGTCTCGGCTGGAGGGCGGGTCGGGGGGCGACAGTGAGGTGCAGAGGACAATGTTGGAGCTCCTTAATCAGCTGGATGGCTTCGAGGCGACGAAAAACATCAAGGTACAACACATATTCACACGCACACTGAAGTGTTTCTGATGAGCTAAGGTACTATTTATCTACTGTGCATTGATCCAACCCTGCAGTTATAAACTTATAATAGATTTTTGATTTTGATATAAATTCAATATATAAATATTGTGTAGTATTAGTAGTATAATGTGTGTTACACTTCTGTGAATGCTGAACAAAACTTTGGTCTATGTTGCGAGGATTTTCATCTAAGCTTTATCATCCATGTTGCTGCAGGTCATCATGGCCACCAACCGTATCGACATTTTGGACTCGGCTTTGCTCAGACCAGGCAGGATTGACAGGAAGATTGAGTTTCCTCCTCCTAATGAAGAGGTAGGTGATCGCACCCCAGTTTTGCGTTTCACACAGATTCAGGGGTGGGAGGCGAAGGAGGGCAATGTCGAGTGTGAGCTCATTTTTTAATGTGCACTTTAGGCCCGTCTGGACATTCTGAAAATCCACTCCAGAAAAATGAACCTGACACGTGGCATTAACCTGAGGAAGATTGCTGAGCTGATGCCTGGAGCCTCTGGTGCAGAGGTTAAGGTGAGAGTTTGTCAGTATTGTAATAATGAGTGGTGAGGGGGGATATTTTGTTTGGTTGATTCTTAGGACAGTCTAATCAAAGCTAATTTACATGTTAAATGCTAAAATGACAATGTTTATTTCATTTCGTTGATGCACTATTTCAGAATTTTGTTGCTACTTTGCAAATTAAGAGAGATAAAAGCAGAGGGTGTTGAAGCTTGTTGCTACTTTGCAAATTAAGAGAGACAAAACCAGTGGGTGTATCTATCACCCAGTGGGTGTTGACAAAGTAGCTCCACAGTGCCACCTGGAACATTTAAAAAATGAGGTCCAACTTACTTTAATGTCCTCACAGTGCCACCTGGAACATTTAAAAAAAAAAAGAGGTCCAACTTACTTTAATGTCCTGTTACGTGTCCTCTCAGGGTGTTTGCACAGAGGCTGGCATGTATGCTCTGAGAGAAAGGAGAGTTCACGTCACCCAAGAGGACTTTGAGATGGCTGTAGCAAAGGTAAGTGAAACACAATGGAGTCGATTGTACATCCTTTTTTAAATTCTCTCATTATACAAAAATACATATAAAATAGCACAATATTTTACTACTCACGCTGACACTGATCTCCACCTTCCTCCTTCCCCACCAGGTGATGCAGAAAGACAGTGAGAAGAACATGTCCATCAAGAAGCTGTGGAAGTGAAAGGCCTTGCATATTGTTAAATCATGCAACATTGTTTTTGTTATTTGTTTGGTTTATAATTGTTACACAAGTATAAAATAAATAATTCCCACAAACCAAACCAGGATTTGTTTGATTTTGTTTGAGTTCTTTGTGCCTAAAAAAAACATCTGTACTTTGCAGAGCTGCCAGGGGGAAACATAAATTAGTCTGGAATCAATTCCACCACCCTCCAATTGTAAGCTAACCGTCCTTCTCAAATGTATGTGAGTTGCTCAAGTAGCTCACCAAAGTGCAAATGAATCATAGATGAATTTGAAAAACTGACTTGGTTGCTTGCAAGTCTGCTTACATTTTTATCCAATCAAAATGGGTGGTTTTCCAGCTTCCTTTTAACACAAAGTGATTACTGATAGTTGCACTTTAGCTATTAATTTGCCCTGTTGTCAACCTTGATTGGTCAATGTCGACTTAAGATGTGAGGTGATTTTCAACAAAACAAAATATGATGTTTTGGGGGATTTTTAGTGAAAATTGTACACATTGTGACAATTGTAGGTGTTTTTAGATTATATTTTCTTTTTAAGTTATAATCTAACATTTTTGGGATAATTTTTGACAAATATACTTTTAGCATTTTTAAAGAACATGATGGATTCACATTCAGTTTCATGTTTTTGTCAATTTGTGTCTGAAAGAAATTTTAGTTTTGGGATCCAGTTGTGTGGAAAATAACGTGAAAGTAAAGGAATGTATTTTAAAAAATCAAAAAAATTAATACATTTTTTTCTAATGATTCGTTAGTGACTAAATTATCATCATCTAGCTGTAAGATAGGTACTCATCTAAGTAAAGGATCGCAGGTTTAAATCTTTTGTGCATTGCTGAAAAATAAAGCTGTTTTAATTTTTTTATTTCCTTCCTACTAAATGTCGCCCTCTGCTGAACAAAAGAGCACAACCGACTGCACTCTACAAGTGTTTTACAATCTTAATGGCAGATATAAACGTAGCATTCACAGTAGCAAACTTGGCTGCATTAGAAAGACCGAAAAAAACAGTAGCAAAATGAGTAAACTATTTTTTAATCGTTATTATTTATGATTATTTTATTTTTATTTTTGTTTTTCTTCTATCGACATCTATTTTAATCATGTTCCTCAAGGACAGTTTAGCGTAGGGACACATTTTATGATGGAATCTAGTAAATGCGGTCGGTTGTTCGGTTTAGCTGCGCCAACAAGAAGGTCCCAATAGAATGTCTGCACGATTCGCCCTCTGGTGGCTCAAACAGGCAACCACACTCTGTTGAGCCACAAGAGGGCGAATCGTGCACTCATCACACTTGCTGATGAGTGCTCGTTATGGTCAGCAGAGGGCGACAAGGGAACTTAGAACTTTTGATGAAAGAAAACCAAATTAAAAATTAAAATACCAACACCACTGCAATACCACTTTACAACAATGGCGGGTAGCGCATTTCACACCTAGGCCTTCAGTGATGTCCTACTTAGTCCGACTTCAATAAATACCTCTTATAATATCATAATTTAGGACACCACGTGACCACCGCGGGAGAAATTATATACAGAAACACACTATAAGCACTACTGGGCATTGCATCACCTCAGTTGTGTACAAAACGGGCTATTTTCTGACGCATTAAAAAATCAATAATTCCGCAAGTAAATGAACAAAATGTTTGTACTCACCAAAACACAAATCCATTCTACTTTATTTCCTCAAGAAGACCTCAATGACTTGGTTGTACAGTTTATCTGTGCCTTCAGTTCCATCAATGAATCCCTTTCGCACCTGTTCGTTGAGCTGTTCATCCACTCGGATGTCCCCAAACGTTTTTAGAAGCACCGTAGCTTGCAAGTTTCCAGTCGTGCTTTGGTGTCTCATTGCTGCCTTAGTTAAACAATTTAAGTTCGCAAGTCCACGTTTTGCCCTCCTTCGTCTATTGTGGAATAAAAAAGCGAGTAGATATTAGATTTCTCTGCCTGCTAATCGGTTAATCTGCGTCGAACTTACTTCTTGTTTTACCGCGGTAAGCGAGTATCCAATCACAGGACGCATACATGTCACGTTCAACGTGAGGCCAGCTTGAAGGCCTACTGTCAACAACTCGTGATCTGATTGGCTATCGTAACTGTCTATCAACTGTATGTGCCCGTTCGCTTCGGTTCGCTTACATTGCACAGACTCAATGAAGGCCCACCACTGTATTTTAATGATTAAACTTATAGCCTACACAAGTGTATTATTTTGAATACACAGATATTTTCCTTTTTTTAAAAAAGCTTGTGCCTCCAGTACATTGATTTTGTTGAATATTGTACATTAGTACATATACATATGGTATAGTGTAAATATAGTACATACGGTAAATATAGGACATATATATACAGTATAATACACGTACACACTTCCCTGAAACGTTAGCACAATTCTTTACAGAATGACGTTTTAGATAATCAAATATCCCTCGGTAGTATTAAAAAAGTATTATTCTCTTGTGTTTCTTTTTTAACGCACAAATATATTTATGTAGTGTCATCACAGCCCACGGGAGGGCAGCAGTAATCCAAAAATAGTCGTAGTCTTATATTATGTAGTACATCGAAGTTCACTTTGATATTTTAATTATTCTGTCATTTTATCATGACCAACATCACCAGCATTCACAGATGACAATGCATCTGTCTTTTTATTTGTGCTTTATTATCATGCAGGAAAATAAGTTCAGCCAACAGTTGTCTCTAATGTAAGATGTTTTCATTCTGTGTCAAACAGCTGCTGAAGTAAAACAGACGAATCCGCTATAAGAAAAAAAACATAGCAAAACAAGAGTTTTTTATAATATTTTTATTATTATTATTATTTTAAAATAAATAAGAAATTAAGACATTATTTAATCCTCGTTTTCTAAGGAACAACTTCAGTAGAAGTGATGGTTAATGCAAAGTGTACCTTCTGTGGTACTTGAAAGCACTTTAGTGGTACATGTGACTTTTATTAGAATTATTGTTTATTCTTGCTTCATTTTCCTTTTTAATATTTTTAAATTTTACAATTCATTTTATTTATGGGGTGGGCTGAAGTGGAGTTAATTTCAATTCGTCCCTCTAAATAGCTACAGTTGGAGTACATTCCATCCATGGTGTGAGGTCTTAGTTTCTAGGAGTTTGATGCCAGACAGAGAACACTGAATGAATACTAAAAACGTTCAGACAGAAACTCCTCCTGCTGGGAATGTTGACATCTTCCTCTGTCCAGAGACTGCAGGACAAGGCAGGGTTCTGGTGAGGGGCTTCACAGTCTTTCCAGTTGGGTCTTGTCTTACCTTAAAGCGTTTGCTTGCTTTTGTTTTTTGTTTTTTTGGTCTATGTTGCGCGAGCCCAAACGCGCCGCCGCAGAAAACTCAACTCTAATTAATTTTGTCCAAGTGCAGCTACCGTATGTAGAGGTCCGAGAACGTGGTGTTTTTGCGCTTGCGCAAAATGGCCGCGCTGCAGCTCGGGCAGTGACATGGTTAACGTACAGCAAGTCCTTTATTTACGACGTCCGCGACCTACGGCGTTTCGTGGTTACGTCGCAACATCCCACAGTTTTTGAAGAAAGTCTTGTTCCATCATACTTACGTGCGATGTTTGTTACATTCAAACAACTTTCGCTTGGGAAGTAGTTGGCGAGCGGACCGGACGAGACGGCTTTGTTTACCTTAGCCGGTCCATATTGGATTGTGCTACATTTTATGTATCATCATTATGTCTCCCAAGCGTAAATCAGACTCTTCTGAGGGTATTTATTTAAAGAAAAGGAAAGCAATTTCCATGGAAGTGAAATTAGACATAATAACACGGTCAGAAAAGGGCGAAACACCGACGAACATCGGCCGGGTGCTTGGCTTAAGTCGCACGACCGTCTCGACGATCATCTGCGATAAAAAGCGTATACTTGAACATGTGAAAGGATCTCCTCCTATGAAATCAACAGTGATTACAAAGCAGCGTAGTGGTCTCATTGTCGAGATGGAAAGATTATTAATGCTGTGGCTGGAAGATCAGCGTCAACGACGTATCCCAGTGACACTTGTGTTGATTCAAGAGAAGGCTAAAAGCCTGTTTGAGACCTTGAAAAGAGAAAAAGGTGAAGGGAGTGTTACGTGTCCTCTCAGGGTGTTTGCACAGAGGCTGGCATGTATGCTCTGAGAGAAAGGAGAGTTCACGTCACCCAAGAGGACTTTGAGATGGCTGTAGCAAAGGTAAGTGAAACACAATGGAGTCGATTGTACATCCTTTTTTAAATTCTCTCATTATACAAAAATACATATAAAATAGCACAATATTTTACTACTCACGCTGACACTGATCTCCACCTTCCTCCTTCCCCACCAGGTGATGCAGAAAGACAGTGAGAAGAACATGTCCATCAAGAAGCTGTGGAAGTGAAAGGCCTTGCATATTGTTAAATCATGCAACATTGTTTTTGTTATTTGTTTGGTTTATAATTGTTACACAAGTATAAAATAAATAATTCCCACAAACCAAACCAGGATTTGTTTGATTTTGTTTGAGTTCTTTGTGCCTAAAAAAAAAACATCTGTACTTTGCAGAGCTGCCAGGGGGAAACATAAATTAGTCTGGAATCAATTCCACCACCCTCCAATTGTAAGCTAACCGCCCTTCTCAAATGTACGCGAGTTGCTCAAGTAGCTCACCAAAGTGCAAATGAATCATAGATGAATTTGAAAAACTGACTTGGTTGCTTGCAAGTCTGCTTGCATTTTTATCCAATCAAAATGGGTGGTTTTCCAGCTTCCTTTTAACACAAAGTGATTACTGATAGTTGCACTTTAGCTATTAATTTGCCCTGTTGTCAACCTTGATTGGTCAATGTCGACTTAAGATGTGAGGTGATTTTCAACAAAACAAAATATGATGTTTTGGGGGATTTTTAGTGAAAATTGTACACATTGTGACAATTGTAGGTGTTTTTAGATTATATTTTCTTTTTAAGTTATAATCTAACATTTTTGGGATAATTTTTGACAAATATACTTTTAGCATTTTTAAAGAACATGATGGATTCACATTCAGTTTCATGTTTTTGTCAATTTGTGTCTGAAAGAAATTTTAGTTTTGGGATCCAGTTGTGTGGAAAATAACGTGAAAGTAAAGGAATGTATTTTAAAAAATCAAAAAAATTAATACATTTTTTTCTAATGATTCGTTAGTGACTAAATTATCATCATCTAGCTGTAAGATAGGTACTCATCTAAGTAAAGGATCGCAGGTTTAAATCTTTTGTGCATTGCTGAAAAATAAAGCTGTTTTAATTTTTTTATTTCCTTCCTACTAAATGTCGCCCTCTGCTGAACAAAAGAGCACAACCGACTGCACTCTACAAGTGTTTTTACAATCTTAATGGCAGATATAAACGTAGCATTCACAGTAGCAAACTTGGCTGCATTAGAAAGACCGAAAAAAACAGTAGCAAAATGATAAACTATTTTTTAATCGTTATTATTTATGATTATTTTATTTTTATTTTTGTTTTTCTTCTATCGACATCTATTTTAATCATGTTCCTCAAGGACAGTTTAGCGTAGGGACACATTTTATGATGGAATCTAGTAAATGCGGTCGGTTGTTCGGTTTAGCTGCGCCAACAAGAAGGTCCCAATAGAATGTCTGCACGATTCGCCCTCTGGTGGCTCAAACAGGCAACCACACTCTGTTGAGCCACAAGAGGGCGAATCGTGCACTCATCACACTTGCTGATGAGTGCTCGTTATGGTCAGCAGAGGGCGACAAGGGAACTTAGAACTTTTGATGAAAGAAAACCAAATTAAAAATTAAAATACCAACACCACTGCAATACCACTTTACAACAATGGCGGGTAGCGCATTTCACACCTAGGCCTTCAGTGATGTCCTACTTAGTCCGACTTCAATAAATACCTCTTATAATATCATAATTTAGGACACCACGTGACCACCGCGGGAGAAATTATATACAGAAACACACTATAAGCACTACTGGGCATTGCATCACCTCAGTTGTGTACAAAACGGGCTATTTTCTGACGCATTAAAAAATCAATAATTCCGCAAGTAAATAAACAAAATGTTTGTACTCACCAAAACACAAATCCATTCTACTTTCTTTCCTCAAGAAGACATCAATGACTTGGTTGTACAGTTTATCTGTGCCTTCAGTTCCATCAATGAATCCCTTTCGCACCTGTTCGTTGAGCTGTTCATCCACTCGGATGTCCCCAAACGTTTTTAGAAGCACCGTAGCTTGCAAGTTTCCAGTCGTGCTTTGGTGTCTCATTGCTGCCTTAGTTAAACAATTTAAGTTCGCAAGTCCACGTTTTGCCCTCCTTCGTCTATTGTGGAATAAAAAAGCGAGTAGATATTAGATTTCTCTGCCTGCTAATCGGTTAATCTGCGTCGAACTTACTTCTTGTTTTACCGCGGTAAGCGAGTATCCAATCACAGGACGCATACATGTCACGTTCAACGTGAGGCCAGCTTAAAGGCCTACTGTCAACAACTCGTGATCTGATTGGATATCGTAACTGTCCATCAACTGTATGTGCCCGTTCACTTACATTGCACAGACGCCCGCATTGTTGATTCTGAAGGCCTCTGGCAGATTTCATACAGCCTGGCAACAGCTAGCTGAATTCTGATAGGATAAAAACTCGAACCTAAAAACAACAACACTACAAGGAGCCTAATATGACATGAAGAGAATATGAAGAATATGAAGTATTCTTTCTGTATTTAGGAAAAGTAAATTAAAAATTAAATGAACTTTTATCAACTTATGATCACTGTTTATGTTAGACCAGCAGAGAAGTACGTAAATACGTAATAATAATTTGTTTGTTAGAAATGAGCTATGAAAATAAATGTTGGACAACATGAGTAGCTCCTAACCATTTTTTTTTGTAGAAGTAGCTTTGGGGAAAAAGGTCGGAGGCCCCTGTAGTATTAACTACAAATTATTGAAAGACAAAAGGAAAAGAAAAGTTACATTTGATTTAAATGACATTTAAACGCCTCAGTAAAAATTTCACTCTCCAGATACTTTTTGTTAATAATGACATCACTAAGAAGAACAAGTATGTCAGAGACAATGGCCAAAAGGATGCAAGAGTATTTGCAAAAAGAGTAATAGCAGGAAACAGAATTTCATATGAAAAAAAAAAGATTTATGGTTTACTTGCTTTTAGTTATGATAACCTTGATATTTATTTTATATTTATCTTTATAAAAATGACTTTATCTCACTTTATCATTCTTTTTCAACTGGATCACTTTCAATTTTTATTGCCATCTTCATGTTTAACAACGCTTAAGCAGCCAATTGAAACCCACTGATTCAGACGGTATATGTGTCAAATATGTCAGGCTGGTTATCCTCTGTGTCCATGTAGGATTCTGGATCCAGCTGTTTTGGAACAAAGGCCTGTAATTCAACACAACAGGGGGAGATAAATGACAAATGAGTCCCTCCACATTCACGTTTTAGTCATTAATAGACCTGGTCACACACACACACACGTCACTAATCTCTACCTGTGCAATTCCTCGTATCTGTGCAATACTTTTAAATTGTAAATTGACACTGTGTAATTATTTTAGTTTTTCTATTTTAGGTATTTCAGTACTTTTTTTTTTTACTGCATAAATTGCCTTTTATTCCGGTTGTGATACGAGCCAACTGCATCATAATTTCCTTTTGATGTAAATCTAAATGACAAATCAAGGAAGCCGAAGTCTAAGTCCATTCACCAAGTATTTCCTGTCATTCAAATTCCTTAATATGTGAGTTGGTCTGACTTTACCTCCATGATTTCCTCTTCTGTTTCCTTGCCTTTGTCTATAACCTGCAAACAACAAAAATAACATTGAGGTCCAGTCTGAGAATGGTGTTTACACAGTTAACATGCTCAGGCTTTTTATTTTTTTAAGTTTTATATGACCAAGTGCCTGATGTACTAAACGTGCGTGGATTTCATCGTGAAAAAGGGCGGTACGCAAAAATCCAGAAACTGTAGGTACGGAAAGATTCTGGGGTCTTTTAAAGTTGCCAACGCACAAAAAAGTGTTGTAGGTCCTTTTCCAGGCTCACTTTCAGACGTTTCAAAATTGAAATGATCGTAGAAATGTCCTGGCCTTACGCTTAACTAGCATACGTGCGTTTCTACAGGTGTGTGTTTTTGGTGACACTTAGTGCTGATGCTGGGAAACTGCTAATAATGTAAAAAAAACAACGAAGTAGTCATCAGAGTGACATGCACTTCAGAGAGACACTAATGAACGATGAACTCGTTTGCAGTTATATGGGTGGATGTGAAAGAATGCAACAAGTGTTAAAAGAACGTTACCTTATACTTGTGCGGACTTAGGTATTTGAAATAGCCAAAGCAGGTGTAGCCGCAACAGATGAAGATGGTGACACAAAGAAACACCATCAGGAAAAGAGTCCTCTGACCCCAGAATCCTGAAATAACATCAGCTGCGTGAAACTTTATGTAGTACTCCATCTACACAAATGCCAAATAATATCTATAGTATCAATCTCCAGACCACATAACTTTGATTTATAGTCAGTGGTACCTATTCTGAGGAATGACAGATAGTAGAGATAGATGAGGCTGATGATTGGTGCAGCTAGAGCTTGATTGACAGCTGCTTGATGAACTTTGCGGGAATGGCAGCCTTGCCGATAGGCGTAGTACAAGTTGAATTTGTCCACTAGGTGTCTCACCAGCATGTACAGGAGCCCTGACCAACACACATGACAGGACACCACTTGTTTATTTATATATTTTCTTGGTTGTCTTATACAAAACAAAGTAATTTTGGAAAAAAAAAAACTAAACATGTTAATGACGTCATTCTACCCTTGACCTCCGTGAAGATTTCAGTACATTTTCATGAACATATAATATATATAATATACAAAATAATTGGCCCTTGAATATTTCTAAATTATACTATGATTTTGATCATTTTTTTGTACATTTTGTGTCTGTGAAAATGTAAAAAGTCTTGGATTCAAAATATGGAAATGTTTGTTGCAAAAATAAATGAAATAGACAAGCAAAAGCCAGACTGTGAAAAGCGTAACACTACTTACCACAAGGTACGATAACGGGGCAGGTGACACTGTACGCCATAACCACAGTAAACACGCAGAGAGTCCATCCGTAGGCAGAACCATACGAAAAAATGTAGGCGTGATTCTGCAAGGACAAATCAGGTCAGTCTGAAAATAACGACTTGAATTCGTCATGTCTTGTCAAAATGACTCTGTTTATCTCTCACAAAAACAAAACAAAGGAGCGCCCCCTGTCTCCCAATATTGTCTCACTCTTTTTCAGCACACACTCAAACTCCCATCACAACAAAAACAGAAAAAAATAACCTGATAACATGTATATTTCTATCTGTACAAACCACTGTATGAGTCGCTGCCACCTAGTGACTGGAGGCTTGTTATCATTCAAGCATTACAGCAGTGGTACATTTGTGTCTAGCCTAGCCTTCCTACCTCTTTGATATACTTCCGTCCAGCATCAGAACCTGCCAGCATCAGCCTAATGTGGTAGCTCAACAACTGAGTGATCCTCAGCAACTCCATCCCAGAGCCGACCAAGGCTGCCGCGACAACATAGTTTACAAAAAAGGCCCCTTGGTTAGGTAAGAACACACACCTGGTGTAAAAGAGACATCAGGAAAATGGGGGTTAAAAAAAAGAAACAGCAACATACTGAAAATGTTTAAATTCTAGAAATTATTTTTTATCATTTTAAAATCATTTTATCAGCCTGCTTTTATCATTATCATTTTAATAATTGAAAAAAAAAAACAATGTAAAAGTACTTACTCAAATCTTACTTTCAAATCTGCCACAAACTTTTGGTCTAGCAGCCAACGGAAAAATACTGAAATACTGAAAACACCAACAAAAAAAACAAAAAACAAAGTTAAATTGTTAAATTGTTATAAACATTTTTAAGCAATAGATTCACAAATTACCTTGAGAGTCCAAGTGAGGGAAGGATCAGCACCATGAAGATCAGAAAGAAATAGAGTTTACGCATCATGCTAACCTGTTCACTGGAGCTGAAAGAGACAGGGCCATGTCATTAAAACATGTGTTTGTGTGTTATGTGTGCATGAGGGTGGATGCTGTGACGTGCTCTGAACATCCACCCTGAGGGGATCTAAACACATGTTGGAAGTAAATTACCGTATTTACCAAACTAAAAGTAGCACCTTCATTGTGGGCTGGGTTTGGGACTTATACTCAGTTGCAACTTATATATTAAAATATATAATTTCACATGTTTGTTATTTTCACACTGACAGCCGCTAGAGGGCACTCTAGCTGGCTGGTGCAACTTGTATATGTTTTTTTCTTCTTCATTACACATTTTTTGGCTTGTGCAACTTATACTCCGCAGCAACTTATAGTCTGGAAAATATGTTATGTATCAATAAGCATTAAATTTTACAGTTCTACAGTTTATTTAAATAATTTCTATGGCTGTCAATGTTAACACAAATGTGCGTGAATTAAATTTGGAAGATAAAGTGAGTCAAATTTTGAACACATTTCAATTCATATGCCGACTGATGCCCACTGATAATCTAATAATCCATCCACCTATATATTACTGTAATGCACAATCGATTGTAATTTAAAACATCTTTTTGTTTCACCTAGCGTAAAGGTGATTAAAATACTGTCTCCACCACCTGCTTTAAGAAACTCTCAATCCTCCACAACATTCTACAAATCGCTGAACAAAATGCTCTGTGTCTTGTCAAGTCTGTGGAGTTTAAATGTCCGTTATACCTTTTTAAATCTTTCTTCATATTTTTCCACGGAAACAAATACACCGTTTGGATTAGTCACATTGGTCATGTTTCTTGCAATACTTTTAGACTTGTGACATGAAATACTCCTGTTCTAGGTAGCTTGTATCTTAAAGTTCCACTGTATTAGGAAAGTAGGAAGTGAACTACTTGACATTGTGACAGTGCTCTTAAGGGTTTTTTTACGGAAACATATTTAAAATAAGCATGTTCGTATCCGATCATCTATTACAGGGGCATCTTGGGTGTTGCTGTTTAAATGTCTGGGCTAAAGGAATCTACCTAAATTGAAAATGTTGAATATATATTTAATCACATAAACTAAACATACCTGGTCACTATTACATACTATAGAATTATACATAAAAAAATTGTTATATTGTCATTTAAGATTTCAACATATCACCTTTAAGCCTTTTTTTTAAAAAAAGAAAGAAAAACAAACTCATAAATCATACCTGCTCCAGTGTCCTTCTACCTTTGTGGAATAATACACTGTGGTAGGAAGCACTAATGAGAAGATGCACAACAGGAGGGTGGGGAAAAACTCACTGATAATGGGACTCTGGGGTCAGAAACAGAACAAAGTCAGCTGAATGGTGCACACCTGAAAGTAATTTGGTGACTAGTTAAAGGTATTCATCGTACATGAAGGTCTTCAATGGTCTTCGTCACATCAAGCTTGTCCATGGTGTTCAAAATGATGGTTGGAGTAGTGAGGAAGATGAGCACAAGGAAGAGGACAATATTGAGCACTACATTACGCATGAACCAGGAGAAACCTTGCACTGACAGATTTGCCCTGCAGAATGGAAGAGCAATTGATCAATATCAATATCATAGAATTTGACAGCGCCTGCTTCACTTGACATATATTTTTTCGTTCCCTGATATCGTGCAGAAAAACGTATTTCCATGCGGTTTAAATCTTACCAGTTCAAATCTTGAGGATGAGGTGCGATCTTCACTCTCCATTTGTTCACCTTCAGCTTTTGACTATGAGATGAGGGTTGAGGCTCCATCCCAAAAAAGAAGCTGCCATGCTCAACTGCGTTAAAGTCTTTCAGAATGCTGTGCAGAGAAAATGATAGCAGGTTGTTGGATAAAAAAAAACAAACTGATATTGCAAAACAAAAACACTTGCAAAAATGTGGGCTAATGTTTGAGTTGTCAAATAATATAGATTTTTTTTTTATAGATTCCTCGTGTAAAAATAGAAAACTAAAAGAAACTCACCAATTGGCCATGGTCTCAGTCTTCATAGTTACAAAAACAATTCCTAGAGGGTGCTGTGGAACATCTTCTGCTTCCTTTTTAATCACTTCCAGCACCACTTTGTGTTTAGTACGGTAGTGATTTATGGCATCAACCTAAATATTGGATGAAACAAACATTGCAAAAAAATACTGCTGACACAACATGACACCTTAATAAGTCAATTTACAGTGTCATTATTGTCAAAAAAACAGAAATACACAGAAGTATCTGTTTTACAGATCAAAACGTATTGTTAAAAACTGTAAGGTATGTATCAGTATTTTGTATGATTAAAAAAAAAATTAAATACGTAACAAAATATATTTAGTGTGTATTTATACTCTTATTTTAGTTGGGGTTTGTGGCGAATACAAGAATCAATGCATTTTAGCATCCTTTATTATTATTTGGTTATTAATTTAGCCATTATATTATGTATTAATGAAATCATTTGTTAAAATCTTCTTACAATCATCTTACAATGGCAAATCTACCGTAAATACAAAACCTCCTAGAATAAACAACACCTACAATACATTCATTCAACACTTGGTTCAAGCTCTCTCAACATCATTCCATCTCACCTTCTCCCCACCGATGAACATTCTCCTTAACCAAGAGGGTTCAATCATCTCCCGGATTCCTGTTTTCCTTCTAATATTCTTGTAGAAGTGCAGGTGTTTGTCTATCCGCACTCTGGTAAATAAAAAAAATAAAGGAAAAACTAAACTAATTGAACTGAAGAATTCTCTATCCTAATATTGTATATATTATATATTGTACATGTAGTATATATTACATATATATTGTATATATACAATGTATAAAAACAGTACAAAACCTACAAGTGAATTTGGCAGATTGAGATTATTTAAGATTATGGCCCTATATGTCAAAGGAAAGTTGAAGAATTGTGGTCTTTTACTAATAGACAAATTCAGCAGGCGTTCGATTCCTCACCTTTCTGTGTGAAGCTTCATTAGCTTGTTTACGTCAAAGCCCAGTGATACGGCGGACACCCGACAGAAAGGATATGCTTCACTGTATGAGGAAAAATTGAGAACTTGTTTCTAAATGCAGACCAACTTACTATAAATAATCATGCTTTATTAACAGCTGACGTATCACAGTGTAGTCCACTCACCTGAAATGGGCTTCGATGTCTTCTTTGGTTGCCTTTTTGGGAATCTTAGAAATAAACAAAGTGTTTTTGGTCTACAAAAAAAGAAAAAAAGAATGTGGTTACAAAAAAAAAAAAAAAGAAAAAAGAATGTGGTTAGAGTGACTTTTGTAAATTGTGGATTGTATTATATATTCCAATAATATTTTAATAAAATCAAGACTAGTAGTTAATAATAGTTAGTACTGCAAGGAGTAACAAGAAGTACACTTGGAATAAGTGTTTGTCAGTTTATGACAAACCCAAGACTTTTGAGGAGGAATAAGTGTTTGTCAGTTTATGACAAGTTGTATGGGTTTGTTGTTTCTAGTTGTTTAAGGAGTAATGTTTTGCATTTTCTTTTTTCTTATTAAATAAGCAGACAAGTTGAATGGGTTTGTTGTTTCTAGTTGTCTTTTTCCTCTTTAGGTAAACATGTTCACACGTGTTCTCCACAGTGTTTGAACTGTACAGATAAGTGTGATTTTTCGCACGACAAAGTAACTGCCGATTCTCTGCAACTAGCCTAATCCTGACCAGGCTAAAGCTGCGTTCACAGCAAAAGGAATAGAGGCGAAACAAAAACATTTCAACAACGGATATCCGATATTGTCCAAACACTTAATTTTTGATTCTGATATCAAGCGATACATGCTCATGCGCTTGTTCAGCCCTAGAAAAATGGCGTGCGGGACAGTTATTTATCCGTTCATTTGTCAACCCGCCAAACCCAGCGATACCTCACAATAGTAAAACAAGCTACAATAAGTCTTCACAATTTACAGGCGAGTTCCACCTCCTGGCTAACTTCGGCCCATGACTACTCAGTTTTATCACGTTTCAATAAAACGTAGCAGTGGTGTTGGCAATAACAAGCTGCTGCACTCTACCTACTGTACCGGAAGCACCGGAAACCAGTCGCGCCGCCGCAGCCGAGTGAACTTCATCGTTTCTTCCAGGCACTACGTCTGGACGAGTCCCAGCGGTACCTCTGGCATACAATAGTAAAACTAGCCACAAAAAGCCTCACAATTTACCGGAGAGTTTCCCCTCCAGGCTAACTTTAGCCTATATCGCTTTATTTCCGGTCCAAATAAAGCTTTGCAGCAGCGTTGATGGCCACACACAGCGATGTAAAGAGTGTCCGCCATTGTTCGCCAACTTCTATTAACTTTAGGAATGTGACGTCACGGTAAACTCGTCGCTAATTGGTTGTCGCAATGCCGCAACTTTTTCCAACTTATTTTACATCGCCTCAGAAGCTCTCTCGCATTAACGTGTTGCATTCGAAGCTCCTATCACTTTTGGTTGTCAAACATTTTATACTCTGTACCACCTGAGAAAACAATGAGCTCTCTGAGTACCACCATGATGACCAACATTAGAATATAGCAGCACAGGCCTTTCACTATTAGCTTAAGTGAGCAACAGACTTGCATTGAAGCAAAAAAACGTTAATAAATAAAAAGACCAGACATCCTATTTCATAATCTCGCAAGTAGCTACACATTTTTTCTTAATGTTGTATTAAGTGTGCATGGTATGTTTCAGAGCTATTCAATTGAAAATTGAAAAGTGAAATCATTATTTATTTACATTTTAAATATGGACAAAGCGTGACTTACTATTTCGCTGTCTGTCATTTTCGACGTGTGATGCTGCAGCAGTACAACCATCAGAAGCAGGTGCATAATTGGGATCACTGTATGCAACCATATTACGTTGTTCCTAGAAGCAAATGGACAAGTGTTACCAAAACACTATGACAGGATGTAATCTCTAAAAGTTATTATTCATGCAAGAATTGTATAAAATGTACCCCTTGCGAATATTTGCAACAGTTGTCCTTCCAAAAGTCAGGGTGTTATTACCTGGGGAAAAAAAGTATATAAAAGTAGAAAAGCAGAAAAGTCAATTATAGCATAGTTGTTACGCCAAACCCACCGAGGAGATGTCCATTCATGTTGACAGGCAGCGTTACTGCCATGGCAAAGGTGTTCATGAGAAACAACGCGATGACCAGGTGAAGCTGAAAGGACAGGTAGTTAACACCGTCTGGGCCGCACCGGTCCTTGATCTGATCCTCACTAATGCAGAAAGTCATCACAGGAATAACAACACATGAACATCGGTGACATTGATCTAAGTTAAGGGAGGTTAATGGACCTCCGGAGGTTAGTGACCTACAAGAATAGAATGAAACTGCCATTTTACCTTAAGGTGAGAAAATATGGTAGCCACGATATGAAGCCCTGAAGACACACAGACATTTTTATGTTACGTAAACATCACATGATTGTACTGTGGCTCTGGAAAAAGCAACTGAAGAGGGATGGCAAAGCCTAATTTATTCCCTACTTCACAGACCGCCGTTCACAGTTTTGTAAAGGTTTTGCGGTTCGTAAAGGGTAAATATATAAGTAAATAATATAATAACTATCTCAACTCTACTTCGCGGATTTCCCTTTTCACAGTGGGTCTTGGAACGCAACTACCGAGATAAGAGAGCGATCACTGTATATTACCAATACAAAATAGGGTGTAATAAGTAGGCAGGGGGAAAAACATATTTCCCAGAGGCGAGAATAAGACAAGGGATTAATAATTTAATCCACTTAATTTAAGGAGATTCCATTTATTTTCATTTACTTTCTTCTTTTAAAGGCAATTCAGCAGAAAAAAATCTTTTAGATTCCAATAGGATAATGTATAAAATATGTTTTATTTTGCAAATTCACCAGGCCTTAACAATCATTCCATATCCCACACAGGTGGCATACAGCAGGCATGGGCAAACTAAGGCCCGGGGGCCGGATGCGGCCCATTCAGCTTTTTAATCCGGCCCACCATACCTTTCCAAATTATATAATTTATTTATATTATCATTATACTTCCTTTTCCCTGCAATACCCACTTTTCCCCAATAGATGGTGTAGAAAATGCTAAACGCATTTTAGCATTTTAGCCTTTATGCATGACTTTACATGTCATTTATCTTAGTTCACAAGAATTGCTCCATCCATCTGGTCCTGATCCATCCCCCTTGTTCAATTTTGGGACAATTGTGGCCCGCCAGTCAAAACGTTTGCCCATGCATAACGTTGAGACAGGAGCTACCGGTCCGCGGTACTTCCTGGTAGTGGCCTACCAGCTCTTGATACTGTCGTTGATAATCAAACCGAACCGAATTGATTCAAAATTCTTGGTTTAATTGAAATATTGCTGAAGGATAAAAACTTGAAGGATTGACATACCATTTCTCGCTGATCTTCCCTCCGTGCACGCTGCACAATGCGGGTCGGTTCATCAGAGAATCTGTGAACAAAATTAAAGTTAGACACATTTTTCCACAGACACAGGCCAAGGATTTTTTTTTTTTTTTTGGTTTCTAACTCACGTTTGATTGTCAGGGTCGGCGAAATGTGCTATGCGCCAGTGATCGGAAAACTGCTTGAGGACAGAGAAGAGCAACCCCAAAAACTAAAGGCAACAAAATTGTTGCTGGTTACCGTCAAACTTAGGAAGTACTCACAAGGAAATCTTACTATGAACACACACTTGGTATTGATAAGGAGGGTGAAATAACTGACTTACCAAAAAGACTGCAAGATATAACATGAAAACTATTGGCACTCCTCCAAAAGGGATTCCACTCAGCACAGTACTGTGCGTGGTGCTGTAGCAGGTACTAGCATTTTCTGCCGGGGCGTCTGTATCCGTCAGAATGTACCACAGCTCAGCCATGGCTACAACAGAGTCAATAAGAAAATATCAATTTAGTTAGTGGTGGAGTGAGAATTGATCATTTGTTAATGCTTATTGTTATCAGTTCATTCATTGTTATCCATCCATCCATCCATCCATCCATCCATCCATCCATCCATCCATCCATCCTTCCAGCCATCAATACATCATCCATCTAGCAACACTTCAACTTTAGAGGTAGAGCCAAACATTCAAAGACATTTCTCAAGGCTATTGTTTGCATTTCCATTACATATTACTCTTGTGAAAAGACACGTTCAAAATAACTGATGATCCTTTGGCTGTTATTCTGACAAGGCATATACTTCCCTACCTTGATATTTGTTCTGTTAAAAAATGGACTATAGACTAAATAGAAAATAATAAAATAAACCAATTCAGGTAAATGTAGTCTAATTCTGTTGTGAATGAATTTCATCATTTTGTGTTAGTGCTGTCATTCAGCTAGCTTCATTGCACTGCTCGTCCTTTTAAGTTGAAAGTCATTTGACCTCTGAACTCTATGTGTGTCTTTGATTTCTATAGAGGGAAAGGACAGGGCACAATTGTATTGCGACACATAGCGCAAACGAAGCTCAGCAAAGAAGTGGAAGAAGTCGAGAAATGGAGAGGAAAACGTATAAATCTCAATCTGGCTTCTCTAGCTTGTTCTCCAGACCTTCCTGTCTGTGTTGTCCCTCTAATGACCTCATTCCTGATCCTGTCCATTCCTGTCACTCCTAAAGAGAATCTTAGCATCTTTAACTCTGTCACCTCCAGCTCTGCCTCCTGTCTTCTGTCTATTGCTACCGTCTCTAAACCATACATCATGGCTGGTCTCACTACCGTCCTGTAAACCTTTCCCTTCACCTTATACTGTATATATATTATATATGTAGTATATAATATATATATAGTATATAATATATATAGTATATAATATATATACTATATATTGTAATATATATAATAAGACATTAATATATAATACGATACAGCAAGTTACGCAACCCTCACCATTTATCCGGGCTTGGGAACAGCACTATAAAACACTGGTTTGTGCACCCTAGTGGCTGGTTTTGGCCTTATCTGTTTTATGTTGTCACTTGAAGGCTTTGTCTGTTTTATGTTTGTGTTGAGCTGGTTTACCAAGCAAAGTAGTTGTGACAGAATAGACACAAAAAAGTCTTATCTATTAATTGTTTATTATCACAATCTTTTTTTTTTTTACAAATATTACAGATAAAAATAGAGGAAACAAATATTTTATCTCAAATAGGTTCATATGCACTACAAGCTATTATTATTATTACAGTTGATTCAGTTATTGGACACTTGTAACTATTGATTGCTTGGATTTATTTGACACAAAAAAACACAGAAAATAGAGGTGACATGTTATTGACGTGTCATTTTCATTTATAAACAAACGTGATTCCGCGTCGACCCGTGTTTGAAGGGACGAAGACTGTTTGAACTGTGCCATAGAATGAGTTGTGGCATGTCAAATGTCAGACTCATGAGCAGGAAGGTCAGTATAGTCCTGTTGGTACAGAGAGAAAATGGCAACGTTTTCATCACTCATACTCACCTGTGTGGACATATGGATGTGATGTGTAATATATAAATATAAATAAACATTCTTTAAATACACTCAGCTGCCTGTTAGTCCTTGCTGTCACATTCATTTTCTGCTTTTACGTTATTTAGGACTTACTGGGTATGAAGGATTTTTAAAAGATACAAATCTGTCGTCTCCACTGGGTTCCAACTGCAAAAGGAAAAAAAGAAACATTAAGAAAGTCTTTAAAAATATATTGCAACATTTCACAATACATTCATTGACACACTGTTCCATCTATCTTGCTGATTGTGCATTTGTGACATCACCATCGGCTCTATCTGAATCTTCGACACCTGACTGATATATGTGTATATTATATACTTCACAGACCACACACACTCCCACCCACTTTTCTCCTACCAAACCATTGTCTTGGGAACCAGATGTCTGACTGAATTGTTTTTCCATTTACACTATGTATGTTTATTTTTCATACAAATTAATTTTATTGGGCAAAGTAGGTACTGAAGAATATCTTTAGTAAGTTTTTGTTTATCACGCTAAAACCACTCAAATATCGTTGTGGGCAAGTACTGGGGATACTTTTTTTTCCCATTTCAAAAGAGAACTTGTCATGTGACTTAAGGTTATCTTGAATACTAACTAAAAATCTACATTAAAGGTTGTTTTTGTTTCATAAATTTGTCTGATTTGTGCTCATTATGATGAAGAGCTGAAGACTTTTGGAAAATATATACATATATATAAAAATATATAAAAATAAATAGCAGTAGTATCGGTGTATCCCTAGTAGAAATCTCATACCCAATAGTTTAAATCTTAAATAAAATGTCTTAAATCTAGTACATGAATGATGATTAACCAACATTTATGACAGCCTCAGGTTTGCCCGGAGTCCTCGCGGCCTCGTCCACGACGTGAACCTCTTCATTGTAGAGGGGATTATCGACGCTCTCCTGAAACAGGATGGTCACAAACAAAGGTTCGTTCTTTGTTGTACAGTACAAGATGTTGGCTTCAATACATTATTCAAATTCTCTGTGCCGAGGCAAAGGCAGATGGTTCATTTACACCTGCAGGTCAAGGACGTTTGACGAAAAGTGGAACGAACATATTTGTGTCAGTGATGAGAGAGCAGATTTTTCTTTTCTTTATATCGGAATGTTGGAATAAGACTTTCTTGATAAATGCATGGGAGATGACAATGTCAACGAGAAGCTCCGTAGGTCAAGGACGTCGTGAAATATGGGAGATAAATGTGGGTAAAAGACCTTGTTTGTTCCAACTGGAACAGAAGTAGGCGGAGCCATGTGTCTGATGGGAAGCCTTTCTCCAGCATCATATCCTGGATTCTCAAAATGATTATCCTCTTGAGGATCCGTCATGGACACAAACATGGAGGACACCTAACGTTTGACAACAATAGGATAATATACACATAAGGTCCAGTTTGTCAATCAGTGACGACACAGGTTCTATTTAAATGGCGCGGTCGGAGATACTTGCCGGTTCTGAGTTAGATCCTGTTTCACCGTTGGTTGTTGGTGTTGTGCCATTTCTGAAATACCATCAACATGTTAACGGTGTATTAGCGGGCGGCACAACAGCTTGTTGGACTTTGTTATTTGCACAACAATAGCAACAACATGCAAAGCCTATCATCTTAGACAGAAAAAAAATGCATTTTACATTACAGAAATTCTTGAATAAAAAAGATAGAATTATTAATGGAAGCCCATTTTCGTCACTTGATAAGTCAAAAAAATAACTCAGGTGTGGACAAACTTTTTGACTGGCGGGCCACATTGGGTCCTAAAATTGAACAGAGGGGCCGGGTCAGGAGCAGATAGATGGAGCGTTGGTGTGAACTAAGATAAATGACATGTAAAAGTCATGCATAAAGGCTAAAATGCGTTTAGCATTTTCAACGCCATCAAATGGGAAAACGTGGGTATTGCAGGGAAAAGGCAGTAGTATAATATGTATAATGTATCATGTCATAATTTATTTATATAAATATTTAAATAAATAATATAATTTGGAAAAGTTTGGCCAGTTTAAAAAGCTGAACGGGCCACATCCGGCCCCCGGGCCTTAGTTTGCCCATGAATGTACTAACTCATAATAACGGGATAGTATCTCATAAGGAGATTCTTTCTTGTTATTATTACATACTATCTCATAATTATGACTTAGTATCTCATTTGTTTGACTTAAGAATCTATTTTTTTTCCTAAGTGGTGGAAATGGGCTTCTGTAATTATTACTGTCCACTGGGTAATGATGAGTGACATCACGCTGTAAAAGCTGAAACCTTTCAGTCGACTGCATTGTGGTGTTGTTCTGTAGCTGTCAGACTTGTGTCTTTTCCGGTTTGTCGTCATCTCACCTGAAGCTGGCCATCGTAGGCATGGAGGGCATACTGGGCATTTTGGGCATGGGGGGTAAGCTGTTTCGCAGTGTGGCTAACAGGTTGGATTTCTTTCTGGAAGCGTAGACGAGAGCCACCAGGAGAGCCACAATGAAAACCGTCACACCGATGGCTATTGCAACTGAAACCCACAGAATAACACTTCTAAATAAAAAAAACAAACAAACAATGATCTCGGAGTGACTTTTTGGTCAGAACATCAAAGCTACCTGAAGATGCAACCGCAGTGAATACGTCTGTCTGGCAGTATTCTCCTTTCCACTCAGGAGGACATCTAGGATCCAAAAGACATGTGTCAGGACATCGAAACACCAAACTGTTAAGACGACCTTGTGTCTTTTTATTATTACTTTTTCACTGCAGGATTAAAAAGTCTTACTTGCAGAGGGCTTTGTTGTCATCAAAGTAGCAGGTGCCCCCGTTCAGACACTGACAAGGTGGTGGCATAGTTGGTGGTGGAATGAACCCTGAGATTCAAAATGGGAGGAAATGAGTGTAGAGTGTTGTTGTTGATGAGCAGAGTCGTCTCACCGTGCGTCCATGTTGGCTCGTAGTGTCTCTGCTGTCTCACAGCATGCCTCCACGTGTCCTTAATATCTCTTATAGCAACTTGGATTTTTTAGCCTAGCCTATTGTTTTTATCTGAGTACCTACCAACTAAACTAGAAGTACATTTTTCTTCATCTGATTAATCGTGATTAATCATAAATCCAGATCGATCATCATTCCTAAATATGACAAAAACATTTATCTTCTCTTTGTGCCAGAACAGAGAGACAAATAACAGCAAGTGGATGTATGTGTTTCAAACCTATTCTAAATTATAGAAATATTATTATTATTATTATTAGGTAAAAATGTTTGAATAATCCATGTGAAATTATAACTCAACGTATTAGCCTCAGAGTTGGTGGATTTGAGTAATTACTGCATATCTTGTCACAAAAACATCAATGTTTCTTCTAAGAAAATGAAGAGTTGCCTGTTAACTTACCAGCATCACATTCTGTGCTACTGCCAGGGACAAAGTTGATGCCCTCAGGACAGGCACACGTGTAACCATTTGGGCGGAGTAAACACAAGTGGCTGCAGGTTCCTTTACAGGGGTTCTTCACTGAGGAGACGAGAAACGTTGAAACTAGTTTAAAAAAAAGTCTTTGTTTATATGTTCTAAACTGAGAAGGTGCAGATCTGTAGCTTACTGCCTATAGAGTTGTATCTCTGCTCCTGGTACACAGAGACCTGGGTAAGCCAGGGCCCAGCGGTCAGCAGCTTCGTCTTGGCTCCGCTACCAAATTTGTCCTGTCGGAACACCTCGCCTTTCTCCTCAGTGCTCCAATAAACGTGGTCCTCAAACACACTCACGCTGAAGGGGTTTCTCACATCTGCAAAATGTTTTTTTTTACCATTAATGAAACAAATTTAAAGTACGTAGACACCAGGCCTCATACCATCGTAATTTTGTTTTGTCATCAGGTTTTGGGATGCATACTAGTTCTCTTATCCTCACCAATGTAGACAACAATTCGGCGATCTTCTCCCGAGGGCAGAACAGACTCGATGCGGCTTTCCTTCGAGTCAGACCAGTAGATTCTGTCGCCATTCGTGAAGTCCACTGACAGGCCAGTGGGCCAGCCAAGGCCGTCTCCCACAAGAACCTTCCTCTCCTGACCGTCCAGCCAGGAACACTCAATTTTGGCTGCTTCACCTCGGTCGGCCCAGTACAACATCCTGACGAACGACAGAACGTTGTTTATTTCACCGCTGTCTTGACCTCTAACTCCTCATAGTTTTAAATATTCTTTTTAGATTAGATTTTTTTTTTTAGAACTTTTTTAGTTCTATTTTCTGTTTTCATGGATAACACTGAACAACCTAAAGTTCACATCCAACATAATTTTACTTCTGAATGTTATCGTGCAGGCAGATAGAGCATCTGTGGAGAAAAATGTCTACTTTTTGTTTTTTCAATTTTCATTGAAATTACTGAAAGTGTCTCAAACACTGGAAATGTGTTGGCTCATTTGCATAAATAAAGTCTGGTTCTAGGTAAATCCTCGAGCATATGACAGTAACTGTTGTGGTTGAAATTACAAATTATATTTAGTTTATAAAGTAATGTTTTTTTTTTGTTTTTTTTTCACAAACAGTAGATGCGTACTGAGCTTAGACACATAAAACCTTTATAATAAAGTGAAAGTCAAGTGTTGGCCTTACCCCAGTCTTGGGTTGACTGCCACAGCAGATGGATGACCCAGCTCGGTTTTGACCAGGTGCTTCCTGTAACGCCCATCCAACAATGCCACCTCCAGCCTCTTTAACTGGGAATCTGCCCAATAGAGGTTTCTAAAAGAGGTTTCTAGATTAGCTCCATCTCCATGATATCAATATATTGATACTCACACGACTCTCGACTGAGTATAGATTACTCTCCCGAAGTAACAACTCCCAACCCCAATTACAATTCATGTCATGTTACCACTGACCAGAAGAGGGCAGTGACTCGTTGGTGAAGTTGATATCAACATTAAAACCTAACAGAGATTTTTGCTTTTTTTTGCTTGAATTTCTGCTTCTTCCGCTCTTCTGACGAATCTCCTGATTTTAAAACACAAGGCACTCTGGGAAACAGATCCTCTGTGGAAAAGCACAAACTCACCCGCCCACCCAGTCCACTGCGATGCCGCCCGGTTTGGTGATATATTTGATGCCGAGATCCACAGCTGCACCAATGTTGTTACTGCCACTGTCCACTGAAGGTATGTATGCTCTCTTAATGGCTCCAGGAGCGGAGTCCTTACTAGCCACAGTGAAGTACACCATACCTTTGGAAGTACAAAGACGTTGTCAAGAACATTCAACATTCACATGGAGCTGACGTTGTGTACTGTAATACAGTGGAACCTCGAGATACGAGAGTCCCGACATACGAGTATTCCGAGATACGAGCAAGCCTCCCAGCACATTTATAAAGATAAAGATTTGAGGTACGAGCATGCATGATGACCATGGAAATAAAGTGTGGTGCCTCGCTAAAGAAAGAGTACAAATTGGAAAAAAAAAGGAATAGAAAAGTAAAAAAAAAAAAAAACGTTAAAGTTAAGTTAATTCTACGTGTAAAGTACGCTACGAAATCAAGTGTCTACGTACGGGCCAACTCTCTTCCCTCCCTCCTCCTCCACACATGCCGCCATTAGCCGCTTCTGTATCGTCTGTCTCGAAGGTAAGAACTCATATTTAAAACCACATTTTATTTTATATCACATAAATCCTTATATACTTTAGTTATTAACACTAATAAGTGAGTTTTTAGAGGGCCGGAATGAATTCATTTTCTTTCTGTTATATCTTATGGGAGAAAATGATTTCAGATTTACGAGCTCGGTCCTGGAACGGATTACGCTCGTATCTCGAGGTTTCACTGTAATTTATTCAAATCTTGTGTAAAAGATTTTTTTTTACTGTATCCAGTGTTGTTATGGTCCCAGTCGTAGTCCAAAGCAACGATTCGGTCTTCTTCTCGGAGGAAGTCATGGTAGGCCTCCGTCTGTAGGTTGAACCTTCGAATGCGAATGTTCTCAGGCAGAAGCAGCAGGGGAGCTGCTCCTGGAATGGGACAGACATAAAAAAATATTATTTTCACTACATTAAAATGTATGTCTGTCATTAAACGTAGGGATGTCCGATAATATTGGTCAGCCAATATAATTGGACATCCCGATGTTAGCATATTTTGTAATATCAATAGGAATCGTTATCGGTTTTCTGGGTGTCCAATTGTTTAAAGAAGAGAAAATGAAATGAGAAAATGATCATTCCAGTGAATTTACACTCTCCATCTATCTACAATGGAAACCTGTTCCTAACCTTCAGCCTCGCATTCGTTGCCGTTCCCCACTTTCCTGTATCCGGGTGCACACTCGCAGTCGTAGCCACCTTTGGTGTTTTTACAGGCCTGTGGACAAGTGCCATACTCCTCACACTCATTAATGTCTGTGTGAGAGACAAAGAAAATCTTCCTCAGATACCGGTTATTTATTTTATTTTTACCGGTTATTTATTTATTTTTAACTGGGCCAAGAGTGTCCGCACAGTACCTAAGCAGGTGTAGGTGTTCACTGGGTCCACTTTGTATCCCTTCCTGCAGGAGCAGATAAAACCAGTGCCATTCAGGTTGGTGCATTCGTGCTGACACAGCTTCTCTTCACAGTGGCGATCACTTCCGAAATCTAGAACGAGTATGCGCCAATTAAAAAACAAGAACAATAATACAGCAAAACAATAATAATCAATAATTAAAAATATAATAATAATAATAATAATTAAATACTTGATTGATAACTGGTAAATCTCAGAGTATTAATACCAGTGAGAGAACGGTTGTTGTGTAACTTACTGCAGCCTAACTCATCAGTGAGGTCTCCACAGTTGTCATTGTGGTCACAGACGTATGGCAGTGCCACACAGTTACCGTTGGTGCATTTAAACTCCTCCACCGTGCACGGACGCTTGGTCGGTTCACGGCCTGATGGGGACACGTTTAGAAGAGGACTTCCGTTATCAAAGTAATTAAATGCTTTTACAAGCCGGTGGATTAAAAGTGGGATGAAACATTGTCATACAAAGCTCCTCAGTCTCGTCACTGCCATCTCCACAGTCATCCTTCTGGTTGCACATACGGCCAGAGTAAATACAGTACCCGTTGGCACAGCGGAACTTGGACGGCAACTCACAGCTGATGTTCACTGGTGAAAGAAAAACATTTCAACATTTCAAGTTTCAACGCATCGAATGTTTTTGAATAGAACATCTAAACCCGACCAAAAGGCCAAACAAAACAACTCTCACGGCATAGACTGAGCTGTTCATCAGAGCGGTCTCCGCAGTCATCTTCACCATCACACACCCAGCCCTGGTTCACACACAGATGGTTGTCACACTGGAACTGGCTCAAAGGGCACCAACGGCCTCCTGGGTAACGAGTAGCTGTTTTGGATGAAGAAAATGTGATTATGTGTTGCTTTTTAAACTGTCACTTTTTGATGTTCTACAGCAGCCAAATTAAAACTATGTTTTCTTCAGGGACAGTTACAAAGGATGAGAATGTTGTTACACTCGAATTATGGTTCATTTTTCCTTCCTGGTTCACTAAAAACATTCCGATGTTAGATATATATATCCTTGGCTGCTCTACAGCTTAAAGTTATTTTACAAGTTACTCACGACAGCTGGTCTCGTCTGACAGGTCCAGACAGTCGGCCCGGCCATCACATTGCAGAGCAGAAGGGATACAGTGGCCCGAGTCACACTGGAATCGCCCTGGACGACATGTATACAACTCTAAAACGGGGGAGCAGAAAAGAAAAATGTAATTAAGTTAGTTAGTAAATGAACCAGAAATGTAGCAAAAAACGCTTAATATTTTTTTCATGGCTATTCACTTCTAACCTAATGTGTCTACTTATCTAATCAGATCCATATTAATATAATCCACATTAATAACTATTTATTAATAATTGTAGTTATTATTAAATATAACTATTCAGTCCTACCCTGAAAAGATATACATTTTTTTAATTTTGCTGTTTAATGATGTTTTTAAGATTTATTTGAACTTCGGATTCTTCAGATATTTGATCTTTTTTCCCCCCATTCTTAACACAAGTGACAAACATTTTCATAATCAACAATTCAGTTCAGTTCTATGTACCACAGTCTCGTTCATCCGAGTTGTCCCCACAGTCGTTGTCATGGTTACACACCCAATTTCCTGGGATGCACTGCTGATTGTCACAACGGTACTCACTCTCAGAGCAGGGCCGGGGTTCTGCGTAGCACAGTCACATGGATAAATTTCTGTTTTCACTAGATTTTAATATAATATAATATATATTTTTATTTTGATAGTAATGAGAATGGCATTTTTTAAGAACTATTAAATAGAGAAACATGTCAAATATATACGGCAGTTTCTTTCATCTGAGCCGTCGCCACAGTCATCACGTCCATCACACTGCCAGCGGATGGGGACACAGCGGTGGTTATCACATCTGAAATCTCCTAGAGCATCACAAGTCACTTCCTCTGAAAAGAAAAATTAAAAAAAAGGGTAACAACCTGGAAAAAAGTGTGTGGTTTCTGTTACGCTGTTTGTTTTCAGCTACGTCCACCAATAATCCACAATTTACACGACACACGAGCACTAACCGCAGCCTTGTTCATCACTGTTGTCAAGGCAGTCGTTAGTGCCGTCACAGCGGGCCCACTGAGGAACGCAGCGGTAGTTAGTCTTGCAGGGGAACTCAGTGTCTGGATCACACTTGTAGTCTGGACCCACTGGATGAAAAACAGGGTGTGGATATGAAAAGATTAAATGACTGATCGAAACTGTTCAAAGAATACAAAAATCAAATTCCCGTAGGTAAAACACAGACTGGGCTTTTTAAATCTGCTCAATAATAAAGCATGAACACATTTCACCTTCATTAGAACAATAAAATGACAAATTCTATGTTGAGATTGACAGGCGGATCGGTGCAGTGGCCGCAGTAATGCGGTCGCTGTATCGGTCCGTTGTGGTGAAGAAGGAGCTGAGCCGAAAGGCGAAGCTCTCGATTTTCCGGTCGATCTACGTTCCTACCCTCACCTATGGTCATGAGCTTTGGGTCATGACCGAAAGAACGAGATCCCGGATACAAGCGGCTGAAATGAGCTTTCTCCGCAGGGTGGCAGAGCGCTCCCTTAGAGACAGGGTGAGGAGCTCTGTCACACGGGAGGAGCTCGAAGTAGAGCCGCTGCTCCTCCACATCGGGAGGAGGCAGCTGAGGTGGCTTGGGGATTTGTGGGTCCTGTCCCTGGGGGAGGAGACCTAGGGGAAGACCTAGGACACGCTGGAGCGACTACGTCGCTCGGCTGGCCTGGGAACGCCTTGGGGTCCCCCCAGAAGAGCTGGAGGAAGTGTCGAGGGAGAGGGAAGTCTGGGTGTCCCTGCTCAGACTGTTGCCCCCACGACCCAGCCCCGGATAAGCGGTTGATACGGTGCAGGACAACATAAAGGCACAATCTACTAACAAAACCCCCAGAATGCACTCCTGAATGTGTTCTACTTCACGGTACACGACTTGTTTACTACTCACTGCAGGTCTGATATGGTTCATCAGATCCGTCTCCACAGTCATCCTGAGCATCACACACGTAGCTTGATGGTAAGCAGAGTCCATTAGCACACTGGAACTGTCCCGGTGCACAAGTTTTCTGGGCACAAGTCTCTGGATCTTCATCGCTGCCATCTGAACAATCTTTCATACCATCACAGTGCCACGAAATAGGGATGCACATCTTGTTTTTACATTGGAACTGGTTTTCCAGACACCTGTGGTCGCCTAAAAACCGTCACCAAAAAAAAAAAAAACAGCATAAAAATCTTCAACAAGAATAACCTCTCATCTGGTAGATGTCACTAAAAGAAACAAAAAAGTTTTACTGCAGAGAGCAGCGTCCTCATCTGAGTTGTCAGGGCAGTCTGCATGGCCATCGCAGAGAAACCCAGGGTGAGTACAGTTTTTATCCTGACACTGGAACTGTCCAATGGGGCAACTGCGCTCAGGACAGGTCTGAGGTTCATCTGACCCATCACCACAATCTGACTGTCCATCACACTTCCACCATATGGGGACACATCTAAAAAGAAAAACAAGCACAAACTGCTAAATGGGTTTTGTTTCCTTATTGTGCAGATTATTAAATAGCTGATTTCTCTTGGAAATTTGGATTAAATAAATAATCAATATACTGAATGTGCCAGATGAAAGCAAATGGCTGGGAATTAGTAACCGACAAAAAGTTTCTACAATGTACAAATATTTTGGTTGGTGTGGCCACTTTATATTACTTTGTAGGTTGTCTTATGCTATGATGAATCAGAAAGACCCTGTACAAATATTTTGGTTGGTGTGGCCAAAGACCTTACGTAAAGGAACATTTTTAAAAAGCTCTCATATTTATACCAAGTAAAAGAAAGGGGTCTACTAAAATACAATTTAAAATAAAAATCCTAAGGTATATAATTATTTTGTAAATAAATCCGCCATATTTACCTTTCATTGTCTGCACAGCGAAACTGAGTGCTGGAGCAATCAGCGACGCACTGAATCTTAAAGCCTACAGAGAGGCCGATGAAGTGATCAGGGCAGCTGCAGGTAGCTGACTGACCACCGGGTGCGATTAGACACAGGTGACTGCAGGTGAGGTGGTGGGAGGAGCAAGGATTGTCACCTGTGGAAATATTTAGATGTAAATCCATAATAACCATTACATTAAGCCCTGTACCATATGTGTAAACTTAGAGTTGGATATCCACGAACTTCGAGGTTGTCTGTAGGGGTGGGTCACACGAATGTCATAAGGGCGATGTGTGTTGTTCCCCATAATAGTGCGCTGCTCGCCGGTGTACTTATGGGCTTTCTCTACTGTGTGTGTATTCCAGTCAGTCCAGAAGACCCAGTCCTCAAACAGGGACACAGCAAAGACATGAGGCAGAGTCCCAGAAATGGCCCGGTGTCGGTTCTGACCGTCCATGTCTGCGAAGCTGAGATTTGTAGAAGATTTGTAGAAGATTACCATAACACATATGAAGCCTTCAAAACATCAGAGTAAAATGTTTGTCTGAACTTACTCCAGAAAGTTTAGGTGAGCGTCAGCAAAGAAGATCTTGTTCGTGGCGTAGTCTATAGTCAGAGCACTTGGCCACTCTAACTTGGTTGTGATGATAGCGCTAACATTGCTTCCATCCATGCCAGCTCTGCCAATATATGCGTTATCAGCCCAGTCTGTCCAGTACAACCAGCTGCAAAAAAGAGCAATGAGAATGACACAAGAAATGAAACATTGTAAGAACTAAATATAGAATAAAGGGATATAGTGAATTAGGGATAGTTGTGGAATAACCATTATTGCGTTTTAACCATTATATGCGTTCCAACCCCACCAAAAATATATTAATATTTTGATAGTTTATAGGTTAGTAATTAATGTGCATCTTAATGGTGGCTTGAAAAATCGGTCAAGAGCGTCTTTCAAAACTTCAGTAAAGTCTTTAGTCACATCTAATTACTATCTACGATACTGTATATCGTAGATATAATGCTGGTGGCAGTATCGTAGATAGTAATTAGATATGATTAATGGTGATGAGGTTCAAACTAACTTTAATGGCTGAAAATTCCAAATGCAGCTCACGATATGGTCTGTCATTGTTTGCAAAGTTAATGAACCAAAGCACTAGTGGGCGCTGGCGAGTTACTAACATCGCCGCCGACTCCATGTTAATAGGGTACAAGGCATGAGCCAGTTGCAGGGCATTCCCGTTGACACAATGCATAGGCAGGGTTGGAGCTGTTTAACAAGAAGACTTGTGTTTCAGAGTACATTTTACTATTACCCATATTTAGGGTTGACAGCTACAGCACACGGTCGGCTGACAGTGTAGGTTTTATTTCCATCTGTGAACTGTCCAGTTAAAAGCTTCTTCTGGTATCGCCCATCCAGTTCCATCACGTGCACTGAGCTATAGTATCCGTCCACCCAGTACAACTTCCTGCAAGACACACAACAACTATTCTTCAACACTGAAAGAGCTAGACTTACAGTAGCTCCAGATACAGACAGATCAGCTTACGCTAACTGACATTCACTTAACACACCTTCCCACCCAATCCAGTGCCAGGCCTTCGGCTCCTAGCAATTTTTCATCAGCCACCGTCTCCCTCTCAGTTCCTTCAAAACGCATCCTCTCAATTTTTCCCGCTCCTGCGTCCAGCCAGTACAGCCTCTTATCATAAGAGTCAAAATCTAAACCAACAACATTAGACAGACCCTGCAGGACAATACTCAGAACTGAACCATCAGTGGTCAAGTTGCGGATGTAGTAGCGGTTGCTATATAGCAGATAGGGTGCAATGCCGCTGTTCTGGCGACACGTGCGCCCGTCGGCTTCTCTGATGTACCCTGGAGCACATTTGCATATGTAGGAGCCAACAGTATTGTCACAGATCTGGCTGCAGACAGCAGGAGTGCTGATACACTCGTTGATATCCTCGCACGCTTTGCCGTCTGGCATTAGCCGATATCCGGGGTTGCATGAGCAGAAGTAACTGGTGAGGGTGTCTGTGCAGATCTGGGCGCACTTATGGACCGACGGGTTTCTACATTCATTTATTCCTACGGAAAAAAAGAGAAATGGAGGTAAAACATTTTTAAAGCACACACAGGATAAAAAGTGATTTTATTAAAGTTAAGAACATTTTTTAAAAAATGTTATAGGATAGATTAGGTTCTCATCCGGTTTGACCATTTCGAAGCCCAAGTAAAAAGTGGTGTAATATTGTTGGGTTTGTACCCATGCAAAAATGTAGTCCTTTTGCTAGCGTAGAAGACAGTCTTCTTCTCTGTATATTGGCGCTTGTTAAAGAACTGACTGATACCTTACTGCCACCATGTGGTCAAAAGGCTCAACACAAGACCCTATAGTAAATACCTAATGTTGACATACATTAGAAATGTTAATTTTAGCTTAAAAAAATTACTAAAATAATATTGCTAAAAAAAAAATCTCTCTGTTCATACAGTAATTCTATGGCTCTAGTAATTGAACTGAATAAGCATTTACTTTAAATATGTCATTCTCAACTTACCACAGCCCTTTTCATCACTGTTATCGTCACAGTCCTTCTGTCCATTGCACACCTTGTTGGTGTCAATGCACTGGCCTGATGTGCACATGTAATGGTTGGGAGCACACGTGGGCTGCGGTGTGGTGCACAGACTCTCTGCCTCATCTGAACCGTCCATGCAATCGTTCTGGCCATCACAGGTAAAAGACGCAGAGATGCAAGCACCATTGCCGCAGGTAAACTGGTTAGCGCTGCAGGTTTCATAGGTACAGCCCAACTCATCGCTACCGTCGCCACAGTCGTTCACACGGTCACAGCTGAAGTTTGAAAAAAAAAAAAAAAATTATTATGCAGTGCGAATTAATTTCTGGTAAGAAATAATACATTCTCTTCACTAGGAAAGGTATATTTTCTACAGATACAATAATACCTTGAACACAATTTACACTTACTGGAAGGGAACAAGGATGCAAAGTCCATTGGAGCAGGCAAACTCATCCATACGACAGGTCCGATTTGGGCAGTTCTGGAGCTCATCTGCTGCATCGGCACAGTCTCTTTCACCATCACACACTAAGTTTAAGGGCACACATCGTGGATGGCCAGGATACCAGGTTGGGCAAGTGAACTGGCTTGTACTGCAGGTATGTTGTCCTATATTTCCAGAGAAAAAAAGACCAGAGAAAAAAAGACCAGTGAAGATTAGAACTTAGTAGGTAGGTATTGTAATGCAAAATGCAGGCTACCAATAAAACGTACAAAAAGAGACAAAGGCAATGGGTTAAGGGAGTGGCAGAAACAAACTCTATATAAATCTTAATACTGTAAACTTCTATCACCAAATCCTCTGCATGTTTGTGGTACCAATCATCAGGTCAACAGGTCAGATACACCGTGACCAGATCTCTGGTCCAACGCAGGAGCACATGTACAGTGGTCACAAACTAGCCATCACACCAACACTCCAAACCTGGTCATTTTTATGACCATCTTACCAAATGTCCATGTCCATAAGGAACTGTCAGCAGGGTGCCAGCTACAACTCTGGTTAACTGTTTATACTAGGTTACATTAAATGTAATATACAAATATATATTTACCACACTGAAGTTCAGGAGCCTCGTCACTGTTGTCCCAACAGTCATTGTTGCCGTCACAAATCAGGGACTTGGGGATGCAGTTCCCATTAGTGCATGTAAACTGGCTGGTACTGCATGTCCTGATTTGGTCCTCTGTCAACATGCAAAACAATATTAGTCTGCTTCCTTAACCACTGAGGCACCACTGCAGTAGATAGATTCTGTGGGTTTTTTAAAATCCCTGTGAGTCCAGCAGGGTTCCAGTGGTACTTCACAGTAGCTCAAAAAAGTTCTCACCACAAGAGCTGGGTTCATCCGTCCCATCTTCACAATCATCAAATGAGTCACACACCCAGGACGCAGGGATACATTTTCCCCCATCGCAGCGAAACTTGTCTGGAGAACATGTGCGGCCGACTGTTAAATTAAAAAAAAAAAAAAAAAAGGGTCATAGGTTTAAAGCATTTCCCAGCTTCTTTTGTACTTGTTACACAAATCAACAACTGATTGATGAAATTGGACTCACCACAGAACAAAGGGTTCTCATCACTGTTATCTCCACAGTTGTTGTAGCCATCACATAGGTTGTCAGGGTAGATGCAGATGTTCGTGTTGTCACATTTTACCTGGCCTGAAGGACACGTTCTGTCAGCTGAAACAAGTAAAGAAAAAGATAAATACATTGATGTTTTATTTATAACAAGTATTTGACCAACCAACAAATGACCTTTGGCCCTCCCTACAGTATAAAAACTGTGATAAAAAAGGCCTTTTAATGGGTAACAAAGTCAAACAGAAATTGCCTGTAATAAGTTTCATTCAATGCAATGCTATTTTTTTTTACCAAGGTACTTTTTCCCAGCAACCTCACCAAAACTATTGTTTTGTATTCTCCAGACTACTAAACTAATAGCCATTATAAGAAAATACTACTATTATAAAAAAAATTTTTTCTTTCATCAAGTGAGGTAAATACCAAATCGCCTACTCACGACAATTGATTTCATCAGAGGTTGCATTGTCTCGGCAGTCGTTGTAGCCATTGCACACGAAGTCTGCGCTGATGCAGCGTCCGTTAAGGCAGGTGAACTCAGTGGCAGGGTTGCAGGTCGGAAAAGGGCAACCACGCTCATCGCTGTTGTCTCCACAGTCATCTGTGTAGTCACATGTGTAGCTGAGAGGCACGCAGCGGCCGTTGTCACAAGTGAAGGAAGTGGATGAACAGGTGTGGAAGGCTGTACGGGGGAAACGAGATGTTTAGACTTAATGTACAATCTACGTCAATCACCAACTAATCAAAACCTCGATTCCTCACCACACACTCCTTCCAGCTCATCAGAGTTATCATGGCAATCGTTATAGCCGTCACACTTCCAGTTTGCTGGGACGCAGTTTCCATTGAGGCAAGTAAACTGGTTAGACTGGCAGCGCTTCCCTGTGTCTTGAATGCAGTCTTTGCCGTTATTGGCCAGGTACCACTTGCCTTCATGAGGACACTGGCACTCTGGGCCAACTGGACCTGCAGATTAGGATGATGTAAGTTAAAGCCTTTTTAAATATTTTCCTTCTTTTTCATTTTTTCCCTTCAATGGCAACCAAGATGAATAATCTACGTATTTGAGTTTGGTGTCAATCAAACAAATACTGCTTATTGAGCTTATAGTTATCCAGTTTTGTGACACTAGAATTCTACACAATTTAAAGAAATGTATTTTTGTTAGGATAAATTCTAGAGTTTAGGAAGCATTGCTAACAAGAAGGTGGTCTTTTCCTCTCCTAATATTAAAGAATAAAAGGTTCTTAAACCTCTCTTTTAGTACGATGCTGCCGTGAGATGAGGAGGGAGCAAGACCACCCAAACACTAATATGACCGATAGCAGCTTAATATCATTTGTGAATTTTTAACAGAATTTTCACTAAAGAATATTTGTCAAGTGACTAGTAACTAAAAGACTCTATTATGATGTCAAGTGACTAGTAACTAAAAGACTCCAGACACTATTATGATTTTTTTACGAACAATTTCATTCATCATTTTCAGTAGTTTGCTTCAGAAATAGACAAACTGGACCTTTTCCTGACTTGTCGTCTACTACTAAACCTTATGGTGAAGTTCTGGGTGATAACTTTAAACTTAGTTACAGTTACACACCGGGCCTGTCACTGCCATCCCTTTCACCCATCGACTTTTCTTACCAGATACACAAACATGACTGCAACCGCCGTTGAACTGCTGACAGAAGCTGGAGCAGCTCTCCTGCTTGGAAGCAGAATAAACATGGATGACGTTTGGCCTGTACTGCATATCCTGGGCCAACACCGCAAAGCCAGAGCCATCATCCTTCCCAGCCCTGAATACACCTCTCTCGGTCCAGTCCGTCCAGAAAATATCCTGCTGGAAGACCGTCATGGCAAAAGGGTACATAACGCCATGTATGATCACCTGTCGGTTCTCGCCAGTGAGAGAAGATCGTTCTATTTTGTCTCTGTGGGAAGAGTTAGAGTGAAGATCGGTTCACAACGTTTGTGGGCAGTATTTTGAAGTGTAATGATAAAAGACAGAACATACAATGACGCATCGGCCCAATAAAGCATCCTCTCCTCATAATCCAGAGCCAGGGCGTTGGGTGTTGACAGGCTGCTGTTGATGATGGCAGTCCGGAAGTTTCCACCCAGTGTGGCCCTCTCAATCTTAGCTGGACTACCCCAGTCTGTCCAGTACAGGTAACTTGATTGGATGAGAGAATGCAAGGATTTAGATTTCCCCCTTTATATTGCCATTGTGCCTGCTTTTGCATTCAAAATGTATACCATCTGTTAAAATACGTAAATTGAAAAAATTACATCTTAAATAATTCAATTGTGTTCGTTTAGGTCTAGTATATCTAGAATAGTGAATAAAGATGAGAAAATTCATTCTAAAGGTTGACACTTGCTAACATAGTTGTAGCACTGCTTTCAAAAATCATGAGGGTTCAATAAGAAATATATAAGAAACAAGTATAATAATTTTTTAATTTGTAGAAATCTTATTAAAATTGTTCATCTACCCATAGCAAGGGTCGACAACAATTCCTCTGGGGCGGTTTCCGTGTGCGACGATGGAACGGTTTAACCCATTGAGCCCAATGGACTGAACATTCCGTCTGTAATAGTCGGTGAAGTAGAGACGATCGTTGACCCAGTCGTATGCCGGTCCTTCTGGATCGTCTAAATCTGTGTGTTAAAACAATGTTTTTTTTTAACAAAGATTATAAGGCAGTTTTGGAAAGACAACGTTATTCATTCTTTTTTTTTTTTAAGACGTTCGACCTCTCATCCAAGAGGCCTCTTCAGTTCTAACTGACATCTGGGAAATTCTGGTATTAAGCCTTCAGGGGGCTACATAACTGTAACGAGGGTCGTTGCAAAAAAGGGGGGGTGGAGGTGTGGTGAAACAGACCCTATTCAAAGGAGGGCGGAATGTAAAGTCACATGGTTAGAGGTGTGAATGGGGGGAGAGAACTCAGGACGACATTATAGGTAGAGTTCGGTCAGAACTGAAGAAGCCTCTTGGATGAGACGCGAAGCGTCTAAAAAAAAAAACTACTTTGTCCAGTTGCTTTCGATGTAACTATTTTTTGAATCTTGATCATCACTTTAAAATATAACCTGACTTACTTGTGACTATATTGACAGGAGGGCTTGAGGTAGCTGTTGCAATGATGGATCCAATTTTGCTTCGACCAATCCCCATGTACTGCGTGAAAAAAATCCTTTTGCCCTTCGAGTCAAAGTCCAGTCCGACTGTGTTGTATCCTAAATTCACTGCAGGGAAGGGAGTGCTGTGATCTGCAGGGTCTAGCCTCAGGCTGCTCAGTGTGTAGTCTGTGGTGAATACTAGGTACTCATCTAGTCCGTAACCACACGTCACTCCATTATTAAGGAGAGACCCGTGTGCGCAAGCACATTTTGGTTTTGCCTCGCCTGGGATGGCAAAACAGAGCTGTTGGCAGCGTCCGTTATTTTCCTGACATGGATTGAAGTCCACCTGATTGGCAGATGTGGGCTGGACGTGTGGGTCGAAGATGGTAACATCCATAAGACCATCAAGACTGTCCCGAATCACCTGGAATCGATTAAGAATCGTCATTTAATGGCACAGAACTAGATTGAACATAAGCTTTATCAAATGACTGTCACAGTAAACACGGCCCATGTTGGAACACAATATAGGCACAGATTGTGAGATTTAGCAGCACCTAGTGGTGAACACATGTTGTAGTTGCATTGGTTCAATATTTTTGTGCAAGAGTATAAGAAAACATATGCTAGCCTTAAGCATTGAGTTCTTTCTGTGATAGGGTTTGAAAACATAGTGATGTCACAATTCAAACATTTAGGTCCGCAACCTTAAATAACTAACCTTTGAAGCCTTAAATGTTACACAGTGCACCGTTAGGCAACTGCCTACACCCTACACTATACTAATATATTTGTAGCAGCTACCATTTATTCACCTCAGAGAAATAATACATTCTTACTTGACATGTATCAAATATGCCATTCAGGTCAGATCAAATCAGTGCATCAGTACTTACCTTGACGTTCTTATGATGAATTGTCAATAATTAGAAGTCATTTTTAACATTAGACAAGAATTATTGTAGGATAGTATTACCCATAGTTTACAGTATCTTTGTCCTATATTTACGTAGGTTTTTTGCCGAGTACTCTAGTTTTATCCCATAATGCAAAGCCTGCCTCCAACCCTAAAAAAAAAAGGAATTACAGTACATGGCAGAAGATGAATAAATAATTACTTCACCTCTGGCTGGTCAGTGTTGGATGGGTCTTTACTGGCTTGGAAGAGCTTCCCGAGCTTCTGATCAACCCACAACATGAGGTTCCCAAAAATAGCCAGTCCCGTTGGTGATGGATATCGACTGCCATACCTTATGATTTCCCTCTGTGTACCGTCTACATGCATGCGGGAGATCATATCAAGGACATCATCTGTCCAGTACAGAAAATCACTAGTGTAGTCGAGTGTGAGGCCGCGAGGAGAAGCAATGCTCTCAGACGCTAATACTGTGCGATTGGTGCCATCCAGGAGAGCGCGCTCAATCTTGGGCGTTTGGCCTCCATCAGTCCAGAAGAGGTAGCGCAGCTTGGGGCTGACGGCCAAATCACGAGGCTGGTCCTGAGTGGACTTGAGTAGAATCTTTCGGTATGTTGTGTTGATAGCTAACACCTCCAGGAAGGTCTCGCTTTCAAAGGCATTGGTGAAGTATAAATTCCCTGAAAGAGTGAAAATGTGTGCCTTGATATTAACATTTGGTTGTGTAGGACATAACAAAATGGAACAAGGAGTTTTCTTTGTAAAGGAATACACTTTTTTTTTCATTATGCTTCAGATGTCAAACCTGCAATCCAGTCTACAGCAAAACCCTGGATGCCTCTTCTTCCTACACCTGAATTGATGACACTGCCAAAACCTCCACCATCTGTTTTAGTTCTGAAGATGCCACGATATGATGTGGAGGTAGAATTGTCGGTCCAGAAAACAAAGCCCGATGCGATGTGAAGGTCGAGCTTGCCTTTCACAGAGTAGGATGCTAGAAATTGAAGTTGGTATCTTGTTAAAAATGTGGTTGCACAAAGCATTTTTAAAAAAAATATATAATATGAAGCCAACATACGTCCACCAACAGGCACTATGGCCTCTGAGTGATCGGAGCTGTTGATGTGGAAACCACGGATGTATTTTGGAGTTGAGACGAGGGCAAAGGACTCATACTGATCGCAACGGGAGCCATCGCCAGATGGGTAAAAGCCTGTGGTGCATGCGCAGGTCTTATTATTATCAGGTTTGGGCAGGCATAGGTGAGGGCAGCCGCCATTGTTGGAGCTGCATGCATTTGTGGTCCCAGCTGAGTCTGGAGGTGGAAGAGGGAGTGGTCAGTGAGTAGATATTATACAGTAGATAGATATTTACTGCAGGTTATTATTAGTTTTTACAGTATTCAGATATTTACTGCAGGTTATTATTAGTTCACAGTATTTAACATGATAAAAAATGTGACTGATATTGGTTTAAAAACAACACGTTGCATTTTATGTCTGCATGAATGCACATAAAAGTTAATATAAAAAACACTTTATACTGAATTCATAAGAGGTAATTGTCGTACTGTCTCTGGCGTGTACTTTTAGAGCACGAAGACCGGACATGCTGCTTCTCATAACCACCATGTTGGCACCCGTGTCCTTGTCCACCCTCTCAATAACCTCATAGTCCAGGTCTGTGTAGTAGAGGTGGTTCTGGTAGATGGTCAGCCCCCATGGATGAGACAGACCAGTGACCACAGTAGTTCGACTTACTCCATCCATTGTGCCACTTTCGATCTAAGGGAAATAATAATACAGGGAAAATCAACATAGGTAAAAGAGAATCACAATTAAAAGTGAAGATTAAAACAGAAATACAGCGTAAAAGAGGACGACTGACCACCTTTTATCCCGTCCCTGAGGGTACTTACCACTCCGGAGCCTGAGACACCCCAGTACAGTTTTCTGGCAGAGATGTCAGCCGCAATGAACCCAATGCTCGCCAGGTTGCCCGTGAATAGGTTTCTGACATTCCCACCGTCCATGTCAGCACTGCCCACCTTTGGAGGAACTCCAGTGTCTGCACCCTTATCTGTCCAAAACAGTTTTCTGTAGGGGGGGAAAGGCAAGTGAAGAGGTTTTAGTTACTCAAAGTAATTCAAGTGAAGTACTTCTTAATGTCTCAACAGTGACTTTACCATGCTGTGGAAGCAGGGCAGACAAGACAAAACAAAAAGCATCCAGTACATTTTCCATAAAGTTGAAAGAAAATTAGAACTTGAGTGTTGTTCTCTTACTTGGCTTTTAAAATGATGATTAAAAACAACAGAAAGAGCTGTTGCAACCCAAAATAAAATAATTCCAATGTGTACTCGTATGATGTGTATTCTCTTTTATTGTATGGTTTATTTTTATGCAAATATTTGTCAACCTTGTTGAAGGCTATTAAGTTGAAATATATATATATATTTAAATCTAATGAACCATGAGTCAAAAAGGCTTCACCACCTTTGTATACATTTTTTTAATTGGTTTTTGTAGACGTGAAAAATAAGTGTGGATATAAGAAAATTCTTTATCTTAAAAAATACTTTTTCATTCAAGTCTTTTAATACGTTTTGCCAGGCAATTACATTTAAACAAAACAAGATTTTTCTTTACCCTCGAGCTGGATCCACAACAATGCCCATGGGTTGACCCACCCCCTCTGGTTTTCCATTGGAAGCGATGAGGGTCTTCCTGTAGTGCTGGTTCCCGTCAACCCGAATAACCTGGATAAATCATCCAATATTGTTTATCTACTCGCACACTGACCAGAAGCTGTTTAAGAAGGTATTTACCTCTATGGTCTTAGCTGTAGGATTGGTGTAGTACATTATCCGACTTATCCAGTCAAAGGCCAGGCCTGAGGGCGTGCCCAGGTAAGCAGATGGTGCAAACTCAGAGCGATTGGTACCAGAGGTTTTCACCCTCCATATAGAACCCTGATTTTAGCACAAAATAGAAGTATTTATCAGTACCAAGTGGGAACTAAAGTTAAAAGTTTAATACCATTGAAAGTTTATAGAATAATTGCAGGGTTTTAAATACAGTGGAATCTCGGTTTTCAAACCTAATTTGTTCCTAAAGGCTGTTTGTGAACCGAAAAGTTCGAAAACTCAAACAATTTCCCCCCATCGGTATCAATGTTAATTAGATTAATCAGTACCTGGGCCCATTTCTTTCCGTCTTTCAAATAGTGATTTATGAAACAAAAAATAGAAGAAACACACACTCAGTGATCACTTCCTGCTTGCGTATTGTTGGCTTGTTTGGCAACTGAGTTGTATGGGTATGACAACCGGGGCAATTTTAATTCAAAATTTTGGTTGACAACTGATTTGTTCGAAAAAGGGAGCCATTCGACAACTGAGGTTCCACTGTACTTTGGTTTCACATATGCAACTCAGACAAACGCCCACCAGAACAAAATATCATTCTTCTCATTGGAAAATTTCTGTGTGTTCGGCTGTTACTGAGTGCAGTGAAAAGCTCAGCTGCTCTATCAAAAACCACCACTATTGGGACACACAAAAAAATTCTCACATTAAGGATACAACTCACTGTGCTTTGAACCCAATAGACAAATTGCTCCTGGTCATCGAAGTCAATGTCTCTACCCTGGCTGATCCCAGACACGGGGGCCATTGCATTATTTGTACTGTCGCTGGGGTCAAGAGGAATTCCAAAGATCACTGTATCTCTAACCACCATCAGGAAGGGAGCGTCGTCTAGAAAGTAAAACATGTGAACATGACTGAATGAGACACTAGTGAAGATCTATTTGTCTGATAGCAAATGTGATTGAATATACTGTACATACATTTTGGGAATCTATCAGTCAGAAACTTATAAAACTAAATTATAATTAAGAATCCCTAATTGCATACAAAAGACCAACCTTTGATACAAGTGCGTTTGTCAGTATCCAGTTTCCAGCCAGACTGACAGTGACATGTATAGTACCTGGGCCTAATGCCTGCCAACAAGCACAGCTGACTGCACAGGTGTTCTCTGCAGGGGTTTATGGCTGTGTAAAAAATATAACATTAGCACATATCACTCTACGATTGATTTTTAGTTTCTGCAGTGACAAGATTCACAAGTCCATAGATGACATTGCTTGTAACATTGTGATTAAAAAAAACAATATATATATTTGATGCTTTAATTGATAGTTACCTGCAGGTTGTTTAATAGGATGGTCCATCACGAGGCCCATCGGTTGGTAGATGCTGCTCATCAGTGTGGTGATGTTTCCGCCATGAAACTTGTTTGTCTTCATCACCTTGCTGGTGTAGCGCTCAGACCAGAAGACGCTGTCCTCAAAGATAGTCATGCCGTGTGGGTGCTGCAGAAACTATTGTTTGGACAAACACAGAAGTCACTGACATAAGCTTAGGAAAAGTTTCCAAACGTCTCTACAGGCCTTACAGAAATTCATATTCCAACGTTGTTTGTTAATGGCGTCAAGCGCCGAGTAAAAGCTCAGTGCTGTCCTCTCTATTTTAACATTTTCACTCTTACTGCTACTTATCACCCCAACTGGTCCAGCACATAATTCTGTGTGGTGTGGTGTATGCACAATATACGCAAAACATTCTCTTTTCTGACTTTCTTGAGCTAGAACAGTGTTTTTCAAACTTTTTATACTCTATACCACCTGAGAAAACATTGAGCTCTCCCATGATGAGTCACACCATAATGACCAACACTAGAATATAGCAGCATAGGGCTTCCCTATTAGCTTCCACCACACAGGAGAGATGTTTATAACTGTTTATGTTTAAATGTTGTATTCATTGTGCATGATTTATTCAACTGAAAATGTAAATGTGAAAATATGTATTTTCACCGTGTACCACTAGAGAGCGCTCGCGTACCACTGGTGGTACCACTGATCTAGAGCAAACCCAACGTACCATATCACTTGCCAGGACCTGATGGCGGTTTCTGCCATCATAATCACAGTAGTCGATGTATTTCAGGTAGGCATCGGCGAAGTACAACCTGCGTGTAGTGTAGTCCAGGGCTAGGCCATTGGGCCAGTACACCTTTGAGGTAACAATGACTTGTCTCCCAGATCCATCCATGAAGGAGCGCTCAATCCTTGGGTTCTGACCCCAGTCTGACCAGAACATCAAGTAGGTGCTAGGAGAAATGAAAATCTATTTAACACAGTGGCAGCTTAAATAGCTGTTTATACAATAATGACTGAATAAAGAGTATTTTACAAACAGATCAACTTTATGTCTTACTAGTTCCGAGGATCCAAAACTAGTCCACGTGGACTGGTTACGTTCTTTGATAGTAAGATTTTACGAAACTGCCCATCAAGAGTGGACACTTCAATGTTCTCCATGACAGAGTCAGTCCAGTAAAGGTTTCGACCCACCCAGTCCACGGCTATACTCTCTGGTGCCATCAGACCAGTGGAGAATACCTACAGTACACAGATGTGGCACACGTACTAAATACTATCCACGTTCAAATTGCAAGATAGTGCGTTAGTGCATTCACTCTGCCCTATCTGTTTTACCTGGACTTTATCAGTGCCGTTCTGGTTTGCACTCCATATCTTCTTCTGTGATGCGTCAGCCCAGTAGATTTTGGATGTCACGCGGTCAAAATCTACAGTGACGATGCTTGAACCGCTGGTTACCGGACGCATCTGGGGTGGTTTCTTGTTAATATAGTTGGCGATGATCTGGCTACGCTTTGAAACCAGCAGTACAGCAGATTGTTGATCTGAGGGAAGAACATTGGTATATACATAAATATATATAATATAAATATAAATATATATTTACCATAAACATATCTGATAACTCATTTTTGTTTCTTTGTTAGCAATGCTGTTCGCAATACTACTTGGAAAAATCTTTCATATACAAGAATCCTGTATAGTGTCTAGTAAAAAAAGTATTTTTTATATTAAAACTCAGAGTTGAATTATCCCTTGTATGTACAGTATATTTAGTTTTAAACTTCAGGTATCCACATTTTGCGCTAACCTGTAGCTTTGCAGGTGCGCCCATCGGGTTCAAGGAGGTATCCATGTGAGCAGTAGCACCTAAAGCTCCCTCTCTCGTTATAGCACTCTTGGCTGCAAAAGCCAGGAATCAGACACTCGTTTATGTCTTCACAGTTCTTGGTATTATTGAGTTGAAATCCTGGCGGACAGGTGCACTCAGCCCCAAAAGGTCCTTGAACGCAGCCATGACTGCACCCTCCATTGTTCAGCGCACAATCATCTTGGTCTATACAAAAGAGAGAACAAATACAGGACAGGCTGTACTCTTAGGCCAACAGTACACGGAGATGGTAATACTACTGCTTGCGAGACAGCTTAATGTTGAAAGATTAAGAGTTTTGGTATTCTAAAAATAATAGGGTTATAGTGAACCTCTTATCTTATTGCGAGACAGCTTAATGTTGAAAGATTTAGAGTTTTGGTATTCTAAAAATAATCGGGTTATAGTGAACCTCTTATCTCGGTATCTAGGCAAGAAATGCTTGGTTCTCTCTTACTTTGACATACTTCACTAGCAAATACTTAAGACACAGAAAAGTTGACAAACAAAATACTATGATGTTCAAATATTGTTAACAGCTCAAAGTATCAAGTAATGTTAAAGCCTCATGTCATTTTTTTTCACCATTTTTCTCCATTTAGTAATGCAATTCCTTGATTAAATAAAGTAATAAAAATAAAATATATATTGCCCTGGTAATGGACAAAGTAACTAAAATGGATGTTATATTTTAAAGAGATGTTGGCCGTCAGTCATGTGATCAGGACATGGCTGAGTGAAAGTGATTAAGTTATGCACCGAATACTGTGGTATTGATATCAATACTGGAATATTAGAAGACAAACACCAACGCAGACACAGGTAAACATTTCTATGTACACAGTATGTACACAATATAGATATTATTATCCTGCTAGAACAGTTCTTTCACTGAGGTCCGTCATCCTCCATGATGAAAAAGATGAATGTTTGACCGTAGCTAACTGTAGAGTGTTACTCAAATAAATGGTTGTTCTGCTGCTGAGACATCATAACAACATAGATTAACTCATGATTCCACCACAATGTTACTCAGTTATCATACTCACTGCAGATGGGTGACTCATCAGCTCCATTAGGGCAGTCCTTCTGACCGTTGCATACTTTGTCCAGGTCTATGCACACCTGGTCAGTGGGACACAACCACTGTCCAGACGGACAACTAAAAGGAGGGGTGGGGCAGTTCTGTTCGTCGCTCATGTCCCGGCAGTCATTTTCACCATCGCACACCCACTGTGGAGGGATGCACATCTTGTTGGCACATTGGAAGTAGTTGGTCTTGCAGGTGGCAGGTGGGCAGGAGTTGTGTTCATCAGAGCCGTCCTCACAGTCTGGATGGCCGTCACACTCCCAAGCGCCAGGTATGCAGAACCCGTCCGTTTGGCACTGGAATTCAGTGTTGTGGCAGAGGCCTGGACCTATGGTGGCTGTAGGGGTTCAAAACATACAACGTCACGACTGCAGTGGTGTTCGCCAATGTATCAATAAGCATAGTCAGGTTAAAAGAGATTAAGAGATTATCACAGATTAAGTGGTTCCATAGTGCAGCGGTTATAACACCTACTTTACACATCTGCCTTACACGCAGAAGGGGTTCAAGCCCCGCAGGAACCACATTACACATCTGCCTTACATGCAGAAGGGGTTCAAGCCCCAGAAGAAACACTGGATACTTACTGGTGCTACTGGTGGCAACCTGTGTGGGTTGCAACCTTATACTGAAAGGCACCTCCAGTAGCAGCCCATGTGGGTTGAAAAGACTCATATTTTGAATTTCCCCATTGTGGGACAAATAAAGGACTTAATTATTATTATTAATTATTAAGCAGACTTTACTAATTAATCTCACAACTTCTTTGACCCTGGTTTTAAACGTAGGACTTGGACCAATGCTTTTCACAAATGACCCAATGTTGTGTAAACCTTACTTATTAAAAATGGTCTTGAGTTTAGATTTTGATACCAGTTCCTGAACTGTTGCTGATGTTGACAATACATGTGGTAGCATAAATCATAGCGGGGCTTACGGCAGTCTCGTTCATCAGAATGGTCCCTGCAGTCATACACGCCATCACACTGATATCTGGTACTGACACACTGGTCACCACTGGCACAGGCGAACTCGTAGGATGCACAAGAGAATTCTTCGCATGAAAAAGAAGAAGAAATACGAACCACAAACACATCACATACTATATTTATCCACACGCTACAATGTTACGTCGTTATACTGTTTTTTACTATTCCTGTCATAAATGACCATCCTTTTCATTTCCTTTTTATTTGACTTTACCAAACTGTCACACATTTGTTAGCCAAGTGATTAATGTAACATTATGACTAAATTATTAAAGTCATTCCTACCACAGTCTTTCTCATCAGATCCATCCAGACAGTCCTGATCTCCATCACAGACATAGGAGTTGTGGATACAGCCATGGTCAGGGCACAGGAAATAAGAAGGTGGGCAAGTCGTGATTGTTGAATCTGCCGGTCACAGACAGAGGGCTTTTCTTAGACCCTATGTGAACCATGTGCGTACATTAAATCAGACTGAAATGCGAATGGAAGGGCAGCCTTCAAACTCACTGCAGTTGTGTTCATCAGAGCCATCGCCGCAGTCGTTGTAACCGTCACACAACCATTGCTTGGAAACACACCTGTTGTTGTCGCAGGTAAAACGGTCAGCTGCGCATGTGGTGGGGATACGGGTGGGACAGTTCACTTCATCAGAACCATCACCGCAGTCGTCAACACCATCGCAGTGCCAGCGCTTCAAGATGCAGTGTTTGTTGTTGCACGTGAATGCATACGGCGAGCAAGTTGCACCTGGACACACATGAAAGTGACGTTTTTTTTATAAACATTCATCTCATATTTCTTTTTGAAAAAAAAAAAAATGATTTGGAATCACTAAATATAAAGCACTGCAGAAATGTGAAATGACCATCAGGTTGTTTTTTTTTTTTACCTGAATCTGTACAGTTGGTCTCATCAGTCTTGTCTATGCAGTCTACAATTCCATCACAGCGGAAGGAGTTAGGTCGACAACGTCCTTCATCACACTCAAAGGCATTGTCTCCACAGAGGTTGTCCGGGGGGACAATGGAATCATCCTTGATGCAGTCTCTTTGATTGGGCTGCAGTTTCATGCCGTACGGACAGCCACACACTCGACTGAACGACGGAGTAGGAAAGCAAAAGTGGCTGCAGCGCCCGTTGGCCACCGTGTTACACTGGCTTTTGATTGCTGTTAGAAGAATAAGAGATGACTTGAAATATTGCAATTAGTGCAAAAAAAATTTTAAAAATGACATCACTTCTGACATCACAAATGTATATCATTTTAGCATATTTTTTCTCATTTATAATATAGAAAATAAGAATATTTGAATAAATATAGCTTAGAAATATTGCCCATATGTGCAACAGGCAACACTGATCTAATTTCGTTGTACCCCCGTGTTACAATGACAATAAGGACTATTCTATTGTATTCTAATACAGAGCGTACACACATTATTTTTTTGTGGCACTTTAAAATACGATCATAACGCCCCATCGTTTTGTATGTAGTATGTCGTAGCTTCATCAGAGGGAACTTACTGCTTTGATAGTCAGCTGTGTAGGCCTTAATGTTCATTAAACCATTGATTCCTTGTCTGACCATAATGTTTCCGCCGCCGTCCCGCTTCCTCATCTCGAATATTGCCTTGGTCCGTGTGTCAGCAACATACAAATAATCTATGAAACACAAAATGGGTAACGGTTAAGTAACATCACATTGTTATACAAAAAGGGAATAAATGGTTGCAATCTCGGTAAATTAAATGAAGGAACTTACCAGCATAAATGGTTAAAGAGTAGGGCTGTGTGATCTGACCCAGGTTGGTGAAGGTCTCTCTGTCATAGCCCTGAATACCAATGTGACCAATTTGGTCCAACTGGTAATCGACCCAATACAGCCTGTCTGTCCTGTCTCAGACGAATTAAATGTCATTCATTACTGCTCCTAAAAATGGTAGTTCATGACAAAAATCAGATATGCATCTGGCCTTACACATAGTCTAAAGAGAGTCCATGTGGATAACCTAGAGTTGTGTTGACCAGAGGAACAGCGTTGCTGCCATCAGTGAAGCCTCTCATGATGACAGCTGGACGGTACCAGTCAGACCAGAACAAGTAGCTGTTGACATGATAACAAAGGGAGATGTATTTTTTCCAATTGCCAAGATGATCAAAATAATGATATGGCCTAACTATGGGTTAAAACTGAGGTTTGGACGCACCTTGATTTCCAGCCAATGTCACTGCCTGATAAAACGGTTTCACTTACCCAGCACCAGGATGCACTGCAATTCCTTTCGGATTCCTCAGGCCAGTAACCAGGTCTCGTCTGGATTTGTCCGTGAGCCTGAAGGCTGACACCGTCCTGTAACTGCTTGAGGTCCAAAACAAAACTTTGCTGGTCCAGTCATAAGCCATGGCATCAACTGTTCCGACTCTGTAGCCTGTCAATATCTGTTGAACTGGATAAAGACATATAATATTTAGGAGGGTACAGATGGAGCTGGCTGGCCCCACAAAGATCAGACAAGAAGCTACGGTATCAGTGACTACTACTACTAGAGATACTGGGGCCACAAAAGTAGATTTTTTTCTGCAACCATTGTATAACAGAGAATAATAATATTTTTTTTTAGTAAATAGAAACTATGGCCCAAAGATAGCACATGTTCATGGTGTGATAACGTTTAATTTGAAACTCACCTGTGCCATTAAGATTTGATTTATAGATGAGGCCTGCGGAGCGGTCATTGTAGAGAATGGTCTCCTCGTTGGTGTCATATTCCACTGCTGAGCCAGAGAAGGACACTCCCAGCCCTGTGAGGGGCAGAGTAACGTCTTCCTGCAGGGACATGTTCAGAGGGATTCCCCGCACCGCAAGACTGGTGGCCAACAGCAAGTAACTCTTTAGCTCTGTTGTAACAGCGAGAGGAGCGCATTATTACCAGCTACTCTGATTTAAACCATAATTAAATCAAAAGTACCTAACATGGTAGTGATTGTGGTTAAAATTAGATATGGCCGAATATAAGTTCTTCATGTCCAACGCTGATACTGATAATACAACTTGGAATATCTGCCAAGTATCTGTTGCTACACTTAAAAAATGGTCCAAATAAAAAAGCCAAAAGAAGACTAAAAAGATACATATTTTGGATTTATTTACTTGTTATTAAGACATAAATGAATGATTCTGAAATTCAAACTTGTTATTAAGACATAAATGAATGATTTTGAAATTGTACTCACTGAAACAAGTGCGAAGATCAGTGTTTAGGTCATAACCATGGCGACACTTGCAGCGGAATCCGAGGCCATCATTGTCGGTGCGGTGACTTAAAACACAAATGTGGTGACAGCCACCGTTGTGTCTGCCACAAGGGTTCATCACTGTTAAAACAAGACGGATGTTAAAGAGCTGAGACATTTTCCCATGGCAGTGTTAACAGCATCAATGTTTTATAAAGGAATGAAGCTCTCCAGCCACATGGGTTTCACTCATTTTTTGCCAAAACACGTTTGACCTAGTACTGGTGCATGAAACAAAAATCTGCAATTGTTTTGTTCCAAAACAAAATAACAGGCAGACTAGAACATGTAAATTTTAACTTTTTATTCTTGCTATACTACGGGGGTACCAGTACCTGTACTGGTCCCCGACCCACTGGTGTCCACTTATTATAACTCGGCTCTGGCTTTACTTGCTTTTGCTTGAGTTTGTTTCTACTTTTGCCACACTTTAATCACTACTGCACACACTACTATAGGAGTTGATGTGCAAGACATGACGAAGTTAACATGATAAATGACAAAATATAGTAAGAATATTGTTGTAATTTTGAATTTAGTCACAGAGACAGAATAGATCCAGAGAGTTCCATGAAAAGAAGAATAAAGGTTCATTTCCTTACCAAAGGGCTGAAGGACAGGATGTGAAACCACAACATGACCCGGCCTACTTGCAGTGCGGTAGAGGAGAGATGGATTGCTGCCATTGAACCGGTTTGCTCTCATCACACCCATCTTTGTCCAGTCGGTGAAGAATACGTGGTTTTCAAACACAGCGATCCCAAACGGATGTGGCGCCTGGGTCATGCCATTAAGAACTATTTTCCTGACAATCAAGAACAAGTCTTTGATTTATCATTGGGCCCATGCCATATCTGTGCTTAGTGATCTAAACAGGTGCAAACGGATCAATGCAAGTGCAATTCGTAAGTGATATTTTTGTAAAAGTTGTTTTGTTAATAAATAATCCTAATAATTGCTTCAGTTGATCTGTATGTGATGCAATTGAATAGATTAGAAATCATAATTCTCAGCAAAACAATGTAGCTTAGGAAAATTGTTCTAATCTTTTTAAAGAAGTATAAATCCACAGCTAAGGTGGAAATGTGTCTTGTGAGAAGTTGCATTCATGTTGGAAATGTTTATTTTAGACGTACAATTTAAGTCAAAGGAAAGTCGACTCTCTAGATCAGTGTTTCCCAAACTTTTTTTTCTGGGGACCCATATTTTAAAAGTCACAAATTTTTACCGTCGTGACCCAAGTCAATAGACATTATTCGTAAACTCCTGGGAATGATGCAGGACGACCCAAAATGAAAAAATCTCTTGCGACCCACCTGAGGGACGCGACCCAGTCTTTGGGAAACAATGCTCTAGATGTCATTAACTCTTCAACGACAGCTCTAGTGACGCGTTTACCTCTGCAACCCATTGTACGTTACTGTCTCCACGGTGTCAAAGTGGCTATCAGACCAGTAGACCCTCTGTGTGACAATGTCGAGGGTAATTCCCGTTGGTGTGCCGAGTCTGCTTTTCACCAGCTCCAATCGATTACTGCCGTCCATGAAGGCACGTTCAAGCTTCACCTGCTCATTGGAAATACCCTTGTCTGTGAAGAACATGTAGCTGCAAATAAGAGATCACAAATCAGCTATGTAATACTCTGCGGTGTGGGGTTGGTAATGTTACTTATTACAAAGTTAGCATTCTACCCAGACCTGAAATTTCTAAATCTACTGTTTAAACCACATTAGCGTCCTGTTGTGTCTGAGTCTCATATTTGAACTATTTCGGTGCTGAAGTTAATCATTACAATTTAGGATTATTCTCTCCCATAAGCACAATAAAGTACCTCTGGATGTGACATCATCATTATCAATTAAGTAGGGCTGTCAAGATTAATGCGTTTGTTATTCTATTTAGTGAAAACCAATAGCTAATTCTTTTCGGATTAGTCACAAAAACATCTGTGAAACACATGCTTTTAACTGTTGATGTGTCCTTTGTTCCAAAGAAATTTGTCATATTAAGGAATATGTATTTATATCTGGATTAATTATGATTAACCAGGCTTAATATGATTAATCCAAAATTACTCTGTGATTAATCATAATAAAATATTTAATTGTTTACAGTCTTATAAAACAAAAAAAGACATATTGAAATCTAGAATTTTTCATCAACTTCAAGTAGATTTAAATGTTGATGTTTAAATAAATATATCTGGACAAGGCATTATCTTGTCTTGTCAACTCACCCCACTGTAGGATCCAGGGCAAGGCCATGTGGTGTCACCAGGTTTTCGGCGACCAGTGTGACCCGATTCCTACCATCGAATTCACACATGTCAATACGCTCAACCCTGGCTTCTAAGACATAGAGTTTAAAGTTGATCCAGTCCACGGCCAAGTTTTGGACATCATGAACTGCAGCATTTAGAACTTCCTTAATGTCTCCTCCATTGTAGTTTGTAGAATAGACCTAGCAAAACAAACCAAAGTTCATGCCTTTGAAGAAAAGAACTATACAGTAACCCCTTGTGCAGCATTTCACAATAACATAAAAAATGTAAATGTCATCTGACAGTGACAGGACACTGACCTTTTTGGTGTAAGTGTCACTCCAAAAAATTATTTCACTGTGCGCATTATAGGCCACACCCACTGCATAACCCCTGCCTTGGGATGGCACCAAAACTCTGACAAAGCGTCCATGTATATCTGCTATTTCCACATCACCACCATTTGTAAAGATGAGCTGTGGTAATCCACCTGAAAAAATAACACGAATCAAATATCAATCAAATATCAAATATTAAATTTACGATTTAAATGATGTGAGGTGGTTTACAGACAAATAGAAGCAAATTATTAATTATTATAATTTTGTATTTTTTGTTACTTGTTTAATATAAGGGAATAATATATATATGGGAAAACAATGGCAAAAGAAGTCACATCTATTATATAGTGTGCTAAACACTTAATCTGAACTAAATCAAAAATAGCAAAACATTCTTTAAGGTAAACCAGTATTTCCCATGTCCTTCCTAGCTGACATTCAAACTGGACTTTCCGTTTCTGTTGTAAAAATAAACAGATATTTATAATACACTGTGCAATTGGAAATAAGCTAATATCTAATTTGTACCTGACACGTTGGCTTTGCAGACATGACCTTGCTCCAAAAAATATCCATTAGCACAGCTACAATGGTGCGTTCCAGGACGATCTTCACACAACTGGTCACAGATTCCCCAGATTTCACAGTCATTATAATCTGAATGTGAAACAAACAGTGGTTTCCAATGTCTGGTCAAGAACTGGAAGAACTTGGAGTACAATTAAACATATCAATATATAAATACCTTAATGTCCTTTCCCCCCACTTTTTCTAAATACAAATACAATTCTCAAGTTCTATTTATCGAAGAGTGAGCGATTATGAATGGTAAAATAACTGAAAATGTCCATCCCAAGGGAGTAGTAGTAAAAACAAAAGGATAGTGAAATAAATAAGAAGAATATGTTCATAACAAAGTTGAATAATTTAATAAAATTGCATTAAACCAACCTTAACTCTAAATCTATAAAAGAAAACCTATTTAAAAAACAGAAGTTGAACATAATTATAGATCCACAAAGAGCCAAATATTTCAAAACTTACCGACACAGGTACGACTGTCATTGGCTACAACAAAACCATCAGGGCAGTAGCAAGAGCCTCCTTGAGGAGACGGGTGACAGTGGAACTCACAGCTCAAAGTGGAGCAGCGATCAAGGCCTGAGGGCAAAAGGTGGTTAAAATAAAGAGCAGCGATCAAGGCCTGAGGGCAAAAATAAAATAAAATAATTAGTGGACAATAGTGCTTGTAGATGTGATGATGACCTCAACTAACTGAAGTCAGTTTAAAAACAACTTTTTAAATAAGGAAAAAATATTATTTCAGTTTTTTTATTCTTTGTAATGCTCTAATTCAAGCAAAGTTAAAAACAACTTTTTAAATAAGGAAAAGATATTATTTCAGTTTTTTCTAATTCAAGCAAACACTCACAGGAAGTAAACTGGGTTGTTTGTTATGCTGTTTTGTTTTTTGTCTTCCATTTGCATTGTGAGAAACAACAAATTCAGAACAAATGATGAAATAAGTTTTTTAATACGTTTTTAAATGTTTCAGTTTTAAATGTATCAGTTTTTTCTACTTCTTACAACTCACAACACAATACAGGGAGTTTTACACTTTAGTATCTTGGGCAGCCATATTGTGAACTTATGTTTGTCTTACCTGAAGAAATGCACCGCAGGGGATTTCCAATGATGTCAAATATATTGAGACTTAAATGAATAATAAATATTTTTTGTCCTCAAAGACAAGTTACATACAAAATTATAGTCGGATAAAATAAGTGAAACTGGACAATACTTCTATTTGTCAGGCATTTTTTCACAGTGAGGCTAAGTGTGGTTAGTTTACAAGTGCTAAGCTAACGAGCTACTTCAAGTTGTAAATATAGACCTTAAAATGCCGAAATACTTCAGAGTTCAAAGAAATAAAGCCATTCCAGAATCATGCAGCAAATCATAGGTTATCAACTTGGAAAAACCCAGAATATAACCGCCATTTAATAGAAACATTGTTGTCTCGTCTCGCCATTCCCTCGGGTTATGATGTGTAAAACAGCGCCCCTCTAAATAATTGGTGAATATACATTGAAAACATGGTACTGCAACCCTCATGGAAAATTTTCCCCACACCACTGGTCAAGCGTCATTTTTATATATATATTTATTTATATGTATATATACGAGTAACTTAATACTTAGTTACATTTGTACTGTACAATGTATTTAAATTAAAAACCAACCACAGAACAAAACCCCCAAAACACAACTACCATCACTCACTAGGATACATTAAAACAAATTGTCCCATTATCTTTGCAAAAAATGATACAAAGTACAAAGTATAAGCTACATTTCTTATTGAAACACAATAATAACGCTGGATATATTTTTACTTCTATATAGGGTAAATAAAAACAACAAAATCCCATTGGCTCAGAGAAACGTGTATTTAAATTTAACCTGCATACCATAATAAGATTTAACTTCATAACGTAAAACCGTATTTCATTTTGTGCCTACGTAGGAGATCGTCTAACAAGCCTGTTTGCCGCTCCTTATCTATACAAGAAGCAGCTTTACAGCCATCATTAGCAAGATAATTACCAGAGACATGTTGCTGTAAAAATGTGTGAAGGAAATGATAAGGAATGTAAAGGTTATGTTTTATTGGAGTCTTGACAGCTGACTTCTGTGAATCTTGACTCGCAAAACCCTTGTCCCTTCAATAAAAGGCTCTTTAAAAGTTCTGCAAGTCACTTACGGACACAATCCCATCCGCTTATGTTTATTCTGTTCATGCAGTTTTGCCTGAAGACCATAAAGACTTACCTTAATATTAATAGTTCAGTATCTTAATATTATTTAATCTAGAATAAAAATGTACATTCATTTTAGAAGGTATATTGTTACTAATTGTGTTTTTGTTTCAGCTTCATTCATATTTGCAAGTTTTTAATGTCTAAGTTAAAAACAAAAAAACCCCCGGTACGTACTGCAGGTCAGCTGTGCTGTGGAGTTGGACTCATCTGTTCCTCCTGGACAATCGGGTTTGTCGTCACACACTTTATTA
>NC_024314.1:130755-147112 GCF_000523025.1 Cynoglossus semilaevis
AAAAAAAAATCTTTAATACATGTTATCTTTTAAAATAACTTCATTATTGATCTACTAAGAAGGATGTTTTCACTCACCACATCCTTTCTCATCACTGTAGTCTCCACAATCGTTGAACTTATCACACACCCAGCGCTGCGGTATACATCGCCCACTAGAACATGTGAACTGATTTCCACTACAGCTTTGGTACACTAAAAAAAAAAGAATTTTACATCAGGACTCACAGCAAATCTTGGTCAGTAGTTTCTGTGTCCTGTGTTTTGTCTTGCTTGTTACACCTATTTTCTTGCACAGGCCAAGGGAAGCCAGGCTTCTTTATTTTTTCAGAAAAAAACAATAACCACCATTTTATAAAAACACTGTCGTCTCCTCCTTTCTCCTGTTTTATCATGTGAAACAGCGCCCCTCTATGTTACGTGGTGAATAGAGTGAATCTGCACAGCCAACAGTCATGTCTGATCCGTCCTGCAGTCTCTCTTGGTTCTGTTCAACACGGATGGATGGATGGATGGATGGATGGATGGATGGATAGATAGAAATGGTACTACTCTCATCTATTCTGTTGCGATGAAGCCTAAATGACTAGTGTCATCCTCACCACAGCCTTGTTCATCACTGTTGTCCCCACAGTCGTCCCAGTGGTCACACACAAACGAATTTGGGACACAGTAGCCATTCGTGCACTGAAACTGGTGGATGGGACAGTGGTTCGTTGCTGTAAATACATTAAAATGAAAATAAATTACTGTTAGTGATTAAATGTGACAAATTCAATAATATAGTATAGGAACAAATGCACACTGTGGGAAGTATCTATATCTATGACATGCCTATATGAAAGACAGGATTGACAGACATAAAGTGAGCTGACACTTTTTTGATCCCTACATCTATGAAAAATGCATTTTCTATTTTTAAAAATGTACTACTTTTTATTGTTATTGGTACAATATTATGTAAGTATATCATCTGTTACAAAACATTTGTTAAGTCCTTTTTATGGTTTCATATGTATGTTGACATAAGTAAATGTTTCACGTTGTGCCTGAATGTACCTTCCTGTCATTATACATATCCTGCGCCACCCCCACATACTTTTCTGCCACTCCAGATTTCCATAGTTTTTATAGTTCCTATCTACCGTTTGCACCGTACCACATGTCCAGTGGCAAGAAATGCATAAAAATATACAGTAAACCCGAAACACACAAAGAAACTGCCTACTGGCTGCACTGTATAGGACATATTTTTATATTTTAAAATTACTATAAATAATTAAAAAATACACCAATACACAAAAAATATTATATACTCTACATAGTAGTTATTTATTGATTTTCAACTTACTGCAGTTGAATTCATCTGAGCCATCTCTGCAGTCCTGCAGCCCGTTGCAGTGTTGGGAGTTTTTATAACAGGCTCCGTTCGCACACGTCTTCTCAGTGCACTGTGGATAGTCTGGACAACACTTCAATGGTTACTTTTTCACATGGTGGTTTTAAAGCAAATAATAAACAGATATGATAACACACTATCTGGTGATATTTTGTGAGTTTTGCGATTTAGCACAGCAGTCTCAGACGTGCGTCTTACTGCAGGTGTTCTCGTCAGAGTTGTCCACGCAGTCCTTAACTCGGTCACACTTGTATTTGAGGGGAATGCACTGGCCTTCCTGGCAGGTAAACTGATCTGTGCTGCAGGTCCTTCCACCTGAAATGGAAGTAGTTTCCGTTTTTGCAGTGTTGAACACATGATTATAAACACGGTACGGCAAATTGATTCATCGCTGAAATTAGATTCAATTTAAACGCAGGTCCTTCCACCTAAAATGGAAGTAGTTTCCGTTTTTGTGTTGAACACATGATTATAAACACGGTACGGCAAATTGATTAATTGCTGAAATTAGATTTAAATGTATTTTTATTGCTGTACCCATTTGTAAATTTTTAATTTTGACTTTTGTTGGTGTACCTAATTTATTTTATAATTTTTTTGCATGACTCATTTAATAATATTTAAATTTATTTTTAATAAATTATTTTTAAATGATAGATGAAGCTTAACAATAGCGTCTGTAGCACTGTCTCACCGCAGGTCCTTTGTTCATCTGAGCCATCGACGCAGTCTACCTCGCCATCACAGACAAATCCCAGGGAAATGCATTCACCGCTGGTCACACACTTGAATTCTTGCGTACTGCATGTGGTTTCTGGAACGACAAAGAGTCTGAGAGTTTATGTCAGAATCTACACATAGAAGAGTATCAAAACTTGAGGAGCACAAGTCAAGCAGGACACAATGAACAGAACTAAAACAAAGCAGGAAATCAGAGGCCGATCGCTAGGTCGGCTGCCACAACGGCCAGCAGGTACGATACTCACGGCAGTTTTGCTCATCTGAGTCATCTGTGCAGTCTTTGGTACCATCACACCTCCAGTCCATGTCAATACACTGTCCATTGCTGCACTGAAACTGACCATTTTCACAAGTTCCTGTAAAAACACACAGATCCAGACAGAGCTGTCGTCAGTGTTTGATGAAGGATATGAGATCTTGTCCTGCTCACAGGGGTTCAAACAGGTCAGTTGCACATTTAAACCTAAGCTTCAAAGGGCTTTTAACAATGTAGGAAAAATATACTGTATCATTCATTTCACCTGATCTTATTATTATAATAATTTTACGTAAATGCTTGTCCAACATTTACAAATACTTCTTTGTCTGTGAATTACAGAAGGTAGTTCAAAGTACCAAAACACAGATAAATGCTCAGAAATGGTTAAAAAAAAAATATCAGTAAAATTTGATAATAAAATAATCAACACTGTCGTGTCGGCCCCCCATTTCCTTACCATTTTTGGTAATATAGAAAAAAGGCACGGAAGCAACTCAAAGTGTTCAGGGCTGCTGTTACAACCTTAAAATATCCTATTATTATTATGCAATAAATAGGAAAACTGTGGTAAATAATACACATTTTTCATTCATTATTGTGTATAAACGAGCGTTGAAGGTGCAAAGTTGCACTAAAATGTGTGTGAGCCTCATGGACCCAGACAGACAAAGTAAACCTTAGTGAACTCTTTTTATCTTCAAGGCACCAATCTTTTTTGAAAAATACAAATGTAAGTTTGCGGGAAAAAACGTGCCTGTTACCAATGAATTACTATGTTTATGACAGCTGCAGCATTATAAACCCCCAAAACATGTGATTTGGCTTTTATAGAAGAGTTAATTCTTCACCATCATATAAAAGTCCATCACTTTGACCTGACAGTGTGTGTCTGATTCAGCACACGGATGTGTACTTTGTATTGTATGGCCGTTCACATTGTCCCAGAACATGAAAATATCAAGGTGATGGTTTTATGCTTTCATTGCTGTGTGTCCAACACACTATGGTTCACTGTTCAATAATATAGCTTGATACATTTAACAGAATTCTGTAAGTAATCCCACTATGTGCAATACATGTAGATACATGGATGGATAGATCGATAGATAGACAGATAGATAGATGCATAGATAGATGATTATTTAGCTGATAAAAACAGTTTCAAGTTTAAAAACAAAGAGAGAGATGGTTGATTATGTTGACAGAATGTCTAATTGTTTGAACCTTCTTCTTAAAATGGTTAAAAATACAAAACCAAAACGAAACAAAATCATACCCGTTTCTGAGCAAACGAAATCCACAGGAGTAAGACTCCGATACCTTAATCACCACGCATTAATAGTCAACGTTATAGTAACTGCAGTTCCATCCATCTTCTACTGCTGACTCCATTCACCATATTCACATGTAGATAAAAGCAACCATCAAACTTACATCCATACAATTTGGAGTAAACAATTAATTTCATCCATCATGACTTTGTACTGTGAGACGAAACCAGTACTGGGTTACAAAAGGCAATTGAACTGGTGATACTGGCGGTAAAACAAGAGCACAAACCATTTTTTTTTTGTCTTGTAGCCCTAATGTAGTAATCCTTCTGAGATTATTTATTAAATCAATTTCAATGTATTCACATCTGCACAATGAGACCAAGTTATGAAAAAAAAAGCAATCCAATTGAAGTTAAACCCAAATTTTGCCGGAGGCAAAATATGCACCAGTAAATCCATTCAGTTTGTCATTGAGTGTTTTCAAAGAAATCATATGTTAACCCAGAAAGAAGAACGTAAAATAAGCTCGACGACACTTTAGGAACATATGCTTACCTCGAACAAGTGCGGTTACATGAGACAGCAGTAGCAGAGAAAGAAGATGGAGACCTGTAAAGGCCATTACTTCACTTCTCCACCCTTCCTCTTTAGTTCTCTGTGGTTGGGAAGTTTGGTTTGGTCTAAGTGAAGGAGCCTGAGCTACATGTGTTCCCTGATTCCAGATCGTCCAAATGAGCCGGATCGTTTCAGATACGTTGTCTTAGTGGAACCAGGTGTGTTCCATACGCCACACCAGCAGACTCACAATGTGACACGGGTATAACACAGGGTTTTTTTTATGGGTTTTGGTTTACATAAAGTCCATCCAATATTAACTTTTACCTGTCGGTATGTTGTCCACTTCAGCAAGAAAAAGTAACAGCTCATATTTGTGTAACACAGAGGTGGATCTTATTGTCATAATTGAGTAATAAAGACTATACGGTCGATGAAATATTCTAATTATCTCAGTATTTCTTGGTAAACCACCTCTGTGTCATTTTTGTTAATAGGTCTGTAAAGATAAAGGACGCGTTAATCATAAACCCTAGCATGTTCGCGTGCTATAAAAAGCTGATTAATGCTAAGAGTTGATTTCTAACATCAAAACATAAAAAACTGTAAAAAAAAAACCCAAATCAAAGTGAATGACCTAAATCACACGAGTCAAACTCAAGGCCCGGGGGGCAAATGCTGCCCACCAAATAACTTTGTGTGGCCTGCGGGAGCTTAAAAAGCATTTAGTAAAGTCCATTCAGCAGAGTTTCTTAACCTGAGAAAATAAATGTTTTGTTTTTTTTTAGTACACAGCAATGAACTATATTTGTAGCTTAAATAAATAGGAATCAACTGTAGAAGCATGTATTAGTCTGATATGGAGTAGTTACATCTATGCCTATGGACTGGTACCGGTGTGCAAACCGGGAATTGGGGCCCACTGATCTATACAGAGGAACTCTATTGCTGATGTGGCCCCCCGGTGAAAATAAGTTTGACACCCCTGACCTAAATGATAAATTAAGATATTCTGCGTGCATATTACCTATAATGTACAATACTAATATTAGGGCTGTCAAAACAATAAAATCTGAAATCACATTCATCACTAGGTTCCTCTGGATAGATTAATCATGAACACAGATAAATATGATTATTCATGACCACAAATAAGCATGATTAATCCAGACAAATCAACATTTCCAAGTATGTTTCTGTACATTCCTGATTCATCACAACTGATTATGATCATTCATGATTAATACAGATAAACCAACACTCCTATATATGTTTCTTTATATTCCTGAAACAAAAAATGTGGAATAATCATGATTAATCATAATAATGCATGATCATAATTAACCTGGTTAATGATAGATTGTTTTATGTGGAAAGGGCAGATTCTTACAGGGTTAGGAGAATCTGATGTGGCCCCTCTGTATAGTCATAGTCATAGTTTTTTTTTTGTTTTTTTTTTGCATCAGTTGCAACACTCAGTCAAGCATACATTCCTTACAGCCATTGGATATAATAATGTGTCCCAGCCACACTTTATTACCGGAGTCATTGGAATTCCATTCCTAAGGTGCCATTTCACTCCATAATTTGGAACTCACAAACTGTACATCGGTACCTACGTCACTCACCTACAGTAACACAGTGGTAACATCATAAAAAAGGACATAAAAACATCAGAAGAATCTGACTTATGTCTGGGAGACATAATGAAGGGCAAAAAATAACAACATAAATGCAGAGTGAATGTAGCACAATCCAATGTATGGCGTACAACCAGAGAACATATAGAAATAAAAATCAGGGACGCCCAGCACGGCGCCCCGCCCGACAGCTCGAGGTAGGTGGAGCACAAACAACCAAACAAACAAAAAATCAAACAAACATCTTCAAACCAGAAAAAAACATATTTTCTTAACAAATACATTTATTTGTTTATTTATTAACTTAGAAGTTAATACTTGTCTGTAGTACTGTATTGCTCACCTGACAGACGCCGTCATGACGTATGTGCGGGGTCCTGCGTAGAAGCGGGAGCGACAACATTGCTGGCCTTAGTATTCCCTGTATTTTATTTTAACGATTTTTGGTCAATTTAGTGTTGATGTGTGCATATTAGTGACACGTGTGTATTGGTAATTCATTGAAATACGGAACAAATCGCCCCCCGTATTGATTCAATAATAGGCGCAACATTCAATTGACAAATATTTACAGGACGGGTGGCGACCCTACTGCCGCTGCATCTGCTAATTAGTTCCCGGGCGAAAGTTGCTATAATGCAGTGAGATGTTAGTTCGCATTTTAATGAAGCAGTTTCCATATTTTTTTCTCTAAAATAAAATACAAACACTGACATTCATTGTGAACATTACACACAATATGTACTTTAAATTATTACATTATATATACATGTTTCAATGGGTTATTTAAGTTAGTTAAGAATAAGAAAAATATTTGCACTAGCTGTTTTCAAACAGTATACTGTAACAAATAATTGGGAGTTGTGAAGTTTCCCCCCCTGATTTTACAGTCACCTTGTTTTTAAGCTGTTCAATGTTTTTATATCTGAACTTGATGCTGACGTTAAGGTGAAGTGAGTGAAGATACTACAGTACATAGAACAGCTATCGCCATCTAGTGGCATTAACGTTGCGAACGCCTGGCTTAGAATGCTTTTTAAGGAACACATTTTTGTAGTAATATTTCCCACCTAAAGAAAAACATCTGGAAGAACCTGCTATGCTACAGGTAAAACTCCATCAGATACAGACGTAAAATATTGTTAAAAATGACATGGTGAAATATTTGTATTTCAAAAATAATCATAGTTTGGGTGCGTTTTTTGTTGTTGTTAGGACAGTTTTTTTTATTAAACAAATGACTTTCACTACATACCAAGACATTTCTAAATCATTGGAAAATTGACAATTTTAGTTGATGACCTCAAACACTCGGAGCTGCAACTACCTAAAGGTTTATGCACAATATGTATATAAAGTAGCCTGCAGCCGGTCTTTTAAGATCAATCAAACACATTTTTATTTGTAAAAAATATTAAATAAAAACAATGAGTGTACTGGTTTCCTTTCAAGGTTTGTTCTTTTTTCTATTTATTTATCTTTGAAGGCAAAACACTAACTTAAATAAAACAAACGCAGCTACCATGGTTGATCAAGATTTAATAGTAAAGGTAGTCTCAGCAGTTTTATTTAGTGGTGGTTTTATTTACTGAAAAAATTGAACTTTTGGATATACTCTCAATAAGAAGAACAGTGATGTTTTGTTGGAGTCACTAAGTAAAACATTGTAAACACACACACACACACACACACACAAATGTTATTTACTGTAAATGCATTTAACCTAAACCTAAAAATTTGGTGAAAAAATTAATGTAAATGAGAAAGTTCCTCTTGGTTTTTTTTGCATAATACAGTTGCAGTGAAACAAAAAGGGAAATTTTTCACACCAATAGGCTGGCTCAGAGCTGTATGAAGAACTCAGGGTATTTATCAAAACAAAACAAACACAAAGTGTCACACAAACATGCTATTTCACCAAAAAAAACAAAAACATTACATTCACAGATGAAGGCTGGTGATTTGTCTGTCTAAAATGATTTGGATTTGTCTAGTGTTATTCATGGGAAAGGAAGTGTAGTAGATGAGCCCTCGATGTGCTTCATTAGTTGTATCCTCTGTTGTCATAAGGATTGCTGCCGCGCTTGTCATCATATGGGTTCATCTTAGGACGATTAGGTTCATAGGGATTGTGCTGTGGTCTGGTCTGATCACGTGGGCCGCTTTTTGGTCGAAACTCGTATAAGTCAGTGTCACGGTGGTCATCATAAGGGTACCGCTACATAAGAGAAACACAATTCCTTTGGTATAAAATGTTCCTAATTGTGTGAACTACTTTTTAAAACCCTCTTGTTTATTATACAGTTCTTACAATTTTGAAATTGTAACCGACAAACAGGCTACTACTACAAATAGTTCTTTTGTAAACAAAACGCCACTTACATGCCTATGTTTAAGTATGCGGTTGGTCATTAGTTCTGGTTGTTTTAACGTAGATAAAAATCTGTGTTTGATACATGTCAAACACACATTAAAAATTAACTTTTATATCACCCAAGTGAACAGTGGGGAGCTTTAAGAGCCTGGGGAGCAGTGCGTTTGGATGGATGCTCAGAGCAGCTGGCAGCTGGGGGACTCAAACCTGAAACCTTCCAGACCCACGCCCGCTTCCTTAACCACTAAGCCACCGCTGACCCAAACAAGGCACATATTTAATGTTTTTAAATGTTTTTGTGTTTAAATGTATGTTTTTGGGTTTTTTTTAAACCCCCACGTCGTACCACCAAAACAAAAGTGCCCCAAAACATATGTTTAATAAAATATAAGAATCTTCTAATTCCACTTTAATCACTCAGTGTGAAACCTGCGCCTGTTTAGATGAACACAAAGCTGATATACCTGTGGGAATTGATGTAAGTCACACAAAAAATTGTTCAATAGCTCAGAGTCTCTTTTGTAAAAGTTTTTTAATGTCCATCTGCTTCCACCTCTAGTGGTGTAAAAAAATTGTTCTGCCCCTCAATGTCGCATAGACGAAAAAAATAAGGTCTTTGCACTAAATATATGATAAATCTGATAATCTTTCATGGAACACCAAAAAATCGGTCACTTTGACAATTCTGCATTACTAAGCGAGGCATAACAGCTTTGAACTGCAAATCTGTTGACATACATGTGCTAATCGATTCACATTACATAACGTATTAATTAATTTGTAAAGATTAATCAGGTCTAAATTGTTAATGCATTGGAAAAACTACATGCACTGAATATCCAATAATTCTGCCGTGCACATACTTTTGGCTATATTTGTAACATTTTGTTACATTTTAAATCCATCATTTGAATCACTCACAAATTTGAATCAGGTGTCAAAGCAATTTGTTTTTCTATTGGATATGTTTACAATTTGTCATATTTAGAACTTAGATTTGTCTGATTTAATCATGATAAACGGTGCATTATAGTCATGATTAATCGTTACCTTACTTACTACAAAGCTATCAACTGGTTATTCAAATTTTATATTCATTTTAATCATTTGACAGCCCCCATGAATACCGATTTCCCTTCTCTGTTTGTTTAGTCATTTTAACAGTTGACTCGTTGCCCATAGGGGCAACATTGCTCTGCGCAGTTAATAACAATCATAACGATTGTTGCAGAGGTTGCATATCAAACACATATGGCGGCACGCTTACCATGTTCCTGTCACCGTTTTGCCGGCCGTTCCTTGGAGACATCTCATAGTTGTCCCTGGCGTTCCAGCTGCTCTGGACTGTGGCTCGTGGAATTTCTGGCACTGCAGTTGTTCCAAGCGAAGCGTTGCCGTTGCTGAATACCAATGGTGACTTGGCAGGAGAGTGACTGACATATGGCTTCCCAATGTCTACATTTTTACTCGCCTTTGATTTTTTCTTGGCAGATCTGGAGGATAGAAAACGACTGCAAATGAAGTTTTCACACAAAAGCATTTAGACTTTGGGTTCGAGAAATACATAAATGATCAGCTGGATTAGAGGGCACATTTTCACAAGAGGTGCTTTTGACACAATTTAATCAAACCTATTTTCAATTTTTCAGTCAGTCTATTCCCTAATAACTCATTTATAATTAATATTTTTCATTAGATTATTTTTTTTGGTTACCACATCTTTTAACAAAACTCTCACTTTAATTATTATTATATATCTTTGGTGCATTTCAGTTATGTTCTGGACAACCTATAGTCTTTTGGTTACGTCACAAATTTGGTATGAAATAAATAAACACGTACAGTAAAAATAATAATAATAATAATTTAACTATATTGATCCCATATTTGGGAAAGTCTTGTGTTAACAGCAGATATGCCGACTAGTACATGCAGTAGTAGAGTTAACAGTTCCAACATATGTAGTGTGAATACTATAAGTTAGTTGAATATAGCCTAAATGAACTCCTAGATAAGCGTTAAAAAAAAGTCTCAGATCTTAACTATGTAATGGAGATTTTAGTGCTGTTGACGCTTAGCTGGACAATTTCCGCCTCAAAATTAGCACATGTTAGCACAAACCATACCTGGAAGTCACCAACAGAATGATGAGCATTATGACCAGCAGGGCACCCAGCACAGATGCAACAATGACTAGAGCCAGCTGCCATTCTGTTAAACAAAGTAACACAAAAATTCAAATTCAATGTTTAGTCTGATTATTCATTGGGTAGCTGTGGCTCAATTATTATAATAAATCTTGATGGTAATAATGATTAATTGTGACTAATCCAGACAAATCAACACATGACTTGATATTTTTCCTACATTGCGAATCCTAAGGCGAATAACAGCATGTCTTTGACACCTGTATTTATTTGTAACTAACCCAGAGGGCGTTATTATTATGAAAAAAAAAAAGGAAAAATCATATTTCAACCTTTTTTTTTTGCCCCTTCATCGAGTTTGGTTATTAGCTTTTCCCTGTGATGTGTTCACATGACAGCGTGTTAAAGCAGTGATAAATATATACTCACTTTCAGTGCAGCTTACACCAGTGGAACCGAAGGGGCAGCTGAAAGATAGGCAGGCAGTTCCATTTAAACTTTATTGCAGTTAAAGAATAAGCAAACAAAAATATGAAAAGAAAAAAGAAAAAAAAAGAAAGAAAGAAAACTGACATTGCGACTTTCGGAGACTTACTTGACGCACTCGATGTTATCTTTCGAGTATTGTCCACTCTTACAAACTGTAAAAGCAAAATAAAACACGCACTGATTGGATATTATTTACAAATTATAATAACACACACCTTCACACTTTTACTATTTGACGCACTTACCAATGCACATTCTCTCAGAGAAGTTTGACTTTATAAGATGTTCTTTACATTCACAGGTGAATGTGCCTTCCCCAGGTGTGCAGTTAGTAGTTTCCAAATCACAGTGATCATTCATGTCACACAGGTTTCCCTCTGCAAACAAATAAACACAAGAAGCTGCGTGACTACGCTAAAAGATATAGGTAGCCAGGATTTGTCAGGGGGAAGAAAAAATAATCTGGTTTGAGATTTGACACACTTCCAAAATACAATAAAGAGTATTTTATTTCTAGAATACTTTTTTGCTCCTCTAAGAAAAAGTGCATTTAGTAACAACAACAGCAAAATGTGGGATTTGTAAAATGCTAGTCAGGTATGGTGGAAACACTACCAATTATATATTATACAATTATATAATTATATATTTATATATAAACATATAATAAAAAAAAAAAACACTACCAATTTATATAAACATATAATAAAAAAAACCCATCCAAAATAAAACATGGAGCAACAAAAACGGAGAGACGAGGAGAGAAAATGTGATAGTAGAGCATTTTCTATTTAATTATAAACTTTGTCCTAAAAAAACACTTAAGGTCATGAAAATTAATTGAGATTTAGCGATTCAATGCAATTCATCCACCTTATTTATTGAAAAGTATCGGATCGGTTTCGGCAATACTGGCCAGTATTTACTTGGTATGGGAGCGATACCAAAATATGCAGTGTCACACAGCACTAATGTAGGATTATTTTTTCTCTTCTTAAATTTAGTGGGTGCGGCTTATTTCAGGTACGCTCAATAGCCAAGAAATTGTGGTATAATTATGAGAAAAAGTGGCGCATTTATGAGAATCATCTCAAGATGTTAGTTTTCTATTTTTTTGATGCACGGTAATACCCAGATTAAGATACAACTATAGAAGTACCTGTGAATACTGAAATTTCCAGAGGGCAGCCGTTACAGTCTATTTTTTTCATAAACCCTGTAACACCTTCTTGTGTGACGGTAGATGTGGCGCTGTAGACAATCTCTATATCTGCCGTCAGTCCTTCAGCCTGGCGACTTGCACCTGGCCTAAGATCACAGTTACCACATGTTAGGTGTTTACACTTATGCAGGATAATTTAGTTTTGCTTTAGGATGTATTTGTTTAACAGAGGTTTATCGTGACACTCACAAGAGTTTGACCACTCTTATGTTAATAAGTGTGCGGGTCGTGTTAAGACTTGGTCCAAGCTGTGTTAAGAGGAAAAAAAAAATTATGTCAACATATTATTTTGGACTTAAAATACGTACTTCATGAATATCACATTTTACAGATAAGATAATCTTACGTCATCTGTAATGTTTTTTGATGCTCTTGCAAATTCTGTTGAAGCAATATTTTTCATTGCATCCACATACTGTAAACCAGGCACCATCAGACTCCCAGGGAAAACCTTGGCTGAAGTTAAAAAAGAAAATGAAAAAATAGAATCAGAAATCAGAAAGAGAAAATGAAAAAATAGAATCAGAAATCGCAAATTTAGATTTATTCACGCACAAGTCTGCCAAGAGTAGTTTGTTGTTTGTAACATGAGGGTCTCTATAAAACATAGCTACAAGAGTAGACAATTTTAAGGAAACTGAAGGAAATGAAAGCTGATGTCGGTCCGTTAAAAAAACAAAACAATATTTCACCATGTTGTAAAGTTTTATATGAACTCCTTTTCAATTATACAGTTTTACTCAAATATGCAGCAGCTGTCTCCCTGTGAGACTGCCAGGGGGTCTCAAACTCGTGGGCCAAAGGGCCACTTTTGGCAGCACATAAATGATTTAATATTCCCCTTAAAGAAAGTCTTTAAATTTATTTTGACTCATTTAAATGCAGCTATTGCTTATTTAACAATCACCAATCTATTATTATGCAGTTTTTAATCAAACAAAAAATAGTACTTTTTAATTGAACATCGAAACTCCCCCCACCCCCTCTTTTTTCTCTAAAGGCTCCTCTTAATCACAAACACAAGGTTCTTCTTGTAAATGGTACAAACTCACTTACCTTTCTCACATACTTTCCTGTTATAATCGTAGGACTCTCCGAAAAAAAAAAAAAAAAATTTTAAAACTTAACATTTTCTAATGAAGTACATTTGAAGATAACATAAAGATGTTATGTTTACTTACTATTAGAAAGGTTTTTGACATCAGTGATATGTAGTGGTTGACGTTAGAGTTGCAAAAAAATTGATTTAAAATAAACAGACAAACGAACCTGGTGTTGGTGTTGTTGTAGGTAACGGTGTTGTGGGTATTTCTGTAGAAACGTTGGCTGTTGGTCCAGAAACGTTGGTTGTTAGTGCGGGTGTTGTTGCAGAAGCATTGGTTGTTGGTCCAGAAATGTTGGTTGTTAGTGCGGGTGTTGTTGCAGAAGCTTTGGTTGTTGGTGCAGGTGTTGTTGCAGGAGCTTCGGTTGTTGGTGCAGGTGCTGTTGCAGAAGCTTCGGTTGTTCCTGTTGCTTCTGATGTTGCAGAAGAGATAAGAGCTAGGGCTGTGGAGAAACAACATTCCAGTTGGATTAGATAAAGACACCAGAACTGTCAGACTATAGCAAGGGTCACCAATGTGGTGCCTGGGGGCATCTGGTAGCCCCCAGGTGCCTGTTATGTTCTAAAAATAAAACTAGTCAACAATTGTACTGTTACTTAGTATTATTACATTGGTCGGAAGGTCTGTATCAAACAAAAAGTAGCTCTTTGTATTACTAGGTGCCCTTGAAGTAGCTCTCAGTCTCAAAAAGGTTGGTGACCCCTGGACTATAGGATCTATATTTGTCTATTAGGAATCATTTTTAAAAAAAATGAATTTTTGACACAAAACTTAAAATGAAAAATAAACCCTGTGCCTACTGAATCTAATGGTTATAACGTGTTGAACATTTTCCTGGAACCATTTAGTGACATTTTGCTGCCTTCTTCTGCCTCAGTGATTCTTAAAACTTTGTTCCAAGTGACTAATCCCACATCATTACCACTAGAGGGAGCCCAATTACCACCGTGTGTGGCTCATTTGGATCAAACACTATATCAACTGTATTTCAAGGTTGACAAAAATACACATATGCAATTAATATTATACCCTTGCCATTACTATGTCCTCACATATAACACATTTAATGCCATACCCATTCAAACTCCACCTCAAACATTCCGGGTGATATAACACACTGTAATATTGAGTCTGCCACTGGGGTCAGATAGCCGGACTTTACACACACTTAAATATTCAGATTAGCTTTTGTGAGTGTTGAACACATATTTTACTGGAGCCGAGTGGATATCTAGCATTTGAACGTTTTCCCGGTACAACATTTAGGTAACCTGCTGCACAAAAGTAGCCGCTTCTACTGCACCAAAACCACCCAAAAGAGTACATAACAGTCAGAAACTAAAGAGGGGCTAGTAGGTATGAAATTATTACTTTATCGGTGAAAAAGTACATTCTTACCAAATAGTTTTATCTTAATGTATTTAGGTATTCAGTATTTTCTTTAGTTAATGATTATATATATAAATTAAGAAGTCATTTTTTCATCCCACAATGGAGAAATTCACAGTGTTGACAGCAGCGGAGTACAGTACAGGGTATAAAGAGTAAAGTATAGCATGGTACTGTAGTACTAGAGATAACAGCTTGCCGTGCCCTGTACTGCCAGGAAGTTATATTTAATATGATATTGTAAATATATATATATATATATATATATATATATATTGACATACATACATATATTTATGTGCCTATAAAAACATTGAAAACTTACCAACATAGATTACACCCAGCCGAGAGAATTTGAATTTTTCAGCCATTGCAAATGTTACCACGGAAAAAAAACACAAGGAAGAAAAAAGGTGCAGTGAGTGACAAAGGCAGATCCAGTAAATGATCGGCTGTCTGCCACAGGCACCTTTATTAATCACCACTCCTCTGTGGGTGGGAGTGTCCACTTTGACATACTGTATTTGCTACCAGAACGCCCATCTCGCTATCTTTAAAATGGTTTATGTTATGTAGTACAATACAACAAGTGTTCCCTTTCATGCATATATTATTATTACAGGTGAATGTGAGGTCATTCAGTATGGTACACACCAGGGGATGTGTTTGTGATACAATTTTCCCCGAGGAGTTTGGTTACCCTCGGACCGCACCATCTGTGCAATTTGAAATAGATGAAAATAACAAGCACTCTATGAGGATATAGCTTTGAGACAGTGGGGAAGATTTTTTTTTTTTTAGTTTTCCACAATAAGCAAGCCTGCTGTATGAAACATGGATGGAAAAATTGATGTCTTTTTGCTTTCCATTTTTTCATTTAACTTCCTTCTAGCAAGGTCACGGACTAGATAAATATGACTCGTCATTAGATTTAATAAGTTACCAACTGAAGCATAGGTGACGTGGAGGAACACCTTTCTTTTTTTTTCTACTCTTCTACTAATTTTCTAACAAATCATTTAATCTGGAGGTAGTGTTTCCTAACATATTATGCTTTAAGTGGAATATCAACATCAAACTTAGAAAGACGTTTGTTATATTTAGAGACCTTTAAGGTTACTGGAATAAATGCTACTTAAGGAAGTGTTTCAGCCGATTTACACTCCCTTATCAGAAGCAAGTTGACACTAAAACCAGGTGGGATGTCAGGAAAGCGACCTTTGATTTAGGATCTCATAAAAGACGTGAACAGATGTGACTTTGTTGCAAACGGTTTGCCTAGCTGAAACAAACAAACAAAAAAGTTTTATCATAAGAGAAGGTTCTAAATATAAACGAACTGCTCACGAGCCTGTTTTTAAATCAGGTTCAAAGACCAGTGATAAAAGAAGTATCACGCAAATGCTGACACCACTGTCTGCTATCCAGCATTGAAATAAAAAACCAGGTCGAACGTCACAGCTGTCAATGGAAAACATGACAGAAGAGACAGAATAATAAAAAAGGTAAAGTTTAACTAGTGTTCCTGTGACAGCAAATCTGTTTTGGGCGATGTTCAAGGTGTGTTTTGTGAGCTACACCCTCCCCTCCACCACAAAAAAAAAAAAAAACCTGCTTCCACTAGGTGGCTGCAGATGGCTATAAAACCTACAAAACATATACTCAGAGCTGGTCAAAGAAGATCTTTGGTTGTGTCTAGTAGTTAGTCTTAAAACATATATGTTTTGAAACATTTTTGCTTACGTTTAGCTAACGTTTTAGTCATT
>NC_024314.1:147157-147610 GCF_000523025.1 Cynoglossus semilaevis
TCTTTTTCAATTTTTATAATTGAAAAAGTGCGTTATACAGCAGTACGGAGGTATGTGGCTAGGCTAGGTTTTGTGACTAATACAAATGATTAATATGGAAAATATGCTTTTTTTGACACACGCACACACAAAGACACACGGCCGAGTCTACCGCCATTTCACACGAAATAAAAAAAAGTTAATACACAACATACCATTTATCGCGGCCGCTGATCTCCTTATCTCTCTCTTTTTTTTTTACCGCCTCTTGATTGTGGTTGTTAACGCTGCTGCGTCTGTTCGTGCTTCTCGATAACGCACGTACGTCATACGACGTCTTCTCTGGCGATGCGTTTACTGCCTATCGTAATACGCCTTTTCCCCTATCTTGTCAAAATGGCGGACATTTTCGTGGACAGCCCTAACCGAGGCCAGGTCACCCAAAACGGGAGATATAAGCAGATATTATTACTG
>NC_024314.1:147647-163438 GCF_000523025.1 Cynoglossus semilaevis
AATTTTATAATACGAAGTATTTGCCGGACATTATCTCACTCTCATGGCTTCCGTTAAATCGGTGATTCCCAACCAGTGTGCCGTGAGAGATCATTTGGTGTGCCATGGGAATATTAATCAATTTCACTTAATTGGTCTAAAAACTATTATTTATTTATTGCATATAATTTTTCTTTGCTTGTCAAAGCAGGAAAGGCAGAACAATTCTATACTCTTCTGCTAGGTGGCAGCAGATAGCTATGAAAACTAAACAAAAGATAATCAGAGCTGTTGAAGATCTTGTGTGTCTTTCTTCAATTCAAAAGACATTTTAGTCAATTATGAGGTATTTTAAACTAGAAGATTATTATATTTCATTACATACACTTTCTGTGAGGTTTTTGATTGCTGGTGTGTCCTGATGATATAAATGTGCCGAGGCACAAAAACGGTTGGGAAACACTGCATTAAATAACATGGTTTAGTCCACTATGTGCCCCCTATCTTCAACATCTTCTGGTCTGTCATCAAGATTTCCACTCTAAATCCTGTCATCGCATCCTCGTTTCTAATTCCCTGCCCTCCAAAATTTGTTGCCAATCATTTGTTCCCTCTTGTTTTATTAGTTCTTCAAAATTCTACTTTCATCTTCATCTCAGAACCCCATTCAATCAATACATAATATCTCGCCCTCCATCCTTTGCCACCCGCCAGCAAAGGTAAATTAACTTTGTCGCCATCTAGCGGCATTAACTGAAAATGCAATAATGGCACTGCACTGCAAATGAAAACTTTATTTTCCACAAGATTTACGATTTTAGCAATGTTTGGGCCATATCTAATTTATGGAACATATTAACCCGTGTCAGCTTAGCAATGTTTGGGCCATATCTAATTTATAGCTTTTAAGCTATATATCTTATCAAGTGCTAACTTTGTGTTAAACTATTACAAATTTTATTTTTCAACCTTACTTTTCTGGTAGTGGCATGCATTGGCAGCATTTAACGTCACCTCACTCTACCTTCAAGCTCAGGATCCCGTCTGACCTTCCATACGTGTCCAGAACACTAGAAGGCTTCTCGAAGTCTGGCTTTTATTTTGAAATGTGTCTTTTTTTTTTATACCACGTATGACGTGGGATGTTTACAGTGGTACCTAACAAATATGGTAAAGGGAGACAAGTTGACAAATATAATACATCTTTTAAATATATACTGATTGTAACAACCGGTGAGCAAAAATAAAAATTCCAGGAAGACGTTGGTGTCATACAGTGATACATGTCACGAAGGATAAGGGTTTGGGTGCAAACAAAGTAGAGACAATGATTTGTTTAATCATTTACCAGGGGAGAGTCCACAGAACACACCCAATGCATAAATACATACGATGCCTTCTGATGACTACAGAAAGGAGAAACACTAGAAAGTGCTCGACTTTCGACAGTGGAAGTCTATAATGTGGCAACCGAACGGGAGTTGAATCTTGGACAGAGGTAGAGGTTCAAAAACCTTTGTAGACCCCTCCTTTAGGAGCTCCCACTCGAAACATTCAAAGCAATAGCTTCAAAACAGTACAAAAATAAAATTGTCATTCAGTGCAGTTTCTCCAAGCTGTTTACAATTTTAAAAAATGATAAATTCGATAGTAATTTGCTTGGCGGCAGAATTGGCTACAGAATAATTAGATGACAAAGAAGCAGAGGGAAACACATTGAAATATATATTTAAAAAAATAAAACTTAAGCCTTCAAAGTTAATTTAGCACATTTGATGTCCTGCATTCAGTTTGTTGTAATGAATGAAACGGAAAGATTGACATCAGTCTTTACTGTACGTTGTACCAGATCTGGCCCACTGGCCGTAGTTTGCCCATTCATATAATTCATAAACAAAATCTTAATAATAATCTCAATAATACAAAAGCAGCATATATTTTGTGCAGACAACATAATAGTGCATAAATTGGTCCAAAAGAATTGGAGGAAGACACACACACACTTGGAAGAGCTACATATATTTCTGTAAAATAGCTACTTTACCAATTTGGTATTTGAATATTAACAACGGCTTTTAAGGTGCTGAAAAGTGCAAACCTCGGGTCAAAACTAATGGTAAAGGGTTACCTAGGCACTTAGAATTGCATTTCCCCGCTAATACAATATCATATTCTTATCCCGATCATGTAATGGCATAGCTATTTATGATTGATTTTTATTTTGCTGTGTGATGCTTATGTTTGCATTGACAAAAAATAGCTAAAAAGACACCCATTGTTTGTCTTTACACAAAACAAAATCATCAACGTGTACCCACCAAATTTCGCTGGCGGTTGGTTTAAACCAAATGCGGCCAGCCGAGCCATTTTGTGTGGCCCGCGGGATCTTAAAAAGCATTTAATAAAGTCCATGCAGCAGAGTTTATCAACCTATGAAATTAAAAGTTTTTTTTTTATTACACAGCAATGAAAATTATTTGTAGCTTGAATTAAATAATAATCAATTGCAGAAACATGTATTAGTCTGTTATGGAGGAGCTACATCTATACCAGACTCTATTCTGTTGGTATCAAAGTCTGAATGACTTTTATTTTAAAATATTGCCAGATTATCGTCAAATAAATCTTTTTTTTTTTCAATGAAGTAAATTCGAATTTTTTCATTTTTTCACTGTGTCCCACTGCGGGCTGGTACCAAAGGACCTATGGACTGGTACAGTCCGGGGGTTGGGGAGCCCTGATCTATACAGTGTTCCACCCCTGGTTTAAACTGTCTCTTAGTTGGTGTTGCTGTTAAAAACTGCCCGAGGGATTTTTGTCTTTCCCTCTTTGTCAATTGTTACACCGTTGAAAGATGTTTCCTCGACGTCAGTCAAACCGCCGTTACTGAAGACCAGCGAACGAAACGGATTTTTGGAATAAAGGTTCCCAAGTGTTTTATTCTCCTTCTTTAAGTCCTTTGAGGATCTTTGAGATTTAAAAAAAACAAACAAACATATTACCAAGTCACACAGGTAGGTTACCATGCTGCAATAAAAGCATTCAAAATGAATGGGATTTAACCTTACCTGGCTGACAAAAGGAGCAGGACGAGAACAGTGGCCAGCATCACCCCCAATATACTCCCAGCAATCACTAGAGCCAGCTGCCAGTCTGCAAAGAACAGTTTGAATTTAACATCAATGGAAAAAGTACTGCATGAACTCACACGGATTTCTATTATCTGTTGTCTTTGCAGGACTTTGCTGAAAAAGCAAAACACAAATACAAATACAGTGAACCTCGGATGTCGTACGCCTCCCTTTTCGAACAAAATTTTTAACCAAAAATTGCCCCGGTTGTCGTTCTAAAACTCAGTTGCTGTACAAGCCAACAATATCAGGTGGGCAGCAAGTGATCACTGAGTGACTGAGAGTGTGGCGTCAGTCTTGCATCACTGTTGTCTGATTTTGCCGAAACATCAATTTCCCCAGTGTGGCAGCAATAACGTTCAAATGATTAATGTTATTATTATCAAAAGGCAGCAGTTAAAAGACTCCTTTTGTTTCCTCTAAACGTGGTTTAAAATATAGCTAAAATTATACTCACAATCAGTGCAGTTAACGCCAGTGTAACCGAAGGAGCATCTACAAGAGGAAAGAGATTTTAATTAGTACCCTAATGTAGCCTTTGTCAAACATGGATGAACAATGAAAAGGAAAAGGGCAACTGTGAAATATTTAAAACGTGCTCTAGTCTTTGTAAACTTACTTTTCGCATGTGACCTCATCGGATGCAAAATATCCATTTTCACAAGCTGTTAAAGAAATAATAAAAAATATTGTTTTTTCATCTTTAGCAAACCTGTAACATACATATACAGCCTAGTTATTTGGTCTGCACTCACCAATGCACATTCTGTCAGTCTTGTCCGTCTTAATAAAACCTTTTTGACATTTGCAGGTGAAAGTTCCATTTCCGGAGCCACATTCTGTTGTCTTGACATCACATGGGTTTTCGTCACACAACTCCCTTTCTTTTATAGAAAAAGAAACCAAAAATATTTTGGACCACAGTATTGTACGTGTGGAGTCGAAAACAAAAAGCACAAAAATTCCATAACATTGCAATCAAACTGGTCAGACATGTAATTATTGATGAAATTCACGTTTTGCTTTTTTTGCTTTTTTTCACTGTATACCAGGGATGCACCGAAATTAAAATTCTTGGCCGAAAATGGGCAAACCAAGGCCGAAAACTGAAACACCGAAAGAAATCATTTTGCCAATTATTAGTACCATTTATGGCTATGACTGTGAACTAAACCTCAATCAAATCAAGGCACTGCATGAATTATTATATGTTTCAAAAAATAAAACAATTATAAAAATTATGAAAATATTTATTTAGCACATTCCAACAATGGACAATATAAATTTCAACTTGACCCCACCTATGTGTACATTAAATGATAATGCACAGGCCTGCTGACCTGCTGAAAGATTGTAAAATTAAATATGTTCTCTCAGACAAACACAAAGTGCATTTAAGCCAATTGCTGGATCATTTCTCGTGCGCGCTGCTTTATTCCCGCTTCCAAGTAATGATCTTTATAACGCGGATGAAGTACGGTCGTGACGAAGTGCAGAGGATCCAGATAGATCTCAGTGAAACGTGTGCTGACAGACTCTGTGGGTGTATATTATTGTTATGAAATGTGCGAAATAACCCAGCGAGGGACAGTGAGCGAAACAGTGCGACAGAGTGAAAAAAAGAAGCTCGGTTGAGCACTCGTAACTCGACGTTTCCTCGTATCACAAGGAAAATCTTGCAAAGGTTGCTTTCTTGTAACTTGGAAAACTCGAGTTGAAATTTCAGGTAGCTTGTTTTTTGAAGGCACTACACTGTACATTGAAATGCATTCACACCACTGACATGTTGGCACTTTCAGACAAACCCGCTCCGACCGCAGTTTTTGCTTGCGTCATCATAATTTCCTGTTTCGGCCGTTTTGTTTTGGTGATAAAAGTCTTTCGACCCACTGAAAATTTTCAGTGGCCAAATATTCGGTGAATCCCTACTGTATACATTTTTGGATGTAAAGAACATCCAAAAGAAATTGCAAAAATAAAACCCCCTTAACATTTACCCAGAGACACCTTCCTGCTTTTTATTACTTGTCCTTCATCTTATAAACGTTCAACTGTGAAAGCCCAGTAAAAAAGAAGGAGTGCTACGAAACGTACACCCATTGTTCAGTGAACGAGACATACAGTATGTAAGAAATGACTCAATAAAATATAACTTACTTTTGAACGTTGCTTCGGACAAAAAACAGTTTTCGCAGGTAGTGGCCTTTTTAAACGTACTGTCAATATCTTCTGATGTGATAGCCGTGTTAGTATCGTAGAAGATCTGTATAGTTGCATTGATTCCATCCCCTGCCTTAACAGCTAGTGTGGAACCTCCACTTAACTGGCTGTGTGGGCAAAATATATAGTTATTATATATTTTTACTCTTCAGTTATTGATTGATGTATACTGTTACACTGTAAAAAGTATTTTTGACAAGAAGGCTTTCATAACAAGGCTCACCTGATTTTAGTTACTGTAAGGTTAGTAAATCCTTCTGTGGAATTGAAAGTTGGAATCAGCTGTTTTTAAGAAAAGAACAAAAGGTTTAGGTAAATTTAGAGAAAGTCCATTGTTGTCAAACTGCACCATCGAAGCAAGCCTTTACGACAAGCAAACATTGAATATTTTGGATAATCAGTAGTACAATGGTGGCGCTCTGGCCCAGAGGCAATGCCCCAGGTGATCCTGGGCAACATCGAATCCCGGTTAGGGCGGTTGTACCTTCCAGTGGACTCACCACCAACAGGAAGGTGTAAGAGGGTTGGTACCGTGCAGTGTGATTTGGGTGGCGGTCGTGGAGACTGCTGCTCCCGCGACCCGGTAATGGATAAGCGGACAAAATGGATGGATGGATGGGGTAGTACAATTGTTTCCGAATAAACCTTTATAAGCATTGTAAAATTGTGGAGCGCACACATTGCTTACCCCTTCTGTAATATTTTTTGCAGCCTCTTTAAATTCTGGTGAAGTCGGGTTTTCCATGGCCGGTGAATAGTCTACATTACGAATTTCAAGATTTCCAGGGAAAACTAAGGCTGAAATTTAAAAGAAATCGTTAGAAATATTAAAAATATAAATATTGTTGTACCTGATATTTATCAAAACACATGGAGCAGTTAGTGTTGTATAAATGATGGATATGTGAAAAAAATAACTAGTTTTGGAACAATTGGGTTTTTTTTAAACATATCTTTCTCTCAACAAATGAGAACTAAATAGAATGCTTACCACTCTCGCAGCGTTTTCTCTCATAATTGTAGGTATCTCCGGCCAAGCACAAGCAAACAAAGTTTCGTCCACCACGGTCTTCACAGGTGCTCCCTTGACCACAGGGACTGGATTCGCATATACCTTAAAGTTATATAGAAAAGACAAAACATAAAATGTGATTAATAGAATTGTGTGACCAATTGTATCCAGGCATCGTCTGTTCAGAAAAAGATTAAAGCTGAACATGAGGAATAAAGACCTGGTATTGGTGTAGTGGTGACCAGTTGGGTGGTTGTTGGACTAGGTGCCTGTGTTGTAGTTGTGGCAGCTGCTGTTGATGTTTGAAGAGCTGTGGTTGTTGATAATGGAGTTGTTGTTGCAAGGCCATCAGGTGTTGTTGTCATTTGGGTGGGTGTAGACACACCATTAGGAGTTGTAGTTGGAACCCCTGTGCTTGTGCTAGCGCCCACAGTTGTGGTGACACCACTGCTGGTTATGGCAGCTGCTGTTGATGTAGAAACCCCTCCTGTGGTTGTTGATGATGGATTTGTAGGTGTTGAGCTATCAGGTGTTGTCACCTGGGTGGTGGTAGACTCACCATTAGGAGTTGTAGTTGAAATCCCTCCTGTGGGTGGTGATGATGGATTTGTAGGTGGTGAGCTAGCAGGTGTTGTCACCTGGGTGGTGGTAGCCTCACCATTAGGAGTTGTAGTTGGAGGCGTTGAGCTATCAGGTGTTGTTGTCACCTGGGTGGTGGTAGACTCACCACTAGGAGTTGTAGTTGGAGCCTGTGTGCCTGTGCCAGTGCCTACAGTTGTGGTGACACCACTGATGGTTGTGGCAGGCGCTGTTGATGTAGAAATCCCTCCTGTGGGTGTTGATGATGGATTTGTAGGTGTCGAGCTATCAGGTGTTGTCACCTGGGTGGTGGTAGACTCACCACTAGGAGTTGTAGTTGGAGCCTGTGTGCCTGTGCTAGCGCTCACAGTTGTGGTGACACCACTGCTGATTGTGGCAGGGGCTGTTGGTGTAGCAATCTCTTCTGTGGTTGTTGATGATGGATTTGTAGGCGTTGAGCGATCAGGTGTTGTTGTCACCTGGGTGGTGGTAGACTCACCATTAGGAGTTGTAGTTGAAATCCCTCCTGTGGGTGGTGATGATGGATTTGTAGGGGTTGAGCTATCAGGTGTTGTTGTCACCTGGGTGGTGGTAGCCTCACCATTAGGAGTTGTAGTTGAAATCCCTCCTGTGGGTGGTGATGATGGATTTGTAGGTGGTGAGCTAGCAGGTGTTGTCACCTGGGTGGTGGTAGACTCACCACTAGGAGTTGTAGTTGGAGCCTGTGTGCCTGTGCTAGCGCCCGCAGTTGTGGTGACACCACTGCTGGTTACGGCAGCTGCTGTTGATGTAGAAATCTCTCCTGTGGTTGTTGATGATGGATTTGTAGGTGGTGAGCTAGCAGGTGTTGTCACCTGGGTGGTGGTAGACACACCATTAGGAGTTGTAGTTGGAGCCTGTGTGCCTGTGCCAGTGCCCACAGTTCTGGTGACACCACTGGTGGTTATGGCAGGTGCTGTTGTTGTAGAAATCCCTCCTGTGGGTGTTGATGATGGATTTGTAGGTGGTGAGCTAGCAGGTGTTGTCACCTGGGTGGTGGTAGCCTCACCATTAGGAGTTGTAGTTGAAATCCCTCCTGTGGGTGGTGATGATGGATTTGTAGGGGTTGAGCTATCAGGTGTTGTCACCTGGGTGGTGGTAGACTCACCACTAGGAGTTGTAGTTGGAGCCTGTGTGCCTGTGCTAGCGCCCGCAGTTGTGGTGACACCCTTGGTGGTTGTGGCAGGCGCTGTTGATGTAGAAATCCCTCCTGTGGGTGGTGATGATGGATTTGTAGGCGTTGAGCGATCAGGTGTTGTTGTCGCGTGGGTGGTTGTAGACACACCATTAGGAGTTGTCGTTGGAACCTGTGTGCCTGTGCTAGCGCCCGCAGTTGTGGTGACACCACTGGTGGTTATGGCAGGTGCTGTTGATGTAGAAATCCCTCCTGTGGGTGGTGATGATGGATTTGTAGGTGTTGAGCTATCAGGTGTTGTTATCACCTGGGGGGGTGTAGACTCACCATTAGGAGTTGTAGTTGGAACCTGTGTGCCTGTGCTAGCGCCCGCAGTTGTGGTGACACCACTGGTGATTGTGGCAGGTGCTGTTGTTGTAGAAATCCCTCCTGTGGGTGGTGATGATGGATTTGTAGGTGTTGACCTATCAGGTGTTGTTGTCATTTGGGTGGGTGTAGACACACCATTAGGAGTTGTCGTTGGAACCTGTGTGCCTGTGCCAGTGCCCACAGTTCTGGTGACACCACTGGTGATTGTGGCAGGTGCTGTTGTTGTAGAAATCCCTCCTGTGGGTGTTGATGATGGATTTGTAGGTGTTGAGCTATCAGGTGTTGTTGTCACCTGGGTGGTTGTAGACACACCATTAGGAGTTGTAGTTGGAACCTGTGTGCCTGTGCCAGTGCCCACAGTTGTGGTGACACCACTGCTGATTGTGGCAGCTGCTGTTGATGTAGAAATCTCTCCTGTGGTTGTTGATGATGGATTTGTAGGTGTTGAGCTATCAGGTGTTGTTGTCACCTGGGTGGTTGTAGACACACCATTAGGAGTTGTAGTTGAAACCTCTGTGCCTGTGCTAGTGCCCACAGTTGTGGTGACACCACTGGTGATTGTGGCAGCTGCTGTTGATGTAGAAATCTCTCCTGTGGTTGTTGATGATGAGGTTGTAGGTGTTGAGCTATCAGGTGTGGTTGTCACCTTGGTGGTTGTAGACTCATCATTAGGAGTTGTAGTTGGAACCGCTGTGCTTGTGCTAGCTAGCGCTGTTGCGGTGAGGCCATCAGGATCTAAAACCATAACAAATCTCTTTAATAAATATACAGTATGTAGGGTCATTTGCCTTTGTTGAATTTGGGTTATTGAATGCTCTATCTCGCCTTTTCCAACCACCTCACTCGGTGTCACACCAACTCTCTTGTACACCATCAGGATTTCAGTGTTAACTTGTTATAAAGTATACATCTTTGCGCACTCACACACCACCTCTCTACCTATCTACTTCCACTGTGCAGTCGCGTACCCGAACACGCCTCAACGGCTTAGCCGCTTGGTTGGTAACTAATAGGCAACATCTCTCTCTCTTATACGACTACTCACAAACACACCCTCACATACACACTCGTGCAGACACACACACAAACTAAAGTTTATCACTTTATTTGTGCCTTGTGTTGTTGTTGTTGATGACTTTTTATGTATCACCTACAATCATTAACGTGATAGTGCTGTGTTAAATAATTTGATTATTTCTGTAAACTGTGTTCTTACTTTATTCATTGAATCTAGCCTATTTGCAAGAACTCCAAACACCTTCAACCGTTCTGCTTGTTTACAAATGCTAATGATTGTAGTAATATATTTAATACAGTAAGCAAGACGTTATTACTATAATAATAGTAGAACATAACAATTATGACAATTCTAATGAAACATATTCATTTATTGATTTATGAGACCGATCAATAAAATCAAGTGCACCTACATATAATATCATAATTTTTTACCATCATATTTTAAGTGTTCTTTTCATGGTTCTGGGTCTGTGGGATTAACTCCTGGTAGGAATAGGGCTAAACATGTTCATGCATATATATGTACATGCTCTTTTTTGCATCCTTGTGCTGTAGACTCATCAGCTATAACTGACAAGAGTGTCTTAGCCTGCAGTCTCGCTCAACATATTTTGAGGACCAAGCTTTTCGACGTATTTTACTGACGTATTGCCGCCAGTGGCCTTTTTTATGCTAAGAGAGGTCTATTATCCATACATCCATCCATTTTCATCCGCTTATCCGTTACCGGGTCGCGGGGGCAGCAGTCTCTATGACCACCACCCAAATTACACTGCACCGTACCAACTGCCCTAACTGGGATTCGATCTTGTCCAGGAGGTGAACCCTAGGGTCCCACACCAATGACAGAGACATTGCCTCTGGGCCAAAGCGCCACAGGTCTATTATTATTATTATTATTATTATTACTATTATTTTAAAGAACCACAAAGTTAGCAGTATGTTGTTTAATAAAGTACAACTTCCAAAAATAATGTATAAGTTTGTAAAACCTATGTTTAAAAAACTACAAACTAGAAAAAAAAATTACCCAATTTGTAACTATTAAAAAAAAAGTATAACCATATTCATATCACATTAGAATCTCCAAGTTTAAATTGTATTATTAAGCAAAAACCAAATGATGTTCAATTGCACATTCACATGATCTAACTTTTATATGCACAAACTCGTGAATCACCTGACAGCAGGTAAATAAATCAGCAACCAGGGGCTACATAACACAACCTCTGCTTTTAACCCAAAGTGAACAGTGGGCAGTTTTTTAAGCGCCGGGGAGCAGTGTGTGGGGACGGTGCCATGCTCAGAGACGAGGTGGACTCGAACTTGAAGCTTCCAGACCCAAGTCCGGTCCCTTAACCACTAAGCCACCACTGCCCCATATCTACACTGCATTATCCAGAGCATTTCTGATTATTTTGCAGATTCATCTAAAATGAGCATGTGCAAGTTAGGCATTGTGTTAATTGACTAAACCTGGTATATAGTCTTGAGATCCAACTAAGAATTCGCAGCAACTAATCACACAATAAATAATTTACAACAAAAACATGCAGCAGGAAAAAAAAAAGAGATAATCCCTAATTTACCTACTTTCCGTTTAACATCCAAATTATAATAGTCTGAGCAATAACATTTCTATTTTACAGTTATAAGAATATTTAAAAAAAGAATGCATTACATTTACAAAATCAAGCTACTTACCAAGGATGACTATGGCTAGCCAGAGAAAAGCAAGTAGTTTGAATCGTCCAGCCATTGAAATAGTAAACTCACCCAGCCGACAGAGAGAACATTGAAAGTGATGGTGGACACTGGTTTCACTACTGCAAAACAGTAAATGATAAGGCCTTCAGCTTTTTATGACAGTTACGGTTGACCATTGCCACTCCTCTGAAGGTGGGACTGTCTTTTAGTCTGTTTTGCATTTCACTTTTCCTGAATGACCATTGAGTGCTGTGAATCGGACATTCACCTGCTCTACTTCTTTTGTTGTGGTCTGTGAAAAGAACTTCTTTTTGGGCCTCTTTAACTCTGACTCTTCTTGACTTATAGATTTCCTCAGTACAATTAATAGCAGAGAATTTATTACCACCATTGTTATGCATTAATTTCACGACACTAGCACTGAATGTGTAAAATTACATGAACACTCCTTGTAGGTCTTAAATTTATTAATAAAAGATCATCAAGGGAATTGTTTCAATTATTTAAGACGTTGTTATCTATACCAGATGTTTAATTTTGTTTTAATCGTTTAAATATTTTTTTAATGTTATGTGGCTACATATCAAACGTATCCATTATTTTGGTTCGTTAATGCAATGTTCAAACAGAATGTCAAAGTCACAATTAAAATGTGAGTAAGCCCAACACTCACGGAAAAAAGCAAAAGGAGCTAATGCTAACTGTTCACTGATTCGCGTTTAAGTTACATACGAATAGCATAATGTAATGTTAGGTAAATACGAACCCGTGTCGTACTCGTGCACAATTAATTGCAAATGACACGTTAGCATTTAATTGACCGAATAAACGTTACACTTGGAAAACAATGACCTAATTTAATTAATTTACTGTATTTACCTTTACTTTGGCGAATAAAGTCGGATGGTCGGTTGTCATTGTCCACGACTACACCTTAGTCATTTTTTTTCTGTAGACAAAACTGTCCGCCATAATTTAATGCGATTATTCAGGTAGGCGGGGGAGGGGAAGTCTTCTCTTCTTCGGCCATTTTCCCCAACAAAGCAACCGCAAAGCGCGGGTGTTGTGTAACACATTATTTTCTGACGGTTTACTGGAAAGCTTACGAATAATTATAATTAACCGTAGTGTTTGCCACACTCTCTCTCTCTCTCTCTCTATATATATATATATATAGAGAGAGAGAGTAGTGTTTGACTATATATATATATATATAGTCAAACACTACTCTCTCTCTATATATATAGTGTCAAACACTACGGTTATGTATATATGTATATATATATATACACACACACATAATATAATATCCACAAATTGTGACATCTCTAAGATCGTATTTTAGTGAGTTAAATTTCAGGTAAATTATAATGGTATGCTACAAAATTATTTATTAATCCATCTAAAATATGAATGTGTAGATTTGACGGGCCTCTGCGTTGTGGAAAAACCAAATGGAACCATAAAACACACCTATTTGTCACTATCTGTCAAGGTGGTACTGACGTACGTGTGCGTACTAGGCTTGTCTAAACCGATAAGATTTAATGTGACGTTCTTTCATTTGTAGATTACTGGGTGTTAATTTAATTCGTACTTCAGTTTGAAAGAGTAAAATGACTGAATGAATAACAAATCAGGTGGACTTTTGACTGTAAAAATGATGAAGAAATGAGACCAGTCTAAGTTTATAATTCAGAGTTGGGAGAAAGGCTAGATTAGGATGACAGTTCGGTACATTGGTAATATCTTTGTATATCTTTGAGGTAATAAAAGGTAAGCAGATAAACGGCTATGGTCAGACATTAACCTGTTTACAAGTTTTACAAGTCAAGAATCTGATTATGATTGAACCATAAGGACTGGTGTTGGACTTGGACCTTGGATTTAGGAACAGCCCGATGACGGTGAAGTACAACAATTAAACTTCAATAACTCTCTTTAGCAATCCTTGCAACATTATTGATGAATTTGAACTTCTGACGTGAACGTGACGGTTTGAAGCAAGTCTTATAAAAACCTGCTCACTAGTTAAAAATTTTACGGTATATTATTATAGTAATATAAGTAAGCAATATAGTAGTAGTAGTCCTTGTTGCACTGAGTTATATTAACAGTGATAGGGTAGACGTGCTAGGGGAAGTGTACAGTGTTATATACTGCGTTCCCTCTCTATATCACGTTTCTCTTTTCACTCCCTCTGTACATTGTGGATTTTTTTGTTAATCCAATCTCGCGAAATATATCAAATAATAAACTTAAAGACATTATAAAACAATTATAAATGCAAATGTTTTGGCTTAAAAATTGTGGATTCTTGCTTTGAAATTGAGATAAGCGCATTTGTGAAAGATCGCTGTTAGCTTTGTTTACCTAGACGAGATCGTACACAGCATACTATTGGCTAATACAATGCGTACTCGGTGTACGAAAGGCTAATTGAGCATGCTTTTCTGTTCCTCACTCTGATTGGCTCATGCATCGTAGCATCTCTCAGCATATCCCCTTGTTTGTCGGCCACTCTTTTGTTGCCATTCCACAACAGTACTGTGGATATAATTGTGTGGGAAAGGGTAATACAGTCTAGGGAGGGTTGAGAACAGTGTGGGGGAGGTTCGGGAAGGGTAAATATATATGTAAATAATATAATTATATTATAATATATATAATAATATAATAATATAATATAACTATCTCACCTCTACTTCGCAATTTTTCCCATTTCGCGGTGGGTCTTGGAACGCAACTACCGCCATAGGAGAGGATTTGTGACAAATATAGAAACAAGTAAAATGGAATCCTGTGTGTGCTTGGTAAGATTACCTCAGATAGTATATTGAATTTCTCAGTTAGCGCTCAGTGCTTTTGTCACTGTCAATGATTCTGGGTTCAAGGGCAATACATTTTTTATTTGCTTGTGAACTTTAATGGAGTTTCCAAACACGAAATGTTGTTTTCCCTTCTGAATGACATCCTTACATTCCAAATATTGAGTCGTGTATATATAAATGACTCAATAGGGTGGAATTAGAAAACACACTGAGAGCTTTTTTTTTTTTGTTCACAATCTTTTGTTAATAAACCGAATTAACCTGTCTTATCTTGTACCGACATCTTACTTTCGATATGGTGAGATTAAAATGTTACACAATCGTTACCATCATGGTAATACCATGGTCACTGATAGTGACACTGTGCGTGTATTTGCTCAAGCACTTCTCTAAAAAAACAACCTCTCACTGCCAAAACTGATTATCACTGTAGCTTTCCATTCCAGATATTTTTATAACAACAGCTAAGATCAAAGTCCATGATGACTCCTCCATGTGTTACTTCCATTTACCGTTCTTAACTTTACTGCCCGGATCTGAGCGATGACCTTTACTTTTTTATTTAGGCACGTAAAGGCCACGCCTGATTTTTTTCGCTTTATTCGGAAGAGAAAGTTCTACATCTTTTGAAAATCATCACCCGTCTATTTTAGGTCGACTAATTATCTCCTCAGCATAAGCCCAGGTTTGAAAATGCGCTTTAAGGAGGTTGTATTTATTGTAAAAAAAAAAAAATAAATAATAATAAAATGAAAAAAAAAACAACAACCCACAAGTCATGGATGTTTACAAAAATGAAGAAAAATAAAAGAAGTAAATATTGGTGTTCTTAGTAAAAATAATTCAAAATTATTATTAGTAGTAGTTTTGGAGAATAGAGGGACGGTGGCAGTACCGGTTTGCCTGATGGAGTATGAAATAAAATACCATTTTCAGATTTAGTCAAATCAGTAGTTGGTTGCATAAGAGATTGATGTTGTAGAAGAACACTATTGTCAACCTGATGTGTTGACAATAGATTAAGAGCCACATCAGTCACATGCTGTCCAGTAGCTATAGCTCTAGCAGTACAGTCTGCTAAGGCATTGCCCAGGGAGACAAGATTAGTTCTGCGTGCTAAGGCATTGCCCAGGGACACAAGGTCAGTTCTGCCGGTGTGTGCATGGCATAAGTCTTTCAAAAGATGAGCATGTTTTACTGGACTGCCTGATGATGTGGAGAAATCACGAAGATGCCACATAGCTGTGTGTGTGCGGCAAGCATTAAAAACATATTTACTATCAGTGTAAATTGTGACTGGAAAACCGGAAGCATAGTGGAACGCCATGTACATAGCTTTTAGTTCTGCTGCTTGAGCAGAATAAGAAGATGGAAGTGTGTCTGAGAGCAACACTGAAGTAAGAGTTGTCACAGCATATGTAGTACAGGTGACACCAAAAGTGTCTTTCACAGATGAACCATCAGTAAACAACCAAAGTGAATCAGGAACTGGTTGATCTGACAGGTCTGGTCTGGGTGAATAAGTAGTCAAAGAACAGTCTAGAAAGTTATGTGGTTCATCATCTTGTGATGTAGGCAAAAGTGTAGCAGGATTCAAAGTTGTACATCTAATAACAGTCAAATGAGGCTGTGAAAGTAATGTAGTCATGCAGTGTAGATGTCGTGCAGGTGACAGAAAACAAATACGGTTCTGATTCAGCAGTACTGAGACTGCATGTGGGACATGAAGTGTGAGAAGGTGATAAAGTACAAGGTCAGCACAAGCTATC
>NC_024314.1:163864-169672 GCF_000523025.1 Cynoglossus semilaevis
TTTTTTTTCTGTTTGCGAGGAGCTGTACACGCTCTCGCAAAAATGCCCTCTCCTACCGCAATCATAGCACTTGTCATTTCACTCCTCATAGTCAGATTCATCATTCTGTTGCCATTGTTTTCTTTGCTGAGGCCTAGCTCCCTGATCAGACCATTTTTTTACTTGGCAATGAGACAAAAACTTGTACAGGCTTATTCTTATCTTTTTGTTTATTTGCCTGATGTCTGTCCCATGCATGTTCTACATGTGCATGGACATCTTGTAAGTTACATGTTTTCGGTCCCATACCTCGGTCCTATTACTCACTCTTGGTCAGTGTTTTCCGACCATTGGGTCGTAACCCCATGTAGCTAGCAACTGGTTAAAGAACATAACTGATAAAAATGTGTTTTCAACAGATTAATATTCTCTCATGAATTAATAAGAATCGAATTCACATATAATGCAGCATACAAAATTATCTGAGCTGTCAAGGGAAAAAATAAAATTCACTCTTTATTTGCAACACACTATAACAAACATGATAAAAAAATCTGGATTGCCGAAAATTTGTGATTTGAAAATGGTCTGGTCTTAAGTCCCATGAAGAACCTTCTTGAACTTATGAGTACCGGTAATCTGTGCTGACTTTTGACGTCCGTCGTCTTATCTCCTGTTATCAATCAGATAGTGATCTTTTCCACTGATAGCCACTCTGACGCTTCTGTGACGTAAAAACCTGAGTAAAGTGTTATTCCTAAATTGAGTTGATGATTACAGGTTTACATCAGTTTAGTCTGGTTGCTCACTAGTTAGCACGCTAATGCCAAAAGTCTCTCCTTTTAGTCACCCCACTCAGCTTTACTGGTTACAGAGTTTGGTACATGCACAGAGTCACGTCAGATCTGGATGAAAAGAAACACTTCAGGATGCACGGAGAACGTAATAGTAGTTCCCTAAATCATTACTTTGTTACATGTTACTACTAGGACTGCATATATCCCACGAATGAGGAACAACAGTAGTATTTAATTTCCATTTGGATCAATTTATGTTTTAAAATGCAATCATTAAGCCATATTGGAATATAAGCTGCACGTGCAGACATGAAACAAGAGTCTTGTGTATTTAAAAATGCATAAAATTATTTTATATTATATTAATATTATTATTTATGACACTTGTTTTTACTAAAAACTGATCAGAAATAATAATTGCTTTTAAACCCATTATTACTAATGCCAGTGCTAGACAACGATGACAAATTTGTCCTGCCACTATCCCAATTAATCAAATTTTAGTACAAAATTAAAAATAGTTTTACATCATATATCCAAACTGAAAACATAAAATAAAACGTCTTTTAAGGAGCGACTTGACGCGATTCTCATCAAAACAGGTAGAAAAAAAACCAACCCAAAACGTTAGCTTCTTTAAAAAAAAGAAGAGATAAAAACGTAGTTTTTATCAAGACAACGTTAAAAACTCACCAAATACCAAAGATAAAGTGATAGAGACTGACTAATAAATTAAATTATAAATGAGTTAAATGACTAAAACGTGGCCGAGAGAACGGATTAGAAACGAACTATCTAGGTTAAGTAGAAGAAAATCTGTAGTAGATACGTTAAACTTTCGAGACTAGGTTATTATAGAAACCCAGTTCTTAATATAGGCAAGGTTTGTTTTTCTTAAATCTTACTTCTTTTTAACAGTTAAATAAATGGTCGATGCTGCACTTGGTCGCTTTAAAGGAAACAGTGCCGCCTTGTGGCAGCAGACACGAACGTCACCGGGCTACAACACGCATTCATTCAAGGCGTCCCCGGTTACACCTTAAAAGTACAAACCTTATCTATGCATGAAATCACCAAACTCTAGTGCCTCTGGTTCTTTTCACTTTTCACTTGATTTTCACTCAAACACTATAGAAAATAAGTTTAGCTTTCTCTTATCACAAATAAATTCATGTCATAAACACCAAACTATCCAATTAACCCATTTGTAAACATTGATGGGACTAGTTAACACTAACTAGTGGTATTACATATACAAAAAGATATAATAACATGTTCAAGTCAGTCTCAAGTCTTAATCATTTCCCAAGTCTTATGCAAGACTTTCATTTGGATTTGCTTACATTTAAAGTCACGTCCATGTCCTATGTCATGTGAAGACTCTCTTTATAAATGTGATTTTACTTGTGGGATACTTGTCTGGATAACAGGCAAAATTTTAATAAAGTATTATTGTTGGCAAATCTGTCCAACTTGTTTTTAAAAGTATAACATTCACCTAAGAAAATGACGACGGAGGCATCGGACTGTTTTTAAAACTAGGTCGGAGGAAAAAAAAAATATTCAAAGACTGTCGGTAATTCTAATGAGAGAGCAAGGCAAAAAGTATGCTAAAAAAAATAAAAAAAAATACTTAAAATAGTCTCCATGACCCAAACTGAACCTATAGCATTTGTCAACATATAATGACCATCCTGTCAAAAGTATTTATTTTCTACACTGATCCTGCCAAAACAATATTCAAAAATGTATAGAAAAATGGGCACCTAAAGGCAGCAACATTAGGTACTGGTTATGACAAAAAAACAAACATTTTATTGGCTTTTCTAATCCATTCAGCATGAAAAACGGGTACAGCCTGGAAATCCATCTCACAAGTCCAGGAACAAATAAGACAAGGAAAAATTGAGGCTTGTGCTACAAAATTTGGTATTCAAGTGACAAGAGGGGGGGGGGAAAGGCATACAAAAATGTCTTTATCATGCATACTGAAGAAAAACTAAAAAAAAAAAAAAAAATCAGACATTGAAAACACACATTTTTAGTGTTTTTGTACATTTTTGTAAACATTATCCTTCTAGAGATCATATCAAAACACATTATGGCAAGTAACAAAAATAAGGGATATAGCATGAGAAACATGAATGTTCAATGAGGCATCTAGAACGCAACACTGCTTGAAGAGGATGTGTTTTTTTTTTGTTTGTTTTTTTTTTTTTTGCTTTTTACAGGAGGAAAAAAAAAATACAATTGCATTTTGAGTCAGTCACTCAATACTTGTAAACACAGGCAGTGTTAAATGATTATACAATGTCAAACCTATACTACAAATATTTCCACTACATACATGAAAAACACATGTCCCTGCTTTCTTACACTTGAGTGATATGAGGTATATTTAGGTCAATTTTATTATCTTTTCATTTTCTTTCCTTTTACAAGCATAGTGTGTTTTGGAGCGACATGGCTGGTCAGTCTTTGTTCCCTGTGATCTGAGCAGCTTTAAAGTCTCTTGGCCATGGAGCTGACAGACAGGAAAATGGGAGAGGGGGGGTCAAAGGATATCAACGTATTTAAAAAGAAAATTTAAAAAACCCCAAAAAAAAAACAACCCGTGCTGCTGGGACAGAATGGCTCCAGCCATGGAAGACAAAAAAAGGCCACTGTAAACTCTTCGGAGCGCAGGGCTGCAGTTTGGGAAACAGAGGTGGGTAAAATTCAACGTAACCTAGTTTGTAGCTGATTTGTTGTTTTTTTTTTTGTTTTTTTTGCGATTTTTAAAAAAAAAAAGGCGAAGTAAAAGTGACAAGGGTCTTTTTTTTTTTTTTTTGCGATTTTTAAAAAAAATGGCGAAGTAAAAGTGACAAGGGTCCGGGTCTGCAAACTACATGCCAACAAAGTTCTGCTGCTACCAAGTTCAGTTGTGGTTGGTGGAGAATAAATAGAAGAGTTTTTTTTTTTTGGGTATGTGTCGAACATATCCAGAAGACAGTAATAGGTTCCAGCATGTCCGCCTGTCTCTCATAACACATAAATACAAGAGGTACTCTCTAAATAGAAGAGAAATGAAAATAAAAATTGAAAATAAAAAGTCAAAACTCATTTTTACATCATCACCCCAAAAATCCACAACAAAAGCAACCCGGCTCCCTCAATTCCCTCTTTTCTACTACTGAAAAATAGTGAGAAAAAAAAAAAACCTCCCCCCAAACAATTAAAATTCCCATTACGCCCCTTTAACTCCTATCTAAAACCATTGAACAATATTCACTTCTTCTCTCAATCCCTCCCACTCGCTCACTCCCTCCCGCCTCCCCTCCTTGTGACCCCTTCGATCAATCCAAACCCCCATTCACAGTTTTCTCCTCATAAAATATCATTGATCATTACCATAATACTCATGTATCACATATGCAAATTGAATGGGTTGTTGTCATTGATTTTCTTTCTTAAAAGTGCTTGTTTGATTTCATTGACACATATATGAACAGCAAAAGAGTGGAGCAGAAAAGTCTTGACTCGGGAAAAAAAATAAGCATCACTTTGGCCACAGATGAGTGTTGCATCCTGAAGAGGCAGTGACGGCAACACTGTCAGGGAACATGACAGTCTCGACTTTCCAACCCACCAGCTGTTGTCGGCCACAGCAAAAGGAGTGGTCGTTTTGACAAACGTCGCCATCGCCTGATGCGAGGTATGTGGGCCGCTAAAAAAAAACCAAAAAAAACAAAAACAAACCTCCCAGTATCTGTTGTCCTGCACAAACTACCTCGTGTTACATGTGGCTCACCAAAGAGAAAAGAAAACCAAGGGTGTGTTCACCTAGTCACAACAGTACCGTCATCTCATCAATAGCTACAGGCAGTTAAAAAAAAAAAAAAAAAAAAAAAGGAAATCAAAAAAGTCAAAGCTTTGACGTCTCAAAGAACACCTGTAAAAACTGTGCTAATTGCATCTCATAATACAAAGTTTTATTACACAATTTTGTCTATTTTCCTGAGATAAAAATATTTATTGTAACAGACAATATATAATTTTTTTTTGCCATTTGAATTATGGGCTTTCCCTGCAACAACTGGTAATATTACTGAACTTAATATTATTACTTTACAAATTATTAAAATAATGGTTGATGATTGGTAAAAAAAAAAAAAAAAAATTCATAGCTACCCTCTAGATGTTTGTTTTTTTTTTTTTTAAATTACAGTTGAAGCTAAGGTCAAAAATCACTATGCTTAAAAAAAAAAACAGAAATTAAACTACTAAATACATAATAAAAATTGCATTTTAGGCCATGGAAGACCCTCCCTGGTCATTTCGTATTAACATTAATGGCAGTGTTTCAAAAAACAAATCTTTGCTACGGGAAGAAAATAAAATAGGCATTGGGAAACTGTGTGGACAGTAACAGAACAGCCCCCTGTTGGTTTCACCTTGTTTGACCCTTATCTGAAACTTTGGCTTGTTGGGGTTTTTGATCCTGAACTTACTGGCTCACTGACATCAGCTAACAAACTGGTATACCCTGAGAATTCTGACACTGAAGTCCGTATCCGATGGTCAACTTCTGCTGTTGGATCGCTGCCGTAGCTCAGAGGGGTCCGCCTCCCTGATTTGAACTGAGAACCAAAGGCTTGGGCGAAGTTCTCAATCTGATACGTGGTTTCTTTAGGAGGGTTTAGTGGGGATAGGTCGGGGAAGCTGGATCCGTTGGTGGGTGCAGTGCCCCCTCCGGCCTTGGGTTGCTGCCCCTTGGAACCGTCCGCAGACACACTCAGATCCTGGGGAGGTAGGTTAAAAGTGCCGGGGGAATGCTGCTTCTCCAGCTGTTCGGTCAGCTCCTGAGAAGGGGTGAGCTGCTGGTGATTGGTGGGTTCCAATGTGATGTGGTAGCCTGCCTGGGAGGAGGAGGAGCCCACCAGCATGCCATAGTGGGACTTGGAGGAGGTGGAGGAGGAAGCGGATGACGAGGCCGTGATGGGCAACGGCGAGGAGACGGCAGGGGGGGAGGCACAAACGCGGGCCGACCGGC
>NC_024314.1:170825-196129 GCF_000523025.1 Cynoglossus semilaevis
GGGGGGGGAGGAGGCGGATGGCGGGGCGGTGATGGGCACCGGCGAGGAGACGGCAGGCGGGTAGCCACAATCCAGCGGCGACGTGGCGTACACATGTTTGTCGGAGAACAGGGGCCCTGTTGGACTGGAGCTGCTTGACAGGAGCGGGAAGGGCCCTGTGGGCCCAAGGCTGGGGAAGGGTCCGCTGTGGCTGGTGCGCTCCAGGGCCTGCAGGAGAAACTTGGAGTACTCGCTCATTACTGTCGTCTTGTCGCCAATGTTTGAGTCGTCCTCCAGCTCTGGCGTGACGGGGGCTGCTGGTTGGAGGTCGACGTGGTGTGGGTGGTCTGACAGGTCAAAGGTCACGTCATGGTGGTGTCCTCCCTCTGGCTTATGGCTATAATGTTCTAGCAGACTCTGTAGTACCTCATCAGGGATGCCCGACTTGTCATGCTTAAGATCCAGGGGAGACGTGTCCAGCATGGCCAGAGTGGGCTCAGGCCCAAGGGAACCCTGGATGACACTGCTGCCCTGGGGTGCCATGTGTAGAGAGCCAGCTCCATAGTCATTGTTAACTGCATGGAGGTAGCGTCGCTTTTTCACAAACTGCATTGCATCGTCATAGTTGCTGCTGGTGGTTGGACCCTGCTTGTTTCCACCGGCTCCCTGGAGTGGACCCACTTTGTCGAGGCTGGTACCATCCATGTGATCCATAGAGCCCGGCTTTGGGCCCAACAGTTTTTGTCCATTGCCGCTGTCATCCAGCGGGTGGAGGCCCTTGTCAAGACCCTTGCGGCCTGCTTTCTTAAAGACCAGTTTGGGTGTACGTCCCTGCGTGACGGGACCTGCACCTAAAGTGTGCTCTGTGTTGAAGTCCTGCAGGCCCATGCCTTGGGCCATACCTCCGGAGGACGAGGCTGCTGATGAAGTATTCTTTTTTCTTTTGCGCTCACCACCCTCTCCATTTTTAGACCTGCCCTTCTTGCGTCCAGAGGCCATTGAGTTTCCCTGAGTGAGTGAATAGCTGCCTTGGCCTAGCTCCGCTTCGCTGAGCTCCAGCATGCTGGGATCCAGACCTTTCTTTATGGCTTCTCCACAAGTCCGTTTGTGCTTCAGTAACCGGTCTGTTCTAGAGAAAAACTACGGAGAAGAAGAGATGACAAAAGGTAAGGTAAGAACATCATCTTAATTCCCTGATGAACAGTAATGGGAACATTTCTGAGCTCCAGCGTTAAACTTCACACATTTAAAAGCCTACAGTAAAAAACAATTGAAGGCACTAAGAGCCCCGCAAGTTAACAGGAGATTTTTTAAACTTCACACATTTAAAAGCCTACAGAAAAAAAACAAAACATTTGAAGGCATTAAGAGGCCCGCAAGGTAACAGGAGATTTTCTTTCCGGTTAACCTTAAAGACAGAGCCACTTGACTGCTGTCTGTTTACAGCAGTGCTGTGAAATGTTTCCAACAAATCCAGCTGTGCTCAGTCACTTGTTTCGTTACGCACAGAGCCGGTTACTACCAATTTATTTAGACATCAAAGGACCATGTTAATTTGCTTAATGTGTTCCTTTTAAAGGCTCAAGAAAAACATCGGTTTGCCTCATCGTCACTGTCTCTTATTAATTCATTTATATGTGGCCTACTTGTTGGCAGGTGTCGCATCGGTATGGCTTCTCGCCACTGTGTGTCCTTTTGTGGCGCTCCATGTGGTACTTTTGGATAAACCGCATGTTACACTGGTCACAGCTGAAAGGCTTCTCTCCTGTAGAAGGCAGAACCAACATTGGCTGGTTTGTAAATACATCCATGTTCGTTATGTTTTTGGAAAAAGAGGGAATCACTCACGGAAGAAACTTACCACTGTGGATCTTTTCGTGCCGCTGGAGGAGGTACTTTTGAATGAAGCTCATGTTACACTGACTGCAGCGGAAAGGCCTCTCACCTGTGTGACAGAGAACGCAAGGAGACACACGCAACATTTTTATTTACCCAGAAAATGTACCTGAATTGCTATGATTATTGGGTCTTTTTTTTTTTAAGAAAGAAATGACACCAGACCTGATTGTACTGATTGTATAGCCAAAACAGGCCAAAAGCCAGGCCTTAAAAAAAGCTACATGTTTTACTTCTACTGTACTTCAACTGTAGAAACACTGCACACAACTGTGAGGGGGGAAAAAACCAAGATAATTGACGTGTCTGTGTAAAAACCTATGAATGATTTATGAGTTTAAAAACAAAAGACACGTGAGAATTTCCCAGCAAAAAGAATGAGTAAGAGGACCAGAACCAAATGAGTCATCATTAGGTCATACTGTGTTCAAGTGTCTGGTTTTCAGTAGCAGTAGCAGCAAAGATGTTTGGATTTATCATTCTGAGCACTGCACTTTAACATATTTTTTTTTGGTTTTCTTTCTTTTTTAATTGCAGATGGACATGATTTAGACTCTTTTTTTCATATATAAATATATATGTTTTGTATGTTATAATTTTATATGATGTAAATGTAACTGTTGTAAGGACATATATAAATATATGTTTTGTATATTATAATTTTATATTATGTTAATGTAACTGTTGTAAGACAGTATTTCTCAAGTGTGGTTAAAAAAAAAAAGCAACTCATTTTGACACAAACTGATCATTTCCTACTTTTAGTGTGACGCTGAACCTTACCTGTGTGTATGAGCACATGTCTGCGCAAGTGGTAGGAGCTGCGGAAGGCGGCGTTACAGTGCTCGCAGATATGTGGTTTAGAGTTGGGGGACAAACAGGCTCCATCCGCATCCAGCATCATGGCCTATAAGGAGAGGTGGAGGGGTGGAGAGCACAGGACATGTGCGTTTATGTTTCGACATAAAAGTCATTTCTGAAGCTTACAACACGAGATGTTAAGTGGAATTTGTGCGCAAATATTATATATATATTTTTAAGAACAGTTACCTTTGATGGATCATTCCGTTTTCTGCGGGCTTTGCCTCCCTGACCTTCCCCATTGTTTCTTCGCCCTTTTCTACCTGAGGACTCTTTTGACTCTTTACCTGGTCTCCCAAGAATCTAGACAGAAGACAGAATAGGTTTACTATGTTTCCCCAGATAGCAGAAGAAAACAATGACCCCCATTGCAATAGCACAGTCAAATTTGTGTAAAATCCTGATGCTTATACTATACTCCTTGTCAAGTCTGCTGTATTTTGTACAAATGTATTTTGTAAATATTCTCTACTTACACATTATTTTAGCTCTTTAGAAATAAAGATAATGCTGATTATAAAATACATGTCCCATATCTGGTTCATTGTACTTTAAACCTTTGACAATATGTACTTGCTGTTGTAAATTTGATACTACATTTCCTAATTAGATTTGAGTTGCCCTAACAATGTGGATGACAGATGTGCGAGTGTGTTTTCTCTGTTGCAAAGACACTTTTCTAAATTAAGCTTTCTAGTGACAAATTACTGGTTTATTTTAAATGTTTAAAAATTCCTAAGGAAGCGATTTGTGGTTGCTGCATCTTTGCATTTTCTTTATTTTAACCTTCTTTTAATAACTGTTCGTTTCAGAGCACAGAGATTAAAGTCATGAAATAAATCAACTTACTGGTTCTCCAAGGTTCCGGACATTGCTGAGACTGAGATCGTGCAGGAGAATGTTCTGGTGAATCTGGTGGTTGTTTCCAAAAGACATGTCCTGCAAGTCTGTGCCACTTTTCCCCGCGCCCCCAGCACAGTTCATCCCTATACCTCCACCTCCACCATAGATAGGCATACGGTATTCCAGCTCAGTCAGCCGCTCCTGCTTAATGCCCATACTATGGAGGAAGCCCCCTGTGTTCGTTACAGTAGTGTCCTGATGTTCTGGGGGTGAGTCCCGTTCTTTTTTCAGTATCATTTCCTGCGGAAGTTCCCCCATGACAGACTGGGAGGCCAACCGAGTGAAGCTGGTGACCGGTGGTAGGTGGCTGAACATTAGCATGCCAGGTGCAAAATTGGGGTCCATGCCACCGTTGCGCAAAAACTCATTGCCCAGTTTGTCTTGGATAATACTCATGATCGTGTTTTTGATTTCAGAGGGGGAGAAGTAGGGCAATCTTTTTAAAGAAAAATGTAGGAGGAAAACGTCCTAAAAGAGGAAAAGACAACAAAACACACATTTACGTAAATTATAAAAAAACAGACAACAAAACACACATTTACGTAAATGATAAAAAAAACATTATTACATATATACACATTTTTTTATTCTAATAAGTTATGTAAATGTGGCAACTGCTACAATGCATTTACATATGCATCTTGTGTAGCACAGATACTGATTTGATCGCTGTTTATTTCAAATGGTTACTTTATCAAATCTCCTGAGTAAAAACAAACTGAAACTATTAAAAGCACTCAATAGTAAGTTATAGTAATAAAATACTTGTTAAAAGGAAAATGTGCTTTACTTAAAATCCCCTCACAGCATGTTAATACATGTACGGACAGTACATTTACATTGTTTAAGAGGGTTATACTAAAATATGCAATTGAATAACAATCCAGTCATAATAAAACCAAATATAGTGTATCATTTGTGCTAATACTTAAGTGATTTGAGTGCTTTCTTTTGTAGAAATTGAACTTAACAATAATCTGATAAGATTGTGTTACAAAGAAATAGTTTTAGTATTTTACTAATGGGTCTGAAAATCTCCTAGGTAAATGCATTGGGTATTGTTGGGCAAAAAATAAATATTTAAAGTTACTGTACTTTACCATGCTCAAAATGATATCTACACTTTTATTGAGACCTAATTGCATATAAACATAGATTAAAATGTAAAAGTAAAAACAATAAGCAATTTAACACAAGTCAGTGTTTGTTTCTTCTGGTATAGGCAATTCTTAATATGTAATGATTATCGTGATATTTTACACACATGGGCAAAATAAAAAAAACAAACTCTCTCTGCTCTGGCTGGAGAAGAATTACAAAAACTGTAGCTAAATTGTATTTTAAACTACATAGAACGAACCAGCACAGCGTGTATAAAGAATGAGACATACGGTGAAATTTCAGAAGCTGAATTCGCCCTAATACAAACAAAAGTTTGGTCATGGCGACATTTTGAGCAGTTTGTAAATTGAGAAGGCGGATGAAAACATGCACAAGGCAGTGAATAAAGTGAAAAATGTTACGGCTTAGCCTGAACACGTCGACCATTTGGCTGCGCGACACTTAATTCACCGGAAAGCGATGGGCTTTTGTGATGCATAATAGTTAGCTTGCTAGCTCGGCGAATTAGCCTCTGTGAGACACAATCAACATTAGCCTAACACCCTCAGTCATAATGAAATTGAAAGTCCCCGAAGTCCATTTACTCTCACAAATCAAGAAACCCGAAAACCAGAGGAAAACACTGTATAAATAGTCATATTGGTAACAAATATTCTCAATTTAATTGGTTTTGCCCAACGTAAAGCGGCGCTTGGTCTTGTACCCAGTGTTGCTAGCTAACGCAAAATACAACCCAAGGGTTGTATTAAATACACACACACACAAAACGATCAACCCAAGGGTTGTATTAAATACACACAAAAAACGATAATTTCTAACTACCTAAATGGTAATTATGGAAATTCTTAAAGTGAAACAGAAAATAAAATAACAGAGACACATAACATGTGCTTAATGTAATGAAATTTAAAAAGAAATTTGCTCTAAGGTCATGTGCGAATCGTTCGTTCTCTACTTCCCAAGGTTTGATGACGCTCGTGAAATCAAATCTGTCTGGCAGAGAGCAACACTGGCGCTCTATTTATTGATAGCTAACTTTAGCTGTAATTACCACTGTACAGTGCGCAACGGCATACCGAGAAAGCACAGCATTCTGGGTGGATTACGGCATAAGTAGGTCGAAGCACCGACGGGTCTAAACACAAACTGTGCGGTTCGACCGGATTGTTTTGAACAATCGAAGACGCCACGAGCTAGCTGGCTAGTTAGCTGCTAGCAGTCCCGACCGAAAAGCCGCATTACGGCCCAACAACAGAAACAATGATGCTGCTTCTAGCTGCATCTCCGTCTGCGCCCTGCCACACGTCTCTGTCGCCAAATTATCCACAAAAACGATACCTCACAACATTTAAATAGTAAATTGTATTTCCACTCACCTACACATGACCACCGTTGGTTCCAAACGTGTCTGTATTGTGCCCCAACCCGCCGCTTCAGGTTTTATTGCCAAAACATTGTTCTCCGGCGGCGGCTGCTTTCTTCCATCTTGTCCCGGCGCGGGGAATTATGGGTGTAGCGGACGGACGGGTCGTGAGAGGAGAAAGGCGAAGGCTGCCAAGTTAAAAAAAAAAAAAAAATCAATATTTTTCAGTGTAAAACTATTAAGTTAAAACATTTAACACAAAAAAACTAAACAACAAGAAATGAACCCCAAACCAAAACTGAAAAAATTACAAAAAAAAATTAATAGTAAATTCTTATGTGTTTGATTCCTATGTGTTTTTAGTAGGACCCACATTTTAAACATGTCGAATCACCGAAACCGAAAGCAATTTTTATCCGTTTTGTACCTCTTCTTCTTTTCCTTTCGGCTTTGTCCCTTTTTTCAGGGGTTGCCACAGCGAATCATTGATTTCCATATTGCATATTATCCATTCTGTACCATTTAATGATTAACCGAAATATCTTTTACTTATAAATACATGTGCATTGCTATTATTTTAGACTTCTGGAGAGATGACCAACCCCCCAGGCAGTACCTAATAAACTTTATATATTATCAAAATAATGCAAAAATATTATATTTGTGAAAAAATATATATAAATATATATATACAACACAAACAAAATAAACATTTTTTTAGATTAAATGTAATATATAATAAATAATAAGACGTAAATTTGAATACATATGTAGGGACGGAGAACCATTAGTAGGTTAGCGGTGATTAACTCGAGCAACATCACCACCTAGTGGAAACAGCCAGTCTATGAACTACCAATTGGAGTTTTTTGTTTATTTGTTTGTTTTTTTGGGGGGTCATTTAACCCGTATCCTTTCAAAGACACATTTTAACTCAGTTTATTCACCATCGGAAAGTTTAAAAATTCAGTTAGTAGTAGAGGCTCAGGGGGGTTAAATGCTTATACACTTGCAAGACCTTGGCCTAACAGGGTAACAGAATCGGAAATTTATTTAAACTTAGCGTAGTATTAACGTACAAGGAACAAAATATTTTTAATTTTACTTTTCATCTCTATATATTTTCAAAAGGGTTTCCTTAACTAGTAAGGGAAGGAAAACAAAAAGAGTATTCCTGCTAATGAACAAAGCACAATGTAACGTGTATGTTCTGGACATAAGCTCACTGGACGTATAGTACGAAATACGGTATTACAATATATAACTGCGTGTTTCACATTTGAAAGTGAAGACAGACGTCATACTACTGTACAAGGGCATCAATGTATTTTACAGCGCACAGCTGTATTTCCCTTGTAACGACACTAGAGGGCACCCAATAGCCACCGGACACACAAAGCAACTTTTCTTATAAAAGTAGCTAAAACACTTTTAAGTAAATACAAATAAATAACGACGCATTCACATTGCATTTTATACCACTGTACTGTTGCTTTATTGCCTTAATAACCCATCCTGATAGGCCTATGAAAGATGAAAAGAGACCCCCCACCCCGGGTAATGCCATTCCAGGTCCTCCACCCATCCGTCACAGGGCCATTTGGTCTTGTGTGCAGCAGTCCCACTATACCTTCCTCCAATAATAATTAAGCACCTTCTATCGGAACCAGCTGTTCACAGTCTGTGTCGTATTGAAGAACAACATTTCTGCTGATCTGCCAAGGACGAAGCGACTTGCGAGGGAAACAAAAGGAGCTTCTACTTTTCACGTTCGATTCCGAGTGTGCGGTGTTGTCCCGTCACACTACGCATGGACGGGACGCGGACCAAAAGTGGCACCTGCACAGAGGGACTCTGAACATGTATTGCGCATGAATCTGCGCTCACTTGGTGGTTTTGATTCACATCAGAAGTGAAGCGCATCTCCATCTCACAGGATGCAAGTGGCGCGCTGAGCGCCGCTTCTTATGTCCGGGTGCGCAAAGTTGCACATAGAGCCGCGCATTTTCACAAGTGCTGGGTTACTTGTCACACACCAGTGGTTCAGCGAAGCGGAGAGTTTACTGCGATGTCAGCCATTCGGAGGAAATTTGGAGAGGATTACCAGGTTGTGAACACCAACCGAGGAATTGCCTTCTCTGCCCCGGTGAAGAGGAAGAGGCAGCGGTTCGTGGAGAAGAACGGCCGCTGCAACGTCCAGCACGGTAACCTTGGTGGGGAGACGAGCCGCTACATCTCGGACCTCTTCACCACACTGGTGGATCTCAAGTGGCGCTGGAACCTGCTGATTTTCATCCTTACCTACACGGTAGCCTGGCTCGTCATGGCTTCCATGTGGTGGGTCATCGCCTACATCCGCGGAGACCTGAGCCACGGCGGCCACGACTCCTCGTACACTCCGTGCGTCGCCAACGTGTACAACTTCCCCTCCGCGTTCCTGTTCTTCATCGAGACGGAGGCGACCATCGGCTACGGCCACCGCTACATCACAGAGAAGTGTCCCGAGGGCATCATCCTCTTCCTCTTTCAGTCGCTGCTGGGTTCAATCGTGGACGCCTTCCTCATCGGGTGCATGTTCATTAAGATGTCGCAACCAAAAAAGCGGGCCGAGACCCTCATGTTTAGCCAGGACGCGGTGATTTCGCAGCGGGACGGGAGGCTGTGTCTTATGTTCCGCGTGGGAAACCTGCGCAACAGCCACATGGTGTCCGCGCAGATCAGGTGCAAACTCATCAAGGTAAGACCACGGGTGTGTGTGGAGAAGCGCACCAGCAGGGCTCGGTGGATGGGTGTCGACTCTCACACCCTAAATGCCAGTCAGGACACTTTGTTTTTGCTTACTTTTTTTTAAACGCTGTATTCATTTATGGAACGACACACGAGATAAAAAAAAAAAGCAGCATAAAAATATCTGTATATATATATATATATATTAAAAAGCAGCATAAAAATGTCTCAGCTGGCGCATCTTAATTGACGGCTGCGGTCACGTGACGAAAACTGATTCTAGGGGTCACCAGAAATGTGTGATGTCAAAACGGGCTCACAAGCCAAAAAAAAAAAAAAAAAAAAAGGTTGGGAACCACTGATTTAAATGAGCTCTTCATCAACTTCCTGGTTTGAAATGCTCACGTCACACAACAACGCTGTCCATGGTACTGAAACAATAAAGCCTCCCAAAAATAAGGCAAACAACTGCTATACGTTTTCACCTTCTTTTTTTCCCCCCACTCAAAGCCCCAACAGTGGGTGAGTGATAAAGAAAATGTCTGCTCATCTTTCCACGTGTCACCAGGCACACTGTAAGGTAGAAGGGATATTTAGCTGCACACCCCGACTGCAACTCACATCTCCATTGACTGAATACCCTTCAATGTGCTGTATATTAACTTCTGTCTGCAGCTAAGACGAACATCTCCCAAGTGAGCAGTAAAGTAGAGAGGTATTGAGCGGGTTCACATATGAGTCTATGAACCAATCCCAATCCCCATTTGGGCTACATGTTGTTAAACTGTGTATTTCCCTGAAGCCACTATTACTATCACAGAAGAAGAATCACCGCGACTGCCCCGGAGCCTTGGGCGTGTTATGGCGCGTGGTCGTTCGAAGCAGCAAGCAGATGCCTTATTCTCTTACGTCTATGCCGGTATTTTTGAGTCCAAACCCAGTTAAAGTAGGAAGGCCAGGTACAATGATGCTCTGTTGTGACGCACAGAGTAAAGCAGCGGTTCTGTTGACTCAGAAGAGCAGTGTTGTTTTCAACTGACAGCTCCCTGTATGTTAACACATCGCCACAAGGAAAAGTTGAATTTGACATGTTCAAAGTAGGACTGAAGGGTTTCATTGCTTTTTAAAACTGAAAAAAAAAGAGAAAAAAAAACTGATTTAAAATGTTAAATCAGTAGGAAAAAAAGCAGTGAGATGGCCATATCTTAAACAATATAAAACATTTACATGCTGATTTAGGTGGTTATACTTAATTGGGATTTCAATATTATGGAGATTATTTTTTGTCAGATATTATTTTGAAAATATGCATATAGGCTTGGCTAACTTCCTTTTTTTTTTTTCTCTCATCACCGCATTTAATTGCAAGTCTTGAAACTACACAGCAGTTGAACTTTGCCTCATATACAGCCTTTCCGAAACATCGCCCATTTCTGGAAGAAGCTGAACAGAAAGATGATTCTTTCTTGAGGGAAAAAAACACCCAGACCATGAATCAATTATTAAGTTTTCAGCTATTAATTTAGCAGTGGATTAATAATTGATGAGGTGTTGCTGCACTGTGGAAAAGGGCTGGAGCTCGCAGTATGCCGCTGTAGCATCACTCGGGAGATGTCGCTCCTGGTGGTTTTTTTTGAGGTGATCCGCTAGAGCCCGTGTGGTTATGGGATGGCACTGTAAAGTGCAACGTGGCTCGTGTTAGGGCACCACACATCTCAAGGTCACGGTCGTACAAAGCCCAGCTACGTGCGCCGCGCTGAGTGGAGAAATGAGGCGTGCAGCAGTAAATCCTAACGACGCAGCGGTGTAAATGCAGTGTGGCATGCTATCTGCAATCAATCACCACAGGGATCCATCCAGGGAAGAAGAAGAGGAGGCTGTAAATTCTGACCAGACCTGGAAACTCTGGAATTGAACCAGAAGTTCAAGTTGAGTTTCTCCTCCTCGACACTTGCGCCATGTGATGAAGGCAACCATGAACCCAGGTTTAACTGGTGTAAAACTGGTTTGCCTCTACTTGACCGGCACAAACCGTCTGATTAATCAAAAGGGTTGTTGTGGATTAATCACGATTAATTGTTAATGCAGCTCATCATTAATCAACAAAATGAAAAAAAAAAAATCATCACTACAACAGATAGACATGAAAAAGTCATGCATGAAGGCTAAGATGCTTTTATCATTTTCCACGCCATCTATTGGGGAACTGTGGGTATTGCAGGGAAAAGGCAGAAGTATAATGATAATATAAATAAATTATATAATTTGGAAAAGTTTGGAGGGCCGGATTAAAAAGATGAATGGGCCACATCCAGCCCCCGGGCCTTACTTTGCCCATGCCTGAGCTCTGGCATATCATATGCAAGTTAATTATTTGGCGAATTTAGTAATATTTTAACAAATTTAGTTGCAGCCTCCAACAGGAGAACAAGGTGTGGCGGATCTTTGAAGTGTGAGCGCCACTTCATTAAGTATTAATTCAGCGCAGCGAGATTGCAGTGGTGTCAAGGTGTTTCCCTCTAAGGTTTTTCCTGATGTACCTTATCAACAAGGACGAGACGGAGCACACAGGACAGGTACAGTGTGAAGACACTCACGACCAGTCAGATCTGGTTCTCTGAAAGTCACCATAAGGACAAATGAGTCCTGGCTCCTCTGTTGGATGCATGTTTCCATATAATGGAGTTGACAGGATCAGACAGGAAGTTCAAAGACAGTCGTCATTTGAAAAGGTGTTTGATTGGATCAACAGATCTTTGACAGGTTTTATCGTCACATCTGTGAGTTTGATTTAATCAACTCTCAACAAAGGCTTGTTTTTTTCCTGAAGCAGATCAGTCGTCTGGTTTAAAGGGAAGTCTGATCAAATAAAACAGGTTTAGATCTTGATCCGCCAGATTTTCTTTTTCTCCCAAAGCTGAAAAAAAAAAACATTTGAAAGGAACTTCGTATCAGTTCTTAGTGGAGGCAAAGAAGTTTGAAGTTTGACCTGGAGTGAAAGACATCCACCTAGAACGAGTCCTCTGATCGGAACGTTGCTTAGAAATCCTGTGTTATCGACCTGGGATTTCAGTGATCAATCCTCCACAAACACATGAGGTGGTATTTAAATCCTGATGTGCTTCAGTGAAACCAAAACTTTGCAAAACACATTAAAGGATTCTACAAAGTCTTTTACTGCAGTTGTCGTAACTATAACTACTACTACTACTACTATTACTACTACTGTTGAGAATGAAACTGTCTGGTCCAATGAGACTCCCCTGAAAACATCTTCATTTATATATATAAACATGTTGTTTTGTGTATATATATATATATGTTTGTATATACATGTATATTGTACATAGACACAGTACATGTACAGTATGTGCATATATATATATATACATATATAAAATATGTACAGTATATATGTATTATATATGTATATGTATTGTGTACAGCATATACACATACTACATATACAGTTTATATATATGTGTATAATAATGGAGGGGCAGTGGTTGCTTGGTGGGGAAGGACGTGGACTTGGGTCGAGACAGTTGTAGGTTCGAGGCCCTTCAGCTGCTATAGTTATATATACATTTATATACATATATACAGTATATATATATACACATATATATACATATATACACACATATATATATACATATACACATTAGGTCATTGCTGACTGATCAGCAGTCTGAGTTGAAGAGTCATTTACGCCATCACATTGCCAGAGAAGGAACTACACAGACACACACGTCCAACAACGAGGACGTCACTCTCCATTCCGACTTCGTTGTTGCTTTCTTGTGTTCTTCTCAGTGCGAGCCTCTGGGTTGCATTCTCATTCTTGTCACAGTTCTTAGAGCTCTTAGTGCTGTGATCATGATTAAGTCTCACTTCCCATCCCAGAAACACACACACACACACACAAATCAAAGCTATCCCTTGAGAGACTTGACTTTTGCGCCAAACACCATCAAAATGTTTAAAACAGAATTCATTTCGAAACGTTATCTGCCTTTTCCTCCGACATCAAGTTGATATAGGCAAGCTTCTAAATGTATGCGTTGGAAACGGATCAAAACGTTTGTGAGACAGAAAACAGTGGCAGCTGGTCTGGCCAACGCTCATCAATGTCAACAGAAGCCCGTCACAGCAGGTCGGTCCACAGCGGGACATAAGTGATAGGGCTTGCGGGAACCGGCTGACAGGCATGGATGCGGGCATTTAGCAAGGCAGGAAGGCAGACGTGTCGGCGTGACTCGCCACATCTGCCACATTGTCTTACCCTGAAGGACATGCCCAGAGAGGAGCAGACACACGAGGAGGTGGACAGGGAAACCACTTTGACGTGTGCATGTCAGCAGAGTTGGGTCGGTCGTCCATCCTCAAGCTCAACAGATGGACGACAAACGGACCGGGGCACACACAAACACAGAATTCAATTATAGAAATACAACTGTCTTTCACTATGGTATGCATTTACACACACACACTGGAAGAGAGAGAGAGAGAGAGAGAGTGAGAGAGAGAGAGCAAGTAAGAGGGAGAGAATGGTGAATCAGCAGGGGCCCTGCTTTCACTCACTCTGTATCTCAGGTGGCTTGGTAAATGAAGTACTCTCTGTATCGGCTTCTCTACTAAAGGCCATTACTTTTCCCTTGTGGCGTTGGATTTTTTTTTAGGTTTAGAAAGAAGATGGGGGGGGGGAGAAAGACTGCACAAAGTGCTTTTAAATTGTCAAAACCATCCATTTTCAAGCTGCATTATCCTTCAATGAAAGAAGGAATTTGCAGCTCTGGAGCGGTGAACAGATGCTGTCTGTCTTCTATCTATCTATCTGTCCATCCATCTATCTGTCTATCCATCCATCTATCCATCCATCCATCTGTCCATCCATCTGTCAATCTATCTGTCTATCCATCCATCTATCTGTACATCCATCTGTCCATCTATCTTTCTATCTATCCATCTGTCTATCTGTCTATCTATCTATCTATCCATCCATCCATCTGTCTATCTATCTGTCCATCTGTCCATCTATCTTTCTATCTATCTATCTGTCTATCTATCTGTCCATCCATCTGTCTTTCTGTCTATCTATCTGTCCATCCATCTATCTGTACATCCATCTGTCCATCCATCTATCTGTCCATCCATCTGTCTATCTATCGATCTATCTATCTATCTATCTGTCTATCCATCTATCTATCTGTCTATCCATCTATCTGTCCATCTATCTATCTATCTGTCTGTCTGTCTGTCTATCTGTCCATCCATCTATCTGTCTATCCATCCATCTATCCATCCATCTATCTATCCGTCTATCTATCTATCTCTCTATCTATCTATCTGTCTGTCTGTCTATCTATCTGTCCATCTATCTGTCTATCTGTCTATCTGTCTATCTATCGATCTATCTATCTATCTATGTATCTATCCATCTGTCTATCTGTCTATCTATCGATCTATCTATCTATCTGTCTGTCTGTCTATCTGTCCATCCATCTATCTGTACATCCATCTGTCCATCTATCTATCTGTCCATCTGTCCATCTATCTTTCTATCTATCTATCTCTCTATCTATCTATCTGTCTATCCATCCATCTGTCTTTCTGTCTATCTATCTATGTATCTATCCATCTGTCTATCTGTCTATCCATCTATCCATCCATCCATCTGTCCATCCATCTGTCAATCTGTCTATCTATCTGTCCATCTATCTGTCCATCTATCTATCTGTCGATCCATCTATCTATCTGTCGATCCATCTATCTATCTGTCCATCTATCTGTCCATCTGTCCATCTATCTGTCCATCTATCTGTCCATCTATCTATCTGTCCATCTATCTATCTGTCTGTCTATCTATCTATGTATCTATCCATCTGTCTATCTATCCATCTATCCATACATCCATCTGTCTATCTGTCTATCCATCCATCTATCTGTACATCCATCTGTCCATCCATCTGTCAATCTATCTGTCTATCCATCTATCCATACATCCATCTGTCTATCTATCTGTCCATCCATCTGTCAATCTATCTGTCTATCTATCCATCCATCTATCCATCCATCTATCTGTACATCCATCTGTCCATCTATCTATCCGTCTATCTATCTATCTGTCGATCCATCTATCTATCTGTCTGTCTGTCTATCTGTCCATCCATCTATCTGTACATCCATCTGTCCATCTATCTGTCTATCTATCCATCCATCCATCCACCTATCTATCCATCTATTTATCCATCCAGGAGTATCGTCTGTAGGTTCCGCAAAGGGCTTTCGTTTAACGAAACCACTTCCAAACATTTCCTAGCTGTAACTTTATCCCAGTGCTACTTCACGTCAGAGTTAGATATTTCAGCCACATTTCCCGTGCCTGTCGCTGATGACACTCGGTGTGTCACACTCTGCCTCCGTGGGGCGGGCCAGGGATCTGTGGGCACAGACGCCTTCCCGAGAAATGTCACACCCTCATGTCCGCAGCATCACTGTGAATCATAATAACAGTCTGTTTGCCATCTGTACATCAAATGGCTCGTCCATCAAAGGCTACGGTGTTCGAACTTCCAGTGCGTTAGCGCCACATGACACAGAATGAACCTCTGTTATTGACTGCTGCAAAGATCTGAACAACAAACGAACGATACTAAGACTGATTTCCAGTACTGCAGTGTGAAACAGGCTTTGCTTTGAGGTATCTGTGGTGTTTTAGTGCCACTATTGTACAATTTATTTATGCAGTATTATGGGAACCATTCCTTAAATCGATGTCCGTAACACTGCAAAGCTTTCGTTGACTTCACGACTTCCTTCTTTTAAATTACATCGACATATAAAAAGAATGGGTTTTTTATTTTATTTAACAAGAGGTTATTTTTAATTTCAATTCACTTGGGTTTTCCTTTCTTCCTCCATCTCTTAATTTGAAAAAAAAAAAAAAGCAAAACAAAACTGTGTTATTTCATTACAATAGTTTTCTGCTTCAATAGTCTCTCTTTCCTTTTCTCCTCTGTAGCATTTTCAGCTCTGATTTCTGATCAGGGCAGATAAAAAAAAAGATGTTCACGTCTATTTAACAGCGGTATTCTCAGATAGGTGAAACGTAACATATTTGGATCGGTTTAATCAGGAAGAGATCAAACTGAGCGGACCATAAAATCTAATCAAAGTCAAATCGGTCAATCGATCAGTAAGACAAGGAGGAGGAAGCCTCTCCTACATGTAGCACTGGCCTGCTGGAACACAAACAAATATACGGAAGATCCACGTGGGAATCATGTCAATCAAGAATTCTTTCCCCTAAGGCAACAGTTCAATCAAATTGTCACTCTAATATCAGCAGAAGAAAATGAAGACGCAACATTTTCTATGCCCCCAAACGAATTGGGCATCGATCCGAGCATATTAGCAACGCTTGCAGTCGTGAAATCCTATTCAAAGGAAACTAGCTATGTTCACACAACCGCACTGTGTCACCCTGGTTAAATATTAAAATAAACCATTCAAATCAAACTAATTTGAATTCAAATATATTTATCTAAATTGCATCAAAATGATGGATTTGGTTTTTACAAGAGACAAGTCTATATTCCATATGAAATGATTTGACTCCCTGAGGACTCGGAACAGATAGAATTGATTGTAATATGAAGGTCAGTCACAGTCAATAATGGAACTTACTTAGCATGCCAAGTGAAGGACACGAGCTACATACATGAAGTACCAAAACCAGCCTTAGACACTCAGGTCAAGGAAATGAACAAAAGGTTCGTTCACATCTCCCGAAATCAGCAAAAAATTGGTCATATTAAAAACTCAGAAAGTAGAACATTTTTGGATGCTCACGCCATAAACCAATCACCTACTGCTCGATACCCAATAAATTCAACAAAATTTATATTACAGCACACAACACGTGTTCATGCATTGTGGTATCCAGTCAGTTATATGGCGCAATGGTGATCTTAAAATGTTTATATTTTAAATGGTTTTGTTGAATCCTCATTAATGATAACATCATCATTGAATGATAACAAGCCTCCAGTCACTAGGTGGCAGCAAACTGTGGTTTGTAGAGATACAAATATACATGTTGTTATCTAAATAGTATTTCAATTTGACGGGTTGTGGGTCGGAGGAGTGCGGGGGGGGCATGACAGAAAATAACTACAACCACTGGGTTAAAACAACAGGTCAGAAGTTGTTGCTTAATAACCATCACGTGTGTCAAATCGTGAACGTAACATGCTTGGTACTTCTTCCAGTCCCGACAGACCCCAGAGGGTGAGTTCCTGCCTCTGGACCAGTGTGAACTGGACGTGGGTTTTGGAACAGGGGCAGACCAGCTCTTCCTGGTGTCACCTTTAACCATCTGCCACGAGATCAACCCCAAGAGCCCGTTCTTCGATCTGTCGCAGCACTCGCTCGTAAACGAGCAGTTCGAGATCGTCGTCATCCTCGAGGGCATTGTGGAAACCACAGGCAAGCACGAATGATTCTGTGTTTACGGCATATACGATATTTCATAATGATGTAGTATCTGACTACCACACAGGACAAGTATCTGGTCTAAATATGTGATGTAGTATCTGACTACCACACAGGACTCACGTTAAAGTATCTGGTCTAAATATGCTGACCTGATCACTTTTCCCGGCTGTGTGTTTGACTAGACCAGTGGTTCTCAAAGTGGGGGGCGGGTCTCTGTATTTATCCTCTGTCATAGGGATGACCTGTCAGGCGAGGACGTCCTACACCGAGGATGAAGTCCTGTGGGGTCACCGTTTCCTGCCAGTCATGTCACTCGAGGAAGGCTTTTTCCGGGTCGACTACTCCCAGTTCCACAACACCTTCGAGGTGCCCACGCCTCCCCACAGCGTGAAGGAGCAGGAGGAGAAGTCCTCGCTGACATCATCCATCGCTCTCCCCGCTGCTCCCACACCCTCCTCCCCCCTGTTGGGAAACGGTGCCCGAGGTGGCCAGAGAGAAAGACTCCTGTCGGCCGACTTTGTTGACAGTACGGAGAACCAAGCTTCCAGGCTTCCCAGGAAACTCCAACGAATGAGCTCCTCGAAGGAGGAGTTCTGGAAGGGGCTCAAATCAGGAACGCCCTTGCCAGGGGGCAAAGCCTCCAGCACTGGAGACCTGCCACTTAGCATCCAGAGGCTACGGTCCAGCTCCATCCCAGTGTCACGGCAAGGACAGCTGGAAGAACAAGTGCAGCTGTTGTCCTTGGATGGAAACGCAGATGAATTTGAGGTGGAGAAACACAGACTGCCGGCAGCCGTGAGCGCCATCATTGCTCCGAACCCAACGCCGATCCCGAACTCTTTGGTCAGGAGTCGACCTGACGACAACCTGCCGGCCAAATTGCGCAAAATGAACGTTGACCGTTAATTCATCTCAGACTTAAGCGATATAAATCAGGCTTCAAGGGCATGGTATATGAAATATTGATCTTGTTTTTTTTTTCTCCTGTTAATTTTATCCAGTGTATTATGTGTACTGTTAGGCTCCAAGCAGGTGTTTCTGCCTCTTCGAACAGAAGACCGCCAACAAAGCCATGCGTCCAGTACACTGTGAGTCCTATTTTAGATCACCATCAGTGCCCCCTACTGAATATTGACACTTCTGCCCTTGAGCTCGATATCAAATACTTTGATAGCATCTTCTAATCGAGCTCCAAAGCGGTAATTTAATAACAGTTATTTCAAGGGAATCGTGCGATCAAGCCTCGTCTAATTAGTCTCCTGCTGCAAAACTGGTCCAGCCAATCAACACAACAAGTGTCACAACAAGACAAAATAGGTTCTGCAGAATATGGGACACATTTACAGTTGACTGGACACACTTGGTGGTACACATTTGCATACCATTCCATTTTCTGGACCTGCGTTGGGCCAGACAAACTTGGGTTATGTCCAAAATGAGGGTCGTGGACTTTTTGCTTTACGACAAACCAGGCAAACAGGCATGGGAAAAAGAGTCGATAGCAGATAAGGGTTCTCATTTGGATTATTCCAGGATATAAAATATATTACCACAACCCCAGGGGCTTGGTTTTATTAAGGCATAAAAAATGTAACATATCTCTGCAGGCTGCTGCTCTGTGGCAAAAGCCAAACGAAAGAAAAAAAAAAAGGCATAAAAAATGTAACATATCTCTGCGGCAAAAGCCAAACGAAAGAAAAAAAAAAGACTATATTTATACATAGCTAGACGTGTACAGATTAGCTGCACATTAATGAGGAAGCTGTGAATTATTTTGCAACTCGTTAATGAAATATCTGGTCTTTGTAAGGCAGGAATCAGCAGACCTGCACACGCAGAGACGCAGGGTAGTGACGCTTTGGCTCTACACATGCTTGAGTACAACCTAGTCCCTCGAGTGACTGGGGACTGTGCATTATCCACCACTATCTACAGCCAATAAATAACACATGAGATTATGTTGCGCTTGTATACTTAGCATTTATCACACACACCACTTTTTCGCTGTGTCTCTGTGGGAGAAAAGTCCACCGGGAAACACATATGCCAGATTTCTTCTGTAAAAAAAAAAAAACTACAACCACAAACTAAGGACAGGAGCGGGAAGTGTGCGTTTCCCGCCCGAAACATGGACAACATTGAAACACTGTGATTCACGACTGCAAAATAGTCCCTCCTTTGGTAGAGCTAACGCCAAACGTCTGGTTTAAAGAGCGAAAGTTCAAGCACGAACGTGGGGTAGAAGACATCCTGAAGACAGAGAGGCGACAACCAGCAACCATTTAATATATCCTAGTCCCATTCCCCCCCTCCCCCCGACATGTTAGCGGACTTGTTCACGTGGTTTTCACGGAAGCCGACAACAACGGAAAGTTTCTGGCTCTATGTTGAAAATGTGACAAAAATCGATTGAAACTTTCTCGCTTAATTACTTCAGCACAGGAACAAGCCATTTCTTTCTCTTCGCATGAGTATACTTTGTGACTGTCACGTGTCCGTTGTACTGTTTTCGACGAATCACTGGGAGTTTAAAGCCAACGCGTTAGCATAAGGTTATTCGTTTTTTATTCTACCTCTGTGGACTGAAATGAACGACCCTGTGTTCCAACACACTCACTCGAACAGTCAACCTGACACACCGTAGGTGGACTTACTGAACACTTGGATATTTATTTGATGTACATCAGAATTTATATATATATATTTATATGTTTATACACAGGGGTCCTCGGTTTGCGAAGTCTTAAACCAACGGCTTTCCCCTGGTTATGGCCTCTATCTCCCCAGAAATTTACTAGTTACTAGTAGTTAGTTTTAATCTATTATTCCCAAACACAGCATCACAACAAATTTTGCACAGGAACTAATTGGCGAACAGAGAAGACGAATATATTGTCATAAGGCATATATTGGTTTATGCAAAAAAAAAACAAAAAAAAAAAAACAACCCGAACAAATGTATTCTTTCTTTCGTTTGTGTTGTTTTCGGGAAATTATCCTATACTGCGATGCCACCCATTGGGTTAGCGTAGGTGAGAGACATTGATACTCATGTACAGTACGTGGATACAGACGAGGAAAATAGTTTAAATTAATACGCAAGACAAAAGTTACGTCATGTGAGTGGAGGACCCCCTATACATATATACACACATATATATACAGTATACATATATATACACATATATATATACAGTATATATATATATATACATATATATATATGGGTATGTACAGGTTTATTTATATTTAATACTGTACAAGTTTAACTGGTGCATTGTCTGCATTGGCCAGTGCTGACCACATGTGAGCACATATCAGCTAAAGACTACGGACTTTTCTTTCATTGTGATCTAATTTGTTAAAGTACACAACAAATATCTGGGAATGCAGGGATGTTGACATCAGGTTCATCATTTTAATATTGCCAGTATAATATTGCAAAGAACAATAAAAGTCTTTTAAATCACACGTGCCAGTGAATACAGTTCTTTCATGCTGCATTAAGTGCTCTCCATAATTGACTTCAAGAATATTATTGAGAAAACTTAATGTCTTTTTAAAATATTATCATATATATGTTTTGATTCATTGCCATGACCAGCCATAAACTGTATAAAAATAGATGAGTGGAATATCACAAAGAACGCCAACACCGGCAGACTGTAATTTCAAAAACAAAACTAAAGTAGTTGCCTTCAAAATAAAAGCCTTGTAGTTGTATTTGGCTCACCTATCAAAGTGTATTTGTTGCCATAGTTACCCGTTGGTTTGATTTTTTAAAAAAATATCGTCTTGCAGATAGAGAGAGTTTATTTAAGGCTACTTCTGGATCGCCTTTTAAGGTGTATTTCTCCAAAAATGTTAAAACAGATACATTGTTTAAAATGAAAGAAAGAATGTTTTTCAATCTTGGGATCGTGACCTCATGTGGGGTCGCCTGATATGTACAGTAATTGATAGAAAAAAATAGAAATAAATGATCATTCTTTTCAAAATGATGTTTAAAAACACCACAGTCTTAAACAAATATTCTTTCATGAGTATAAAAATACCTCCAACAGTACTCAAACAGCTCCTTGAGCTTCTTTGAGTACTTGTGCTCTAATCTGGCACATTTCTATGATTTAGCGTTGTCTGTTTTTTTTGGTTTTTTTTATTTAACTCAACAGTAAAAATAAAAAGCATGTGTTTCTTCGTTTCCCGAGCTAATGACCTCGTTCATCACGCAGAGATGGATTTAAAAGAAAAGCGTCGGGGAGGGGAGAAAAAAAAGAAAAAAAAAGAGAGACAGCACATCTGAGAATGTTTGCAGTGACAGTCTCAGCCGCAAAGAAGAATGGAAAACGGAGGTTCGGTTATGTAACTGGTTGTCAAAACAAAATGACCTCTATCTGGTTGGAGATAAAATGAACTAATACAAACGGAAAGGGAGATAAACGATGCTGGGAACACCGTGGAATGATGGATTCAACGAAAAATAAAATCTAGTTTGCTCGTACAGATCATCTGTCACTGATGTTTTCTCAGAAAGTGAGTGGCGTTATTTTTAGTTGAAAGGCACTTCCTTGGTAGGACTATGGCTGATTCATGTAAGAAATAAAAGGAAAGGAAGAAACTCAAGCGCAACATTTAGCTGAAATGAATTAGTTAAACTGTAAAGCCTTTTTATTTGAACTCAGTGACGGCTACTGGCTCTGGCACATACGTGAGCGCACAAAAAACAATCTCAATAGAAGGCTACTCAACGGAAAATAATCCCAAAATAATAATAAACCTAATGTAATCCTTAATGCAGTTTTTTTTCCAACATTGGGGTCGCAACCCCACGTAGGGGCACCTGGAATTCCAAAGGGGTCACCTGGAATGTCTAGAATTTGATTTAAAAAAAATACTAATTATTGTTGCAATACTATGATGGAAAACAACGCAAACAATCTTAATCTTATTCTTTCACATCCATGAATATAAATCAAGTTCAAAATTCAATGGTTTGACAGATAATTTGTTCAGTATTTATTTTTTAAGCCTATAAAGACCAGCTGGCCTAACTGCAAAATAAAAATCACTAATTAATCTGGATACTCTGTACTTGGAACAGAGTACAACAAATATGTTCAAAAACTAATTTTTAGAAGAAAAATTGTGTTTGGGGTTGCCAGAAATTTGTAATGTACGAGGATTAATTTGTGGGAATATTTGTCAGAATCAGTAAAAAAAAGAGTCAAAATGCACGAAAAGATAGCAGTAAAAAAACAACATTGTCATGAAGGGCAAAGTAATGACGCCATAAAAAAGAAAACTTTTAACTCGTCACGAGACATGACATGCAGACGACTCCATTTTCCATCCCCATCACTCTGTGCAGTGCGCTTTCGTAGCTGTGTTATTGGAAGCTGACGTTCAAAGGGATGTGGGTGGAAGTGAGTGAGAGGAGACAGACGAGGAAGAAGGGACGGAAGAAGAAGGATGTGAATGACTTTGAATTTGTGTGACAGGTAGACACTGGTTGACATGATGACAGACACTAATGCTGCATGTGAGCTTGTGTGATTATTGTTCTAAGCAGCTGTACTTATTATCTGAGAAAGCAGCTGTCAAGAGGAAAAGACGATTGCAACTCTTGATCACGACGACTTCCTGAGACAGTCCTCTGTCAGTAAGATCATTTTGAAATTAATAAAAAAAAAAAAAAAACTAAGATGAAAAAAAGGAAACAAGGGAATCATTTACACACTGACATACAGTCAGTGAGAAACCCATTTCAGAGACAAAAACTGCCCCAAGTGTTCCATGTTTTCAAATTGTTAGAAGCGAAATTTGTTTTTATTTCTAAAATGAGCAAAAGATGCCAAAAACAATGGCATTTAAAAAAAAAAAGGTTAATAAAAGTTTTCTAATTTGGAAAAGTTTAGTGGGCCAGATTAACAAACTGAACGGGCCGCATCCGGCCCCCGGGCCTTAGTTTGCCCATGCCTGTCTTAGAGCCACTTCACTTCTCACATGCAGAAAACTTGAATTTAAAATATTCTGTTGAAATGAAATGGCCCACACTGCGATGTACTATTGTATTACCATCACCAGCTGCTGCCGCCTGTTCCTGAATTAACTAGAAGTAAGTTGGTCAAATAAAAAAAATATATTTATAAGAATAAATTTGAACTCCTTACTAAAAAAAAAGAGTAAAGAAAATCGACTAACTTGGTGAAAATAAGGTTTACAAAATCGGGAGAGCGAAGAAGTAGGCAGTTCACCTCCTTTCATCAGATCAAGGTTGGACGTGGAAAAACCTTGTCACTGTAGCTACAATGAATCTCTTTGAATGCTAAGAGCTCCTTTCGGAGGGTAGCAGTGAATAACAGAGGTAGCCTTGAGAGGATGAACAAACAAAACCTCTAAGCCGTGAGTCTGGTGTTCTTTTTTTTTTCCCCTCTTGCCTGATGATGCATGGTTGTCCGTCTCAGGTGTTCTGAGCAATTGTGTGTCATCTCTCTCAAACATGTAAAGATGAGGATGGCACAGATCAACAGAGGAGGCTTGAGGCATGGCACCCTTTAAGGTTTTCTTTTTTTATTATTCAACTAAAAGTCCGATTTCCCTATTTTTCTTGATCTTAGTTTTTATAGAGAATAAAAAAAAAACTAAAAAAACAGGACCAAGTACTGTACTTTGGGGGACACCGCAGGACTTAGAAACAGAGGAAGAGGTGTGGCTATGAATACAAATGATATGACTTTAGCTGGGAGAGGACGGCACGATCGATGTTAAGGGAGGAGCCACGCCGGAAAGAGGTGATTGATGTTGACGGCTGGAATGGAGCGGATGAGGATCAGTTGGAGAATAAAGTTGTCTGGATCTTAAAGTAAGACATTTACTGTACTGTGGGGAGAATGGAATTTAAATTACTACTTAGGTTAAAGAATAGGTTAAAGAATATTTAATGATCCTTCAATGGTCAGCCTCTGCTACCGGTCTGTAGTTACAGGTAGTACTGGCTGACCAGTCCTTGGAACAACAAAGGTCAGGGACCGCTGGTATAGATGTCACTACTCTGTAACACTCTAGTACATGTTTCTGCAATTGATTATTATTTAATTTATTATAAAAATGTTTAATTTCTCAGGTTAAGAAACTCTGCTGCATGGACTTTACTCAATGCTTTTTAAGCTCCCGCGGGCCACACAAAACGGCTCGGCGGGCCACATTGGGCCCCCGGGCCTTGAGTTTGACACGTATGATATAGCGTAAAGAGGAACTTAGTTTGGATACCAGGAGGATTAAGTATATATTCACCCGCAAGAAAGAGAGCACATATTTTTTTTCTAATTTTCTGTACTCCTCTGTATTGATGCCCCGATGGGAATGTAATCCCTGCAATTAATTCACCCAGGAAACAGTCCAATAATTAACACCAGGGACACAGGAGCAGTGGGAATTTCAGTGCACACGGAGAGCTGGTGAGTCTGATGTTTCGTCGACATACCAGTATCCTGGGATGGAATTTTAAAAAAACCATTTGGCCCTGGCTGTCCTTGTTATCCATCGCCACAGAAAGACCCGTTTCCTGCATCTGATGTTCGTGGTGGCGGGAAGGGTGTGTCCCATGGACCCTCTGTGCAGCCTTCACCACCCTCTGCAGAGCCTTCCTCTCCGCTGCCGAGCAGCTACCGTGCCACACGTTGATGAAGGAGGACAGGACGCTGTGTTGTTCCTGAATGCACACTGATGCAAGTTCTCAGTGACGTCGATGGAGTCCTTAGTGCGCGCCATCATCAGTCTTTCGAAGCACTTCATAACTATCGGGGTGAAGGCTACTGGCCGATAGCCATTGAGGCCTGTCACTGTGGACACTTTGGGGATAGGAAGAATTGTGGCTGTCTTCAGACAGGTGGGGACTGTCGCCTGTCGGAGGGAGGTATTGAAGGTGTCAGGGTAGAACGCAGTAGAACAGGTG
>NC_024314.1:196717-201731 GCF_000523025.1 Cynoglossus semilaevis
AGATGGATAGATGGATGGATGGATGGATGGATAGATGGATGGATAGATGGATGGACAGATGGATAGATGGATGGATGGATAGATGGATAGATGGATAGATAGATTACACAATCCACAGCCTTGGTTATCAAATGCCTGATTAAATGTTGTCTTGCACATCACGTAGTGCCATTTTAAAGGAAAACAAAATCAACAGCTGAACAAACAGGCCTTTTAGTCTGGCAAACACCCCGCACACGCATCCCAGACTAAACAAACTGCCATACTGCCCTGCTGAAAAAAAGTTGAAGATGTGGTGTGTATAGGTCAGTGACAAGCAGAAAGCTGCTATGAGAATCCGTTTGACCACAGGTAGCTGGATTTTAGCCGTAACAGTATCAGTACCTAAGTCACCCACGTACGTTAACACAGTGCTAACATCGTAATCTAGGACATAAAAACGTCAGAATCGTCTGACTTATGCCTGGGAGCCATAATGAAGGCTACAAAATACAACACAAACGAAAGAAAGCGAATGGAACACAATTCAACGAACAGTATAGCTCTAATGAGGACAAAAAACCAAACAGACATGTGGACATGTACCTTGCGTCCTTCCATCACACACACTGCGGCTAATGAACTGTACGTGGTTTATTACACTCTCCCCATCAGCCAGATCAATTGGAAGAAGTTCCAATCAATTAGCTGTGCATTATTTACTCAGGAGGTCCCTGTGGGACTGGCTCAGACTAAAGCAAGTACTGTGTCACTTGTCCGCTTCTGCAGGGAAAGTGATTGTAGCTAATTAAACCGGAACAGGAGTTCCAGTTGGCACAGGTCGATTTATTACTCTTCATTTATCAACAAACGGCCATACTGAGAGAGTAACCAGAAAAAGAAAAGAAAAAAAAAAAAACATGAGTCCAATTCCTTGTATAAGAAATGTACCGGGCATTGTCATACTGTCATACTTAGCTGATAAATACTGAGTCTGACGCACAAGAACGAGAGTGTTATACAGGGCTGTAGTATTAACATTACATGAAGATCATGTTGACCAGCAAAACCAAGGAGCAATATCGATTAATACAAGGGCCGTCAAAATAAAAGCATGAATTTTGTTAATGTATTTGTAATGAATAATCAGATTAAAATATTCTGGGTTGGAGGAATTTTAATGCTAATAACAATTATTATTATTGTTGTTATTGCTAGAAATACAACATAATATAGTGTATATGTCATATACCAATATCAGGTATCAATGTCATATGTCAATATCAGGCGCTATTTCATATACTATATGAAATAGCGCCTGTTAATATGTTTAATGTTATGTTATATTTTCTGGGAATTTTTTTTTTTTAGAAAACAGGAGAACCCAGAGCCATGGTGCTGCTCATCCAGGGATCCCAGGTAAACTCCACTAAGATAGAACATCCGTCCCAGCTCTGTCATTAATCAACATCAAGCATCAACCATCAAGAGTTAGGGTCAAAGAAGCGTAACAGTGTCCACTTGAGTTAACCATAGGCAGCATATGACAGAAGGTATAGGCCTGGTATTTGATATGTCCTTTAGTTCACCTCATATCCTGCTGTTTATTATGCAGGATGAAAGATATGGACCCTATAAGGGACAAGAATTAACTCTGCCACCAGGCAGAGATGCAGGTGTTCACTGACCTTCTCTTATGTCTGATATCTGAAACGGGTCAAGACCTTTTTAAATCCATCAGGATTTAAAGAAGAAAATCATCTTCATTTTTCAGTAATGTCTCGGCAGTGCTGCCTGCGGGGGGGTAATAATCAACGGAGGAGCGAGTGGAAATAAATCAGATAGGCCAATTCACGTGCGGCTAATTCAGCCTTAGAAGAAAGAGCCACTGTGTCTGAAATGTAAACAGAATGAGTGAAAAAACCCAACCAGCTATTACGTCATCTCCAGCCTACTGGATCTCAAACATTGTCTGTTGAAGTCTGAACTTTGTTTACCTTAAGTATTCATTGATTAAGAATGATCCTTTGATTCATCATTCCAACATATGGCGAGTGAAGCGGACGAAGTTTGTCATCACGCAACACTACAGTGCTCCCTCGTTTATCGAGATAGATAGGTTCCAAGGCCTGCCGCGAGAACTGAATTTCCGCGAAGTAGTGACACCATATTTATGCGCAGTAAAATGATGACGAGGAAAGTGATTGAGATTGAGTTTTACTGCGCAGCCGATGATTGATATTACGTCTCTTCAGAGGGTGGTGCCATTTCTTGGGGCACCTCTTCCACAGTTTCCGAAGGTGTATCCAGAGTAGTAGCAGGAACTGGCTCTTTTTTTGCGAGGTTGCAGAAACATTGTGCTCGGCAGTTAGCTTCCGCTGCTTCTTTTTCCAGTCGAAGAGTAGCTTGTAGGCAGTCGTGACGTCGTCGATTTTGCAAAATTGGACCATCTCATTCCTGTGACATCTCTTGCAGATCCAAATCCGGAATACAGTATATTTTATATATACAGTTTCAAAAACTCGCAAAGTCGTGAATCCGCCAAAGATGAACCGCAAAATAGCGAGGGACTACTGTATAAGCAAAATGTGGCTTTGTTTACTTTTGCCATATGTATACCATACACTGTTGGTTTTTTATTAGGCAGTCATGACGTCGTCGATTTTGTCGACTTTTGCCATATGTACACCAAACACTGCTGTTTTTTTAATGAACTTTTTGCCCTTCAGTGTGGCTCCCAGGCGGAAGTCAGACCCCTTCACTGTGGCTCCCAGGCGTAAGTTAGATGGTACCATTACGATGTTACCACTGTATTAGCGTAGGTGAGTGACATCGGTGCTTATCTACAGAAGGTAAGTACAGACATTTGGCGAAAATTAGGCTAGTCCAGGCATGGGCAAATTATGTCCCAGAGGCTGGATGTGGCCCGTTTGGCTTTTTAATCCGGCCCATCAAACTTGTCCAAATTATGTTTTTAATTTCTATTAGTATTATATTTCTGGAAAGTACAGACATTTGGCGAAAATTAGGCTAGTCCAGGCATGGGCAAATTATGTCCCAGAGGCTGGATGTGGCCCGTTTGGCTTTTTAATCCGGCCCATCAAACTTGTCCAAATTATGTTTTTAATTTCTATTAGTATTATATTTCTGGATTTTCCCTGCAATGCCCGCATTTCCCCAATAGATAGCATAGAAAAGTCTAAAAGCATTTTAGCATTTTAGCCTTTACTGACCTACTTTTACTAGCATGGCCTGTAAACCCATAGCATTCAATTCACTTCCAGATTGTAAAAAAAGAAAATAAATTGTCTTTATTGACACTTATAGCAAAGTGATGTCAACATAAAAAAACCTGTTAAATGAGCCTGCTGTCAAAATCCTTTCCATGAATGAATACTAAACTTGAAATATGAATTGGCTTTGGTATTTCTTATGTGTCAGTGCACTGACTTTAGCATAACATCATTAAAAAAGAAGGGCCGCACGTAGAGCTAAGCAAATACCCAGGCTGTGAGTCTCATCAGCTGCATGGGTTTTACGATCATTTCCGAGGGTCACCCAAAGGTTGAGCAGAAGAAAAAAAAAAAAGAAATCAATAAAATGAATTGTTTTTGCATTAAATTGTCTCCACCGGTGATGCAGATTTACTCTAGAGCGGCTGTTATTGAGTCAAGGTCTTTGTGCAAATAAGTCATTTGCTAGGATGGAAATGGACTTGTACTTTGGGAAATTGGCTTCATGCTGCCGCTACCTGCAACTGTCAATTTCGGAGAACTCTAAGAACAAAGTAAACCTGTCAAAGCTTCTGTGGTCAATCTGACTGAAGGCATCGAGTCGTCAAATGCAGCCCAGATGAAATTCCCTAGAGCTGAGCGGCATGTCAATAATTCATGCCATATGTCTCTGCTCTTCTAAAATAATTGCTTTTTTTTAGGACAAACTCTTACCTTCAGTAAAAATACATACAAAAAACAAACCCCAAAGCTGCATGTGCAACAACTATTGCTTCAGCTTAGTGAAGTGCAAAGTTCGTGAGCTATCTCGTAAAACCTGTAGTTTAGCTAACTCGCTAAATCAGAATTCTTCGTAACAACATAATTTCCCAACTTTAAGCCGCTACTTTTTTTCACACATTTTGAACCCTGCAGTTTAAACAATGATGCAGCTAATTTATGGATCTTTACGGGCTAACTAAAGTTCATACCGCTAGAGGCTACTGTGCGTTATACTAGTAGCGTATGTCTGTCTGTGAATGGCTGTGGGAGTATAGGTGCGTGGGGCGCACAAGAGAGAGAGAGAATGCCCCACTTTTTCTGTTTACCTCTGCAACAAGCACAAAGTGAAGGGAGTTAGCCCTTAGCTAGCTAATATTAGCTTCAGCCCTGGAGCAGATCACTAAGTCTCCGCTGTCCATTCCAACTTCGGTCGGGGCGCCGAAGCAGGAAAGAGCTAACATGTAACCAGCCGTGTTACAGGCACTGTTAGGAAAAAAAGCATTTATTTAATTAAAAGAAAAAAACCTCCTGCGGCTTATAGAGACAATCAGCCTATATATGTACAATTATTTTTTTCTTTTTAAATGTAGTGGCTGCGTCTTATATTCAGGTGCCTCAATAGTCTGGAAATTACAATAGTTTTCAGAAGGAAACCAACGTGACAATGATGAACTTATGATGCAGTTAATAAAAGTTGTATGTTGTTATGTTCTGTTCTTATTTTTCGTGATTTAAATATCTCAGGTGCCTCAATAGTCTGGAAATTACAATAGTTTTCAGAAGGTCAGGTGCCTCAATAGTCTGGAAATTACGATAGTTTTCAGAAGGACTTTGTGACAAACCAACGTGACAATGATGAACTTATGATGCAGTTAATTAAAGTTGTACGTTGTATTTTATGTTCTGTTCTTAGTTTTCATGATTATATTATTCCCGGTAATACAAACTTGTGATCTAAAACAAATTATTTGCAGTTCATCACAGTGAACTGGACCCCAGATCTCAGTTGTACATAGTCACAAACAGAAGTGTGTTTACTG
>NC_024314.1:201767-213870 GCF_000523025.1 Cynoglossus semilaevis
TCTTTTTAATTTCCATCTTTTCAAAGAGTCATGCTGTCACTGTATTCATCGCTGAGTCGTCCAATTAGCGCTCGAAAAAAAAGAAAATATCGAAGCTACCCTTTCGGAGAGTGTTGAAAGCTGGGTTTTTACAGTACGTTTGGAGCGGGGTGAAGGCGATTGGACGAACTACGCTGCTCTCTAACCTCACTTGCCTTTTGCATTTATTTTCATCAACAGTGGACAAATTATATTTAGAGGGATCTTAATCAAATTGCGTGTACTACAGAGGCCCGGGCCTTCTTATGCAAACCCAATTGGGAGACATTTCTGATCTCATTACTTGACTGATTGGATTATTTCCTGATGTAAATGGAGTAACTACGAAACACATTTTCACATCAGGAACTTTGTGCACCTGCCCGAGAGGTTAGGCGACCTGGGGATCACAATAACGATTAGAGTGCAGTCGTCAAAGTGTGACCTTGACGACTGTTCGAAGAACCTGTTCTAATTCACATCAAGTCAATTTGCGCAGATAGTCGGAAGCGTGTTTGCTTCCCAATGTTCATAGGAGTTAAATTAAACACCCGGGCAGCAAACTGTGCCTTAGCCAAACATAACAGTCGTACACAGAGAAAGAAAACCTTCTCTGTTTGCTTCCGTAACCATTTCCTTCTCCACACGCCGCTGCAAGCAGACGGATCCGAATATTTCTCGTCTTGCTGTTTTCAGTCATTTCTTCTGGATGTGGCACATTTGTTTGTTCCTTTTCTTTCATTTTCAAACAGACTGCTGATCTGGAGCCTGGTGAGTGAAAATGTGGGTGAAATAATCGAGCACGGTGTTTTTCCAATTTCCGGCCTAATTTTCACCCCTAATTCAGACAGAACACCAATTGGACATGTCACACATTGGACGATAATAGGAACGACAACACGACAATGGAATCCACTTCAGGGCCAGATTGGACGCCTCGGTGGGCCAATTACATCCCACGGACCGCATGTTAACAATCACTGTCTTACAGTAGGGCTAGCTCCAGTCTTTGTCCTTGATGGTAAAATATCTCCAAACGTTAAAAAAGGTTAAGTCAAAAAGTATTGGTGGGTGAAAATCTCTTTAGGTTTGAAATCACAGAAGTCTGAGACACAAACAAGTCAGAGCTGGAGACACCTGAACCAACTACAAGAGATTGTGTTTAAAAATGCATAAACCATTAAAGTAAAACATTGTGTTTTTGTAGCCGAGGGCTTGAAAGCACCAGGACATCGTGCTCCGCTGCCGCTGCCGCAGCCTTCTGTGCTGCTTTTGGCCCCGGAGGAGATAATTCAAGATCACTCAAGCGGAACAGCCGAAATTCAGCTGACCTCGATTTTGTCTTATTCAGTCAAGAGAATCTGTTTGTTGTGCTCACATCTTTGACTTTCTGTGAGGAGGTAAACAGAAACTAAACGACACATCGGTCAGATGAACACAACCTCTGACAATGGGAAGACCGAGGAAAGAGGAAAAGACCGGCTCGACATGTGGGGAAAAAAAACCGAGGGTTGTTACCGTAATTGCTCGTCGGCTCCTTTCTGCGCTCGTCTCTGAGCTCATCTTTTTAATTGACATTTACATTTCGGAAAATTGTCATTACGCTATTTTTCCAATGTTGTTGCGCTTGTTCTGAAAATGAAATTCTGTGCTGGAGAACAGTTTGCTTTTTTGGGGTATTATTTAAAGGGAATAAAATTGGGATTGGTCAAAATTGCCACCATGTCGCACTTGCGAAAAATAATATCAGAATTGAACAAAAATTGCAATCAGTGCTTCTATTAGAATTACAACAAATCAAAAAAAAAAAAAAAAAAAAAAAGGATGACGAATCTCGTAAAAACACCTACAAAAAGTGAACCTATACAAGAATATAAAATATAAAGAATATTATTAAAAGCGAAAACTTGGCTAACATTACTACCGTATACATATTGCTCTAGGGCAGGGGTCACGGAGCCAAAGGAGCCATGGACCAACGCTGCTAATGTCCTTACACTAGGGGGCGTCATCAGCTACTGATGTTCAATGATTTGTTTAATCATTTAAAGTGTATAATACAACAGGAAAAATGAGTACAATTATTTGATTTGAAGCATATTTCCAATACAGATCCATCCATTTTCAACCGCTTATCTGTTACCGGGTCGCGGGGGCAGCAATCACCAAATCACACTGCACCGTACCAACCCCCCTGAACCTTCCTGCGGGTGGTGAGTCCACTGGAAGGTACCAACCGCCCTAACTGGGACTCGAACTTGCCCAGGAGGTGAACCCTGGGGTTCCACACTGTAAAAACAACAGAGACATTGCCTCTGGGCCAAAGCGCCACCACTACAGAGATTTCAACTATAAACTACAGCTACTGCCCCCGAGCTGAAAGATAAGCACACATGTACATGTACATGTACATGTACATGTACAGACAGAGGCGCATGTACTACATCTGGATGCATGTATTCACGCGTGCTGTACAAAAACACCCCAAATGTGCACTCATGCAAAACACATACACACGCGTGTGTCGTCTGGGGATTCTATCTTGTCAGCTGCACTTCCTTCCTAGCGCACTCGTGCACATGCGACTGGCTCCAACAGTGCAGGTACAGCACAAGGAAACCCACAGTAGACCAGACAACAGAGTTGAGAGCAGAAATGGCCTGAAATGTTAGATATAATATCTGTAATTGTGAGTTTGTGCTACTCTGTGAATGAAGTAGACAGGTGGAAATGTACGAAGATATTAAAATAAAGATTTTGTTTGTTTGAGTCATTAAGTTAAATTAGTTTTAGTTTTTAATAAAACATTAGTTTAATTGTTATATAAATAATTACAAATCTTGCAATTAATTTGATTACATTTTAACTGCCACCACTGATATATAGCACATACGGCTTAAACAGTTCTAATTTGTTTTCCTGGAAAAATGAGCCTCATTATCTTGTCTCTCTAATCATGTTCTGCTAAGGGATGTGGGATTGCTCAAGACGGTGCTTTTAATGTTTCCTTTATCAGTGACTTTGACCTTTTATTCTCCACAGGGCGGGTGGCTCATGCCCCCACAGAAACAACCAAGTAAGAAGATTCGGGCAAGTTATCTCTGTGCAAAAGCATCAGTGGGAAGTGATCAAAGAAACAGCAGGAGATTAGCTACAATATTTTTATTTTCAGTGGTTCACCTCTGAACTTTAACTGCAGGACAGGACTCTGGGGGGGTTAGGACATTTCTAAGGACGTAACATCATAACAGCACAGACGCAGACCCAGACAACGCTCAAAAGGACAGGCCGTCCGTGGACTTGCCTGGTTCACAAATTCCACCAAAATACCACAGCAGAGGTGAAGAATCAGTGGACAAAACCTAGAGAAACACGGAGGAAACCAGTTTGCCTGATGAACAGTATGTGACACATTAGCGGTAGGCTAAGTGTTTTCAACCTTGGGGTCGCGGCCCCACGTAGGGTCGCCTGGAATTCAAATGAGGTCGACTGAAATGTCCAGTAATTGATATAAAAAAATTAACATTTTTTCATCATTAACTAATGAATTGACTAATTATTAATGTTTTATTATTAAAAACACCACACAGACACAATCCTAAACAACTGTATTCCTCCACTTTTATGAATATAAATACCAAAGTCCAAATAAAATGCATTAGGGCATTGTCAAATTCAGATTTTTTTTTTTTTCAGAAAGTAATAAATAATAACTGGAAAAATGTAAGCATTGACTAAATCTGTGGGCGATGAATAAAAAATGGAACTGAATTATTAATAAAACAAAGTAATATAAGTATGCTTTTTTTTTTTTTTTTTTTATTTAACCCAAATTTTCTGCCTTGCAATATTAAGTAACTTCCTGCAGGGGAGCTATTTATAATTCATTCCCATTACATCGCTGGTCCTGTTGAAGGGAAAGTTAGACTAAATTCAAACTTACGCCGCGGCTGTCATTAGAGATCACAAAACACTGACACAGGTATAGTAGGACCAAACACACAACATGCACACATTTAAATACACACACGTCCAATTTTCTCTTCCCTCCGCACTTGTCAACGTGCAATTAAACGAGGCCGAGTTGAACGAGGCACTTGTCACCCACACACTTCCATTTCGGAGCAGCTATTATGACTGTGAAGTCCAACTCTGTCGGCCCATTTTTGACCAAACCATGTAAAACACAGCCCCCCCCCCTCCAGCACGGGGAGCAACATCCCACCTGCCCATTGCATTTCCACTTCCCTCATCTCTCTGCTGTCAGCTAGGAAGAGAGTCCGACCCACTCCTCCTCCTATTATTGCCCCGCAGCATTAAAAATGACCTGGTCTCACCACTGACTCATCAGCTCTAACAGAGCAACTGTGAATTTATCTAAAAAAAAAATAAAAAAAAAATCCAAATATCTTCCTCAGTAATTAGAGGGTTAGGTACTTTGTTGGCTTTGATTGGACTGTCATTTCTAAATGACACCATATTTTTATTTTATGGAAAGGCATTAGTTTGATGTAGCTGAGCTGCCTTATTTGTCTCCGATTAGACTGATAAGTATTCAGTTCAGAAATAATCAATTGCACATTTTTTAATTGGACACGAGTATTGTGCTTCTGGCACCAAAACTAATGTAAAATTAAGAAGTACTGTACACGTACCCTAAGCTATGAGAGGTGCATCAATGTTTCAACAAATTTCTCTCCTCGCCATCACACAGTCAGGCTGGATAACTAACTAACGTTCCGTTGAAGTTGCACAAGATTATTGGAACTTCCACCGTAAAACACAAACAAAAAAAGAAAACATAAAAGAACAACACCCCAAGTAAACCCATATAAAAATATAAAATACATAAATAAAAATAAAATATAACTATATATATACATACATATATATACATATATACATATACACATATACACATAAATATATATACATATATACACATACATATATACATACATATATACATATACACATATACACATAAATATATATACATATATATATATATATATGTATATATATGTGTGTATATATATATATATATATATCCAACATGTCGCTTGTAAGGTATCAGTAGCTAGCCGCCGCTTTCCAATTAGGTAGCCACAGGGCTAATGGAGTGTACATAGATCTGAAAATGTAATTGGTCGCTGGGCAAGTCTGCAAAAAATGTTCTCCAATCAAAATGGACGGTTGTCCCGCCCCGTCCCAACACAAAATGCTCATTTGCCATTCAGCGATCCATCAAAAGTTGCCCTGCTGTCAACCTTGATGAGTCAGAGATGACGCGAGGTGAGCTGGAGTCACCATGGCGACAGGTGTCCAAACCAACCAGGAGATACAATCAACATTGTTGTTGTTGTTGTTGGACACAGCTCACGTCAAAACCTACCGACGGCTCCGGGAAGAACTCCACCATAACAACAATGCAGTAAACAAGAATATAGTTCATTTCAGGAACAATGTTGGCAATAACAAAAATAACCAGACATGCCCCAACAGGTTACGATATTTACGTTTACTTGGTTTTTTGTCACTTTAATGTAAAATAAAGTTCAATAATAGCAAATTCTCAATTAAATAAATAATGTTTTGAATAATAATTGTGATTTCAATATGAGTAAAGTTGATATAATCAAAGCCATAATCAAACACCCTTTTCCCCCACAAGTCATAATGTATTATGTTAGGCTTTCTAGTCGATTTTTGACAAAACACAAAATTATTTTGTGATAATTTGGGGAATTTTTGGATTATTTTATTTTTTGTGAGTTTTTCACAAAAGTCATAGTAGAGTCTAATGTTTTTTGGTTAATCTTTGATGCAGATATAACACCATTATATGCACCATAATGGCATTTGGGGTAATCATTATACAGATGGGTCCAGAACATCCCTGAAATGACAGCCTGCACTAATTCAATTAAGTCACACGTAGAAATTCACAGAAAGCCACGTCATCAAAATCTAAAAAAAATCCAAACAGGTCCATCCTTCTTTAACATAACATTCACGAATGAACCTGAGGGCCACAATAAAACACAATCTGGCCAGAAAACACTATTTACTTCCTTCAAACACACTCGTCTTTTCCCAGGCTGTATGTTCCAGAACACATTCTTCATAACTCTTAACACTTCTCTGCATAGATTAGCAGTGGTTTAAATCATTTTAGCCTCAAGTATCTCCAATAAAACATCTCATAAAAAATAGACATAAGCCAAAGCCTTTCATCGGTTTAATTTTTTAACAGCCCGGGCCACCTCAAACGGTGAGAAGAGTGCGCGGGGACATAATAAAAGGCGTTAGCTGGTTACAGTAGCGGTGGGTAGTGTGGAAGGGCACCTTGAAGGTCGATAAAAGAGCCACTGTCCTTCCGCGGGCTGACAGAGTCATTTGTCAACTGGGAGAGGCCATGAATTTAATGCTACATGCTTTCTTAGCCGCACGTTTAACCCCGTGTGCTCCTGCCAGACACGGGCACACACAGACACACACACACATATCCCACTGCAGTGCAAGGAGGAGCAGAGCTGATCGAATTAAAGAGAGAGTGAGGGGAGGGCGGTGGGATTATTTCATTATAGAGACACAGGAAGAGTGACATCATTTGAATGTTGCCTTACGTGCACCATCAATACACACACAAGGACACAGGGGTTTTGTGTGTTTTGGGAGCACGTCATACTGCTGTAATGCCTCCTGTCCCAATCATCAAAAAATTGATGACAGGGGTTTTGTGTGTTTTGGGAGCACTGTCATACTGTTGTAATGCCTCCTGTCCCAATACTTAATCATCAAAAATTGATACTTGATCAGAATATTCCCACCTGACCAACCTAATCCTAATCCAAACTAAACCAAACCTCTCGGACCAACCTAATCCTAATCCAAACTAAATTTTAATCCAGAGTATTCCCTCTCAGTGGAGACCTTCAAAAATGTCACCACGAGAACCTCCAAAAAAGTGATATATTCTTTACATAATTGTTTCCCAAGGACTGGGTCGCGACCCTCAGGCGGGTCACAAGAGGTTTTTTTTGGGGTCGTCTTGCATCATGTTTCCCAGGACTTTACGAATAATGTCCATTGACTTGGGTCGTGAAGGTTTGTGACTTTTAAAATATGGGTCCCCAGAAAAAAACAAAGTCAGATGTGTTACTGAAAAAACGCAAAAAAACCCCCCCAAAAAAACAGGCAGACAGGGGGCAACAATCAGCGACGCAGGAATAAGCGAAGGTGAAAAACATGGTGCACAGATTCCGGAACTATGAACCAACAAGTACTGAATGAGGGACAGAGGTGCATACACCCAGGTGAAACGAGTGAGACTAATCAACAAGGGCTCATGTCACACAGGTGAGTGTGATGACGCTGATTAACACAGAGTCGAGTAGCATTAAAAGATGGGACATTTTCTCATCCTAATCTTCTTTCCTGCCACCTTTCATTTCATGATTACGCATTTTTCCGGGTCGTCTGGATGCGATGGATTACAAATAAACAGTGAGACGCCAAAAAAAGTTTCTACGTTACTGCAGTTATCTCACAAGCGAGAGGAAAAAACACCTCAACCTGTTTATCAAACGTACCACTAACAGTTGAGGAGAAAATGCAACAATAACATTAAAAACTTGTAGCGTTTTTCTTGCCTGAAAGCAATTATCGATCAAAATTCAACTCGCTGTGCATTTCAAAAGTAGGAGCTCTGCCCTTTTCCTTTTAAAGGTTTATGGTTTGTACAAACACTATTTTGCTTCATGGCTAAAGTTTTCTAGCTGTCATTTACTTTTTAATCAGAGTGTGGTGTCGAGAAGGTGAACCGCTTCTTTCCAAATGAAAAGCATCACTAGTTACGGCGTTACACGTGGAGCACCACGGATAAAACACCACGTATTCAGACTCACAAGGTCGTGTCCTTGATTTGATGGTAAAAAAAATAAATCACTGTGGAATGATGACTCTGAAAAACTCTCACAATGGCCCCACTTGTTTTGCGCTGATTGATGTTTTCCACGACAAGGTTTTTCATAGACATCGATTTCTCATCTGAGCAATGTCACGATCCAGGTAGACAAGTTTGAACGAAAGATGGCGAAAGAAAACGACATTAAAAAAACGACAGATATTGATTTCTTTAAGATTTGCCGTTTTCAAAAACAGTTCTTTAAAATGTCGTTTTTAGCGCTGCGCGATCACAGTCACGGCAGGAAGATTATGTTTCCCTTTCGGGAAAAGGAGTTTGTGGCATTTGTCTTCGGATCATTACGAATGTATGTCATCAAAACATCAATAAATCACAAACAGTACAGTCCTTAAAGAGATCCGATTTGTATTTTCTTCTTCTGTGTGCCTCAACTATTACATCAACCTTCTGGCAGGCCTCTCAGCCTGTGCTGTGAAACCTCTACAGATGGTCCAGAACGGGGCGACGCGCCTCGTCTTTAATCAGCCTAGAAAGGCACATGCCACCCCCTCCCCCCCCCAGCTCACTGAGCTACACTGGCTACCCATAGCCTCCCGCATCCAATTCAAATCACTGTTGCTAGCCTACAGAGTGCTTAATGATCCTACCAACTTAAGTCGCCTGATAAAAGTAATTAGTAACATTATTATGATTTTTAAAATACCTACAAATGACAAAAATAGACAGACAAAATTTACTAGCAAGTACACTGCACCAATAGGACACGTCCTCCATGTCCAGGGTATGGACACTAATGAACAAATGAAAAATCGCATGTGTCAGGGTAACCTACTCCATACAGGCCTTTGTGCTGCGACATCCCCCAGTAACATAAAATTGAACTGGTCCATTCATGTCACGTGACCACTGACCAGAAGAGGGCAGTAAAGTAATTTGTTATGACTAATATGTTATAAAAAAATACATATTAACGCTGTTAAATGGCCGGTATTTGTCATGCGTTTTATTAAAAAAAGGCTCTTTTCATGAGTCGTTCCACGCTGGTGGAATGACCTACCAAGAACTACCAGAACAGGGGCGTCCCTTCAAGAACCTCTTGAAGACCCTCCTGTCCTCTTCGATCTCCGTCAGCACTTGTTCCCTAACAACTGGTCTCCTTTCAAGAGTTCCTTTACGTAACCCCATTGTTGACCCTCATGTTGTAAGTCGCTTTGGATAAAAGTGTCGGCTGAATGTATGAATGTAAATGTGAGATAATATAGAACAGCGATAGAAGAGCAGACAGTGTTTTAATGAATGCAGCTAGTTATATGTGCACTACGGTCTATAGAAAAATAGTATCTTATTTTAGGTTTTTTAGTGCTAGTGCATGATGAAAAAAAAAAAAGATTATTTATCTTCTCATGGTATGAAAATGCTGCCGTGGCTTTTCGCGATAACCTCAGGGGTCAGGTTTGGACGGGCACACACACATCAAAAGCATTAGGAGGGCCGGCGGAAACAGAAATCACCGGGGAGGCTGTAATAACCGCAGGAAATGTTGTTTTTTTTTCTCGCAACCCCTAATCAGTTGGGGGGGTCACAGCTCAGATTATTTTATGGAACATGCCAGAGTGTGGGAGTGTCACTGCGGAAAAAGACACACTAGACGGTGGAAAGGGAGGGATTATAATGGCTAGGTCTTAGGCCAATGTTCTCCCTTGATAGTAAAAACATGTAATGGAAGGCACTGAGGTGAGATGTGATGGAAAAAAAAAAAACACAGCGCAGATGTTAGGTCCTGTAATCATCCGCAGCGGCTGGGATGGAATTACATTTGAAAAAAAAAAAATGCTGACGTGGCTTCACTTATATTGTTTTCTGCCAGAACAAATGTCACAAAGCGGTTACAGATACTAGGAAAAAAAAAAAATCAGATCACACCTCTGATGAGCAATTTACCTTTACATTTCTGTGCTAATGCTCAAATAAAAAGTTACAGCAGCCGGGAGGCCAATCAGAGAAATGACACTGCAGTACTTTTTAAAGTAAAGATCAAAAGAAGATGTAATCTGATGGTTAGGGCTGATTCTTTGATGTTACGAATGGAATAAAAAAAAATAAAAAATATATGACACAAAACACTTGACTGTCTCTATGTGTATTTTTTTTTTTTTTCTCAGTAAAACTGATTCATTGCTGCTGCGTTTGATGCATTTGTCTCTCTAAAGAACAACAGAACAAAGGATTTGAAGCTCACCAAGGAATAAATCTAAACTAACTCAAGCAGTTTGCAATAAACGTGTTCTCTCTGCCTGGAAGCAAATAAAAAAAATACTGCGTTTCTCTATTGATTTTGTGCTGGAGACTGTTTTTAAATGACAAACACTCCATTGTAAAATTAGTACAAAAAAAAAAAAATATATATATATAGAAAGTAATTATATTAAAAGGCACCAAGAAGATATGGTTGGACCCAAAGAAACCTTATTTTTCATACACCCGTTCCAAGAAGCAAACATTATAAAAGAGAAGCAGAACAGGAACAGCATTAAGTTGTACCACATTGTTGTGAATGGACACTGAATGCAAAGGAACACTGGATGACAGGAATGGAATTTAATTTCAAAGTGAGTCATATTTATTTATCTACATCAGTGGTTCTCAATTATTTTCTGTCATGCACCCCCCGTGACAGAAATAGTTTCACGCCCCCCCCCCCTTAAGGACAGAAATGTTTTCACGCCCCAAGCTAAGAGTGTGAGTGTGGATATATTACCAACATGACCTTTGACTCCTGGGTGTTTCAAAGTGTACACACACAAAGAGGAAAAAACCTTCGACCCCAAACAGCAGATTCTGGCGCTAGAACCGATTCCCAAGTGAAAAATTAAAAATAAAAATCCCCTCTTCTTCTCTTGTAAAATTAATCAGTGACAAGAAAGCAGGGAAAGATAGTAGGGATGGTGGGGAGGGAAAAGAAAATGGAGGCTGACAGATTGAAAGAAGGATGAAAGAAAAGGTAGACACAGAGGGAAGATGAAAAAAAAAACAGGAGACGTAGAGAAAATGAAAGCGAGAGGAAAAATAAAATATGCAAAAAAGACAAGCGGCTGCAGTGAAAACGGCCACGCTAAAAAACTATTTTATTTCATGAAGTTTTGACTATTCCGAAAGCATTAACACGCGTATTGTACTTTGTTATGGAACATAATTGAATGCGTGCGCAATGAACGTTGCAGGCGAATATAAACACAATTTCACACCATCTGCTTCAGAAAATAAGTTTAAAAAAAAATAATAATAGAAAAACCTCGCTGATAGAACCTCAATAAACAGTTCCCCAGATGACTGGGTTATAAAGGAAATAAAAATAAATCGAATGTAAAGGGAGGAGCTGAAACCTGGGGTAGGAGACGGGGGACGTGGGGTACGACTCACAGTCAGAGGCCCTGAGCCTCAGCTCAATTAGAGATCAAACAGGGAGAATGGCAGACAATCGGTAATTAGCACTGACTTGGACTCCAGAGGTTGCTTCAGCCTTTGAAGGAATATTTGACGCGGGGCTTCATTTTGAATGAGATGCAGCAGAAAACGATACGAGAGGACTGACGATGATGCCCCAGCTGACTGGATGCAGCAGTACACGGGTGTCCACACGTTTTTGGCCTCGGAGCTACGATTGAAATGACCAGGCTAAAGGGAGCTAGCATTGAGAACCTTATGCACATATTTTAACGAAGGTGAAAAACATGGTGCACAGATTCCGGAACTATGAACCAACAAGTACAGAATGAGGGACAGAGGTGCATACACTCAGGTGAAACGTATAATTTAATAAAAATAAAATAAAAAAATAATTTACAACCATAAACTCATGTATTTAGTAAGGTAATTAGTAACATTATTATGATTTTTAAAATACCTACAACTGACAAAAATAGATAGACAAAATTTTCTGGCAAGTGCACTGCACCACTAGGACCCGTCCTCCATGTCCAGGGTATGGACACTAATGAACAAATGGAAAAAACGCATGCGTCAGGGTAACCTACTCCATACAGGCCTTTGTGCTGCAACATCCCCCAGTAACATAAAATTGAACTTGTCCATTCATGTCACGTGACCACTGACCAGAAGAGGGCAGTAAAGTAATTTGTTATGACTAATATGTTA
>NC_024314.1:214368-224563 GCF_000523025.1 Cynoglossus semilaevis
CCCCCCCTTTTGCGCCCCGGAATTTTGGAGTTGCTGAAGGAGGAAACAAAAAAAAAAAAAAAAAAAAAAAAAAAGAAAAAAAAAATCAGCAGCTCATCTTTTAGTTTCGCACTGTCAACGTGTCCACACACTGTCCGGGGGTATTCGCCAGCGCAAACAGACACGATACATTTTGCGAGCGGATAGTCGATAGTTTTGTCCTTGGACTTTTGAACTGATTTTGTTTCTGCATGTGGAAGAGTGTGAATTCCCTAAATGAGGCTTCTGGACAATGTAATGACACGTAAAGCTGGCAAAATCCTTTTTTACCACCTCCACCTTTGTCCAATCAAGGCAAAACAACAAATCAAAATGTTATATAATAGATATTTATATATTATTGATTAAAGGTCACCAGCCTGCCGTGACATTGGGGAGAGCAATAATGAGGATTTGTGCTTGTACTAACAGTGACAGCAGGTCACTGTTAACATTATTATGTTATCTGTGACGCTTGATTTATGAAATTTAAATGTCATATAATGTAGTGTACAATAATAATTGCGCCAATTCGTCACGTTTTTAAAACTTTCTTAACGTAATTATATTTTACATATTTTACATTTCTTCGGAGTAAATTTAACAGCAAGCTATTGAGCCCACCTAATAATAAACCATAAAATATATGCTATTGTTACGACATTAACATTCGGGAAACTCGGACCACCGATGCAGTCAATAGACTCGTCACGGTTTCAACTACGATCTTATCACTGGTCTTTTATGACTAAATTGTATTGTCCATTTCTTTTATATGGTTTATAGACAGAACCATGCCACTGGATGCACATTTATGCCTTAGTGCTGAGACTAAAAGATGTGTTTAATAACACTGTCATCATGTACTGATGTTCCAGTGATGGGGAGATATAAATACATAACAGTGATAGAATTTCAACAGAGTGCTCAAGAGCAGCCTGTATACGGTGTATTAAAATTATTCGTCTCCAGACAAGATTTCAGGGTTTCTTCTTCCTGTTTTTCGTAACCTCACATGAAACGTTACGGATCGTTCAAAGGCCTAACCTCGGGAGGACGAGGTTAGGCCGAACTTCATATTCTGGAGGTCTTTCTTTCTTCTAATTCAAGCCAACAAAATTGGGCTCCTGCGAGCATAAAATCTCAGATGTGTGATGTCGGAAGCGACCCAGGGTAGTTTGATGGTCAAGGCTGGCCGAAATGGTTTTTCTCTCCTCTCTTTGCAGTCCAATTGATTGGACAGAAAGAAGATGATAAAGAGGCTGGGGTGATGGATAGGAGAGGGCTGAAAAATATTTCAATCAATGTCATCTGTAGTTTCCTTCCCATCCGCAGGAAACAGGGCTGATGTCATGGTCAATATAGGAAGCCCTTTGTCACTGGCAGGCATGTGTTACTGTGTGTGTGTGGGTGTGTGTACGCACCAAAGTTAGGTTGACTAACCGTCACCATCTGGTCCCTACAAATACCCGCTGACATATCAGGCAATATGAGTGATCATTTCAGCAGTTGGTTCAGCGTGTCTGGTAATCCTCAAACATGTGCGCAACGCAAATTCTCTCCCCGTTTGATAGCTTTAACGTGAAAAATTTCAACTATCGGCGTTTCATTTTCTTTTCTATGTCGATGACAATAAGATGCGAGCAAAAATCAGAGCGGAGTGTGCACCGACGCAGTGAAAATATGCAGCCACAAAAAAAAAAAAAGAAATGGAGTGGTGTAAAATGACTCCAAAAAAGTGCTTCCACAATCATTTCACAAATTGTGCGATAGAGCACCCCTTGAGCAGAGAGTGATGTCCCACTCCCACTCATGTAGCCACAAATGTTGTAATGTACTGGTCTGATGCATGAGGACTTGAGGAAAACAGCCTGTGACTCTGACACACTTAATAACTTCCTCAAAGCTGAGTGCCTAGAATGTTCTTCAGTCAACTTCAACATGAGCTCGACACAGTGAAAAGTAGAAAATGCCTGTGATGGTAGTATAAATTTCGTGGTATTGATATAGCAATACTCACGAGTATCTATTGAGTATCTATTTCGCTCAAAGTATCTATAAATAAAACTTCTTTTAGACTTTATTCTATTAGTATCAGAGTCTGAATGAAACATTGTCAGATTATCTTTAATTGAAAAAAGTAAAGGGATATGACTGGATTCTTTTTGAATTAAGTAAATTAGTAGAACTAAAGTAGATTCTTTCACTGTGTCCCACTGCGCCCCAGTACCAAATGACCTACGGGCTGGAGTTTGGGGACTCGTGCACTAGACATCTTTGTCCCTTAATGGTAGCATTTAAACTATTTAGGTTACACTGTGTAAAAATAAAGCAATGCAGTTTGTTATGACTGTGACTGACAGTGAATCACAAACTCTGGTATTGCCCATCACTAGTCAATGCCCTTGCCTAGCAGTGGGTTGCTAACTGATGGTCCCTTCTACAGTAACCAATCAAATGCAGCGCTCGGGAGACTTAGTTAAAAAGAGTACATAAAGAATTCCAAACTTACAGTTGGGTAGGCGATCCAATCTCCACACAAAGAAACCAGGGCCAGGCAGGGACGCAGATGAGAGGACCACAAGGAGAACATGAGACCCAGGAACCTAAATGATGCAAGCAGCCGACAAAGACAGAGTGAGGGGAAGAAGTCTGTGTACCTAGAACACCAGGTGAGACGAGTGAAACTGATTAACAGAGAATCACAGAGACACAGGTGAATTACCTCAGGACGGACAGACCTGACAAAACGATTGTGATCAGAGTCACATGATGTGACATTGGCTGGCTTAGGTCTAAATAAAAAAAAAAAGACATGGAACAAGAACACACAGAAGAGCTATTAGGTCATTATGAAAAGCCTGGTAAAGAGCTATCCTAGGAATTATGGGAGATTTGCTAATACTGTACCTACCTATACTGTCATTTGACCATTCATACTTCATTTGCATTATTTTATGTAACATAATATGAGTTTTCCACAGTCCAAAAACATGGAGGTTAGTTTAGGATAATTGAACATTTTTAACCGCAGGTATTCACTTGAGTCTACGTCTTAAATGTGGCCCTACAACGGACTGTCCAGGAGAACTGTCCAGGATGGTTGGAGCAGAGGGCCCAGGAATCTGTATAGCAGTATACAGTAAACAAAACATAACAAACCTTACATGGTCTCTCTTTCTCATGACTTTTGATCACGCTATTGAGTGTAATGTATTGGTGTTCTATTCTTTAACCAAATTACAATCCTCCTACACATCATTATTTGCACCCACTGCATGAGTTTTTGTTTTGGGAGCAAGCCTGTGTAGTTAATCAATCATGATTTTCTTGATTAATCAGAGCTAATTAACCAGATTAAACATTTTAATTGTTGGCCATCCCTGGTTAATTAATAATACGTTTTGTGTGACAACGTGACAAATGATGCTTGAATGTTTGAAAGTATCTGAAGTAACATTAAAGTTGATCCTACCGCTGCTTCGAATCTGTCTGAGTAACCTTGGGAAATACATCTTCTTAGCGGGATTCCTGATGCAGAGCGCTGGTGGGAGAGGAAAGTCAGAGAGCAACATCAATTAGGAAAATTATCAACTATGTCACACGCACACACACACACACACACACACAAAGTCATAACAGGTTCCTTTCAGTGCAGCAATACATTCCTGTACTGACACAATGTGAACAAGGTATTTCTCACAGCCTTGGGTTCTCACACATAAAAGACACATTCTCTGTTATTAGGAAGTGAAGGCCTTATTCACCTGCAGCACATCCAGTCAATCACTGCTGCAGAGGATAATAAAAGGTGAAACCACCAACACTCACACACAGCCACTTGAAAAAACACAGATGAGAACACAGGTTAATGTACATTGTATTATACCACAGCTGTACATTGAGTTTACCATTTTAAAACAGTAGTTTACTTATTTTAACCAAGTAAAAAAATTACACACACTTTTAGTAGGAAAGTGTATGAACTTTTAGGTAGGGAAGTGTATATAGTGTCCAAATAATGAAGCCTTAGCTTGACGCTGGTAACATTCCCTCGTTGTTATCCACAATAACGACAAAAGAAATCCACAGGAATGTCGCCATTCAGTCAAATTGTTTACTTCTAAATAATAAATAAATAATAATAAAACAAAGCAGTAATTTTTAAACGGCTATCAAACATAAGAAAAATCATTTTAAATTTAAAAAAAAAGTGAGAGTGAGAGGTCAAAAACTGCTTACCTCCATTTCGCGCTTCCCTGACTCTTCAAGTAACCACATCCACACAGGTATTTTCAAATTAAGAGTCAATTGAATGTGCAGAATTATTATGAAGCCACAACGTAATCCTAAATATCGCAATAGCAACATAAATTAAATGTACAAACATATTAAATTCCCCACACGTGTTATAAATGCAATAAGTCAGATAAAAATTTCCATTCAACATATGCACTTAATTTATTGTGAAAATATTAATTAACTACAATTGCATTTATGTTCCTACAGGGCATTTATATATTCATAGTTGTTTGTCTAGTGTAAGCAAACACTATTATTCTAATGTTTGAAAAACAGTTGTGACCTGAGTAGGAGTTAATAAGGAGGGAATAATAACTTTATGTAAATTTTTTGTTAAAACATACACCCACTAACAAACGCAGGATGTCAGGTAACACCGATAAAGCTGCAGGTCGTCGCGGCATTCGTGTTTGCTTTCACAAGAGAATAATAAAACCTTATTTTCAAATAAAGGCTCGCAGTCACAGTTTTTGGTCACATGTTACAACAACATCCGCGGCATTACTCTGTTTCCCCGCTGCCTCACCCGAGCCAGTATATGAGCAAAGCTGTGGCTTTGATTAATGCCCAGCGAACGAGAGATAAAGAACCGCACCGTTGCTGATGCCATATGTTGTGGGTTTAGATTGAGCTCGTAGAGATCGGTGTGATCTGGGACTCCGAGGTACGGAGACACACATCTGTGTGTATTTGTGTACACACTGCTTCAGTGACCCTTGGTGTCAGCCGAACAGGTGTTGTTTGTGTCCAACGCTAATACCATCCATGAGAAACTAATACAGACACACTATAGTAGAACACTGTTGTCTTTATTGATATTGTTATTAATAAGTAACCCCCCCATTTATGTCTCCCCCATCTCCCCCTTTCACTCTTTGACCCTGAGTCTGTACCTTCTGGAAAGTTCTTCCTGTAAAAAGAGTTATTTTTCTCCACAGCAGTGCTTAATGTCTGCTTAGTGATCTAATTCCAATATTTGTAAAACATAAACTGCTCTATTTCGTATTGTCTATATAAACAATGTACTATATTGACTGTACATACTGTTCATTCGTCCATTTCCCCCCGTTATACAGAAGGATAGTCTTTATTCCTTTAGTAAACGTGGCTATAAAAATAACATGGACATGGAAGTTAAACTACTATAAACAAAAGGTGTAAAAGTGAAACTTTAATTTGCTTTTTAAACGTTAAGATACCAAAGCAAAGTTACGTTCTATTATTGCGTTTCATCTATGCTTTTTAAACGTTAAGATACCAAAGCTATTCCCAAAGACTACACGCAGGTCGAAAACTAAAACACTTACATTAATTTATTACTATGTTACTTTCTATTATTGCGTTTCATCTCATCGTTGTGCCTTCGTTTCCTGTTTAAAAGTGTCACTGAATATATTTATAAAACGGCTCAAATGTAATGAAATCTGTAACGTGTGAATCCAAGAATATCTGCTGTCATAATACGCAGTGACGTAATGATTTACAACCGTTAAACAGAGACTCGATTCTGCTCTCTCTTTGTGGAGACTTTGCCCTGACTCAGAGGAGAGCGCGCAAACAGAGCAAAGGTTGGACTAACACCGCCCCCTCTTGATCCAATATACACATGACAGGCAGTGACCTGTGACAGCTGTCAATACTGTACCAATGGTCAGACTAGAACAGCGCTTTTTAACCTATAGTAATTGATTGAGGGAAAAAAGGTCACTTTTTTCAGTGTTAAAATGTCTGACGTAAAAAAAAAAAAACAATACAAAAAAAAAACAAGATTTTGTTAGTACAGAGGACAAGAAAACCTCTCTTTCCACCTTTTTTGGTAAGACTTTATTAAAAAGAGAATTTCTGAGTGAAGAGTCCCTCTCCCTGCCACCAAAACTTGTCTCTGTTAAATGTTAAATGGACCAGGAAGTAAAAGTTGGCCTGGTTAATGCACTGATATACAACAAACATCCCTCTCATCGACAATTCTACAATAATGAGATGCATATTGACACTTTTTTTTAAATGATATCTAAAAAAAAAAAAAGCCAATCAGGCAGAGTAGATTCCTTACTCTGTATACACAGAGTGACAGCAATAATATAATGTACTTTCATAATACTAAGACAGGTAGCTCAGAGTTTGGTGAGAAAAAAAAAAAAAAAAACTACTGATGGCTGCAGTTCCTGGCACATGTAATACTTTTTGCCGCACATGTATAAACACACATGTACACACACAGTGAATGATACAAAACCACTAGATTTGGTCCTAAACAATCAGATGATTTACACATACATACAACAATCAGAAAGGAATTGTACCAAAGACATAAAAGCTGAATTAAATTCTACATGTGCCTGAGAATTTTTTTTTTTTTTTGCCTCATTTTAAAAGTGATGGTCAGCATTAACAGTCAGATTACACTGTGCCAAACAAAGGATTCAGGCAGTTATCATCACGGCCAATTTGCTTAAATCCTTTTCCTCCTCAACAGCTAAAGTTTGCAAACTCATACATCTCCTGCACATAAAATGAAACACATCTTTTAAGCTTTCAAGGAAAAAAATGAGCTGCATTCTGACAGACGCCTCATTAGAAGTTCTTAGTGTTTCTGCAAGCTCATTTGTGTAAACGCAGACATTGGGGAAAAAACAGGCAGAGGCAACAGGCAGGTTTATCGGTCTGAACAAACTTCAACTTTCACTCACCGCAGGAGATTTTCTTTAGTTCCTAGTGTGATTGAGTAAAGGTTTGTGCTGCATGGGGCGCTTTTGGCAGCGTGAGCTAATCATGGGTCACATACAACAACACAAATCGATTATAGGATTAATGCGTGTTTTCACATGATTGAACTAATAAACTTAGTGAATCACTATAAGCAAAGACATCCCACTGACTCCAGCTAAACACAGCCTTAGTAGGTATGAAATGTAAAAAAAATCGATGCATTTATGTAATCAAAACATTTCTGGGCGCAAAGAGTCCAGCAGTCTCTGGTAAACTAAAAGAAGACATTCAGTGATACTATTTTACATATTTATAAGATGAAACAAACAACAGAAGAAACTGTCCCAGCATCACACCTGGGTAAAAATTGCACAAAGTATTTGACTGAGATATTTCCGTGAGACAGGACGATGGTTCCTAAAAAGGGTCAATATTAAATTGAAACTGTACATTTTCTTTTTTTAGTCACGATAAAATTGGAAAATTGTATTTTTATAATAATAATAAAAAAAAGAAAAAAGTTGTAGAACATACAAAAAGTTTTTTTTATTTTTTTTTTTTATAAGTCCTAAAACAGTCCCTTGCTTTTCTTGAGATTCTTCTGCTTCCAGTTTGGCAGGGCGTTGAACTCAACGCGACTCATCTCGAGAAGTGTCTGCAAAAACAGGTCAACAACAAAGGAGCAACAGCAGTTGATGAGTGATTATGTTTGACCTCTATATTCAAGGTTTTTGCCCATTAACTTATATTTCTATAGCTAAATATATTTTAAGTGTTAATAGTCAAATAAAATATATATGTATATATATATATATGTATATATATATATATATGTATATATGTATATATATATATATATGTATATATGTATATATATATATATATATGTATATATGTATATATATGTATGTATATATGTATGTATATATATGTATATATATATATATGTATATATGTATATATATATATATATATATGTATATATGTATATATATATATATATGTATATATGTATATATATGTATGTATATATGTATGTATATATATGTATATATATGTATATATATGTATATATATGTATATATATGTATATATATATATATATGTATATATGTATATATATATATATATGTATATATGTATATATATGTATGTATATATGTATGTATATATATGTATATATATATATATATGTATATATGTATATATATATATATATGTATATATATATATATGTATATATGTATATATATATATATGTATATATGTATATATATATATATGTATATATGTATATATATATATATATATATATATTTATAATTATCTTCTAAATGTGTACTTGTACCTTAAAATCCTGGTCAGACAGGTAATCCTCTACACGCAGAGGATCCACTCCCTCCGGCAGTGGTTTGCGAGTGAGTTCCTCAATGGAGTACTGTTGTTTACTGAGCTGAGACAGCACATCCTTCACCAACATCACTTTGTTCCTGGAGCTCTCCCCCTGTAGTCACACAGATACACACACATACACACACGTCAATTTAATGAATCATGTGACTGACAAAATTGTCAATAGGCATCAACGTGTCTTTATAAAGGAAGTCGTACAAAATGATTGTACTTCCTTAAATGTTAGCATATAAAATGTTATTAATTCAATGTTTTTTTTTTATCTTTGGACCAAAGATTATTTTTCATGTAAAGCACATTGGGACAGCCTTTCTCTAAACAGACAGGTTTCCAACCTTAGAGCTGATATCGGCATTCTTCTCCCAATATGGAAATATGTTGGTGAATGTGAGAGGTTCGAAGCCTGCGACGACCAGATAAGCCAGAGGGGGGCGCCGTGGGTTCTTTTCTGAAAACCAAAAATATCACAGTGTAAAAAAAACCTATCCACAGTGAAAACATTTGAACTACAGTGAGGTTATTTTAAATATTTGTATTTATTTATTTTATTTTTGATTATGATATTTAATCACAAAGAAAATCTACAGTCTATTAGATTTTTTTTTCACTTATACACAATAATTCTGTGACGTCTAAACACGTCCGCTGGATCATCTTTAAGCCATAATCCCTGTCTGTGACCTCTGACCTTTGCAGTACTGCAGCACCGTCTCCATGGCACACTTCCTCTCCGTGTCCCAGCGCATCTTTGCAGAGCCGGTGCGCTGCTCGTCTTCAGGCTGCCAGCCCTGCCACAGGTACACCTCCATACGGTTATCCAGCATGAAGAGAGCTGAAAGAAAGGGGAAAAACATCTGAGGACTTTTTCCTTACAAGGGAACAGAACCCGAAAGTGGAGATCTCTATGGAGGGACAGGGAACAATTCTGGAAATTTGGCTTTATATTTATATTTACGAATAGCCAGAAACTAAGGCTGTTTTTGTAATAAATATTCACTGAAGGAAATATACAATTAAAGATATATTTATGTGAAGGATTGTACATTTCCAACAGGTTTTTCTTTATTTTCAATATTCATGACAATAACAGTAAAAACAGAGTTATATTTTCATTTTCTAAATTATGTACTGAATAAGTACAAAATACTTAATATTGGGTCCTGATGCAGTTTAGTAAAAGGCAGTTGGACTAGTCACGGGCCGGATTGGACAGCTTGGCGGCAACAATTTGGGCCGCGAGCCAACAGTTCATAATTCATAAAACAGAGTTTTTTGGGGTGTTTTTTTATGCCTTTTCCCCATACAATATACAATACTATGTACAGTAGGTACCTGGCTGTTCTACTGCATAGAGGTTCTCCTGCAAAAAGGGCATTCCCATGACGCCCTCTGTCACTCTGGCAGGATACAGCTGCTCTTCCCCTTCAAAAACCCCAGAGCCAGCAGTGAGGCGGAACAGCCTGGGAGTGTAGTTGTACTTCCCTGGATCTGTAGACACGTGAGTCTGATTAGTAATCATCAGCAAAGCTGGAAGAGTTATAACTGGCAACCGCTCACCTTTGAGCATACAGTCGTACGCCTTCTTGTCCTGACCGCCCAGGGCCTTCACGAACTCCGCGGGTTCGCCTCCTTCGTCCACCTCCTCAACCTTCACGCTGCTTGTGCCGCTCAGACCCAACTCTGACGGACGCCTAAACATAAACACGAGGCTAGCGTTAGCCGAACGGCAGTCGCGGAGCCTTCCATCGCATAT
>NC_024314.1:224845-235419 GCF_000523025.1 Cynoglossus semilaevis
ATATATATGTATATATACATACATATACATATATATATACATACATATACATATATATATACATACATATATATACATATGTATATATTTTATATTTTAAAATATAAAATTATTAATAGTTAAAACCATCATCGGAGTTCTGATTTCAATGTGATTCGCTAATAAAAAAAAAAAGTACCTGGTGACTAAAATGAAGCGCTAGTGTTCCAAATGACGTTCCTGTGTCTGCCTTACCGTTAACCTGACTATTTTAAAAATTACAAATAGCGAGATTGTAAACTCTTTCCTTACCTCTGCTGTTGCCGTCCTCTCTGCTGCCCTTGTGGATGATCAAACCTCCCTGGAAGAGCTGCAGGAAGCAGGGCGCCTCTTTCCCCTGACTCACCAACACCTGTGCTCGCACCCAGACGTGTGCTGCGTGTTAATGCAGGCCAAATACATGTGTAATCATCGAGGGGCTCGAATACGAGTTGAATCTGACCTGTGACCCCCTGTGACTGCCCAGCTCCACTGTCATCAGGGCCGACGTTCCTTTCTCACTGATGCTCGAGTGACGGCCCTGCCAGAAAAAACAGGCGATCCTCTCTCTCCCGGAGGTGGCAGCACTCAGTTCCCCGGGTTTTTCACGCTTCCCCACTGACAGAGGACACGGCAACATGAGAGAGGACATTTGTAACAACTAAAAGATCAGGGAAAAATGTGGAACAATTGTCTACATCAAGCAAGGGTCCCTAACCCACGGTCGAAAAATGTGGAACAATTGTCTACATCAGGGGTCCCTAACCCACGGTTTGGGGATCAGTGCCTGTCTGTACGTCATTTGGTACCGGGAAAAAAATGTACTACTTCAGTCAAAAAGAATCCGGTCATGTCCCTTTACTAGACACCACAGTGGTGCACCTCATAACCTTCAAACAGTCTTATGGTTATTTTCCAGTCTAGGGCAGTGTCACCACCATGACTCACCGAGTGTGGTGACAGAATACTTCCAGCGGATGATGTAGGCGTCGCCCTCGTGCAGCTGACCCAGGCTCTCCGTCGGCAGCTCCTCCTCACTGTGCTCCTTGATGTGCCACGAGTCCACAGCCACTGTGGCCAGCTCCGCCTGCCTGTTGTCCTCCGTCCTCACCAGACCGTGGCCCCTTTGGACGTTGACCCCCTCCAGCACCGTCTTCACCGGCTCAGGTTCGTTATCCAGCAGGGCTTTGGCGTCGCATGGGTGCAGCTCCAAATCAAGAGGAGCGCGGACAGCGGAATGCACTGGACTCTAAACAGGAAATGGAAGTCTTAACTTTGGCAATGTGCTCAATATACTTGCAGAACTATATTGAAGCAGTGTTGCATCTGGTTCTTGATATCAACAGCAGGACATTCTCTGTAGGACAGAGAATACTCCACCTAGTTGATCATTCAGACAAGTTGCATTAACGACACGTCAACAGGTCCTCAGTCTTTCATCGACTATCGGATCAGCAGTGCGAGGTTATTTCTATGCTGCACTTCTCAGGTGTGAAATCCCTCACAGCTTTCCTGTGTTTCTCCGAGCGGCAATAACCAATCCTATTTCAACACCTTGATTTCCTCTGATTGAGTGGTTTCCTCTTTCTTCATCTCGGCCCAGTCGAGGAACTTCTCCTTGAACAGCGCCGTCTCATTGTGCTCCGACAGGCGGCCGAAGAGGGCCCAGCTGGGACGGCCGTCTCCTTGCCTGAATCCCAGACAAAAGCAACGGATGAACAAATCAGACGTGTGTCGAGGCATTTGAATGTAGAATATAAGAGAATTAGACAACAATAGAACAGTAGTATAAAAAAAAAAATCAATAGCATATATACTTTTTCATTGCGCGGTTCAGATTATTAATGCTACATATGGATCATTAGCACCACAAGTCAACAAATATTTTATTTACGTAGTTAGAGTTATATAGCTAAGCTGATATATATATATATATATATATATATATATATCCTAAAATTAAAAAACATATATATATATATACAAATATATAAATATATACAGTGTATATATATATATATACATATAGACATACATACATATAAACACACATATATATACATACATACTGTATTTTCCAGACTATAACGCGCTCTGGAGTATAAACCTGCCAAAAATGCATAAAGAAGAAAAAAAAAAAAGCTAGCAGCTGTCAGTGTGAAAATAAACACTTAAATTCTCAGTAGTAAGGGAGTACCAGCTACTGGTACACAAGCCTAGAGTGCCCTCTAGCGGCTGTCAGTGTGATAATAACAAACATGTATCGATAGTCCGGAACATACTGTACATATATATATATATATATACACACACACACACATATATATACATATATATACACATATATATAGACATATACATATATATACATATATACACACTTACATTTACAAACACACACACACATATACAGTATATACACACTACACATACATATATTCATAGCAAAGTGTGTGTACTGACACAAATGAGCCAGTAGGGGCAACACTAAGACAACAAATAACTTTGCCTTGTGTCGTAGCACAGTGCAGTACTCACAGGGGCACGTCCTTATTTGTGCATGAAGCATCAAGTGGGTTGACTCTGCAGTTGCTATAGTCATAGCTGCCAGCATAGAGCTGCTTGCCAAGTTTTACTGCAACCTTTCTGTCTCCCAGGGGCACGTCCTTCCCATGCCACACGTACACTTCACTGCCAAAGTCAAACACCAGGACCTGGCGTGGCAAGAAGCATAGAGTGAAAATACGAATTTCAGAGTGCAGATATTTCACAGCTTTCGTGGTTTCTCGTAGTCTCCTGGACGTTTTACCTCTTTCGAGTCAAGCAAGGTGACACTTGGAATAGAAGCCCAGGCGTCTTCATGAGGCACCAGTTTGTCTCCCTGCAGTCTGTATATACCATTAGAATCCAGCACTCCACTCTCATACAGTTCATCTTCCTCTGGTTCCCCTGCCCCTGTAACACACACATTATTAAATCAACAAACACAAGCAGTGCACGTTTTATAACACTGCAACATACAGTGGAGCTGTTCATATATATATATATATATACACACATATATATATATATACACACATATATATATATATACACATAAATATATATACATATATAAATATAAAATATATAAATATAAATATATTACTAACAAGAGGTTTATGTGTGATACCGTTTGATTTTGATTCTGTCTTCTGAATTACAGAAAAAAAACACCTTTACATTTACAGTCGAGGGTATTTTACTGTCTGAGCCTGATTCAAAGCAGCTGGTCGTATTTCTTGGAGAAACGTTCATTTTATGATCTGCCCCAGAAGTCCTTCAGTTACCACGGTGTGGTAAAATCTTTATTGTCCCAAATGGGTTATCCACAAAAGGTGTGGTATATAAGGAAAAAAAAAAAAGTATTTTTCCAAATATGAGTCAAAGTAGGGATACAATGAAGTTATTATAGTGCGAAGAAAAAATACTGACATGGCTTATGCAAATTAGGCAAAGATTTGGATACTAAAATTATGCAATGTGACTACTTCAGTGTTATTTTTACTTCTTTATAGATGTATACATGTATATACACACACATACACACACATAAAATATATATACATAAAGTATATATATACATATATACATACATAGACATACATACATATACACACACACATATATGTATATATATACACATATGTGTATCTATATACGTATATATACACATATATGTGTATCTATCTATATATACACATAAACAGTATGTATATATATACAAACGTGTATATATATACACACAAATATATGTATATACATATACACACATATATGTATATATATACATATATATATACACACACACACACATATATATATGTATGCATATATGTGTGTGTGTGTGTGTGTACATATATTTTCAATATTAACTGTATGTGTATGTGCACCTCTGTATTTAGTCTTTCCTCCCAGCAGTGTCCAGAACTCCTTGGCCCATCTGCTGTCGGTGTTGATGCCCTCCTCCAGCAATGTCACCTGGGGGGCCTTACAGCCGAGGTCCCTCTTGGCCTGGACGAAGGAGGCCATCTCTGATGCCTGGTCACAGAAAGCATCGACACCAAGTTACTCTTACTGTCCAAGGGGGAGGACACTCCAAAGTTTCAACCACAACATAAAGCTGAAGGAGACCTTGTTAACAACACAACCTTAGCTTTCTCAATGACGTTAGCGAACTCTCCCGTCCAAAAGAAGCAGTGCTTCGGGGTTATGAGAAGGAAGCAGTCGCCACTGTTCAGAGACGTGACTGTGGGCTCCACCAGGCGCACTTGGACGTGCCTCCGGCCTTAACAACAGAAAGGGCTGCTTGTGTTTATTTGAAATCAGGTAAAAATAAATATGCTGCTTGTGTTTATTTGAAATCAGGTACATTTTAAATACGTTTTTATGTGATTTTGATTTTTCACAGAACCAACATCGACTAAAGCTTAGACCAGGGGTGTCAAACTCATTTTCATCGGGGGTCACATCAGCAATGCCAGTTGCACTTAAAGGGCCAGTTGTAAATGGAACACTGTATAGATCAACGGTCCCCAACCCCTGGTCCGTGGACCAGTAATGGTCCAGAGGTCATTTGGTACTGGGACACAGTGGAAAAAATGTACTTAATTTTTACTAACTTACTTTATTCAAAGAAAATCCAGTCATATCTGTTTACTTTCTTACTCTTCTCCATAACTTACTTAATGCGTTTTAAACTTCCGCGGGCCACACAAAATGGCTTGGCGGGCTGAATTTGGCCCCCGGGCCTTGAGTTTGACACATGTGGCTTAGACGATTTAAAGCTGTTCGTAAAGGTGAACAGACACCACTACACTACATTAACTAGTATGATTAGTTTACCACAGACATATTTCCAAAAATCGGTCTGTATTCTTGTGATACTGACCTTTGATGCGAATGAGCATGAGCTTGTTGAAAGGCAGCGTGCTATTGTTGGTCACTACGTCCGTAGATTTGACGCTGCGCAGGCTGACCTTGCGGAAGTTCTCCTTGCTGGCGAGGCCAGCCAATGCCACGTCGGCCAAGTTGGAGTGTTTTGCCACTGGACGGTAGACATAGCAAGAAACAACGTGTTGTTAAAGTTGGAAATTTGAGCCGTTGCTGTGACACATTTTGATCCGACGCGAGACCTCGGACCTCAGGTGCACAACATCGCAGTGATTAGATGTCATGGATTCTAGGCTACCAGAGATCTGTAAACTACACATTTGATAGTAAATTCTGTTCAAATACAACATACAGTTATGTTCATCATACACCGCAGTAGAACTATTACATTACAGTAAAACCTTAAAACACATTCTACTGTAATGTAGAACAGTTTTAACACCAAATATACTGTACTAGGAAAATGTTTCGCTAGGACTCTAGCGTTCCTACTATCTTTTTCGCTGATGATTTTCTACATTCTTACTCCTCTCAACTTGGATCCTTTTGGCTTCCACTTTGGCCACGTTAAGCCTTTGTTCAGTGTAGCCCTGCCGCAGGTCATTGCGAGCGGCCAGAGCCCGCAGCGGGTTCCTGGAGCCCTGGTTCCTTCGGGCCGGTCGCACTGCCCTCTTGTGTTCCGCTACGGTTGAGGTGAGCCTGAAACATTTAGCACCAAAATGTCAGATTTGATACTAAACGGGCTAAAACGCCCGGATTATTTCAATATTGTAAAACTGAAAAGCCACCGATTCATTTACTGACGTAGGAGTGTGTGCCTGAATCTGGCTGAAATCTTCCTCGGTAAGGACCACGGTGGAGTCCTGCAGCGTCGTGGGTGACACAGATTTGTAGAAGTTGCCGAAAGTCTCTTCATCGTCCAGGGTCATCACTTCCTTTTCTGCCTCCGTGGTCACCTCGATGGTGGAGGTTTTGCTTTTGCTCACCCCTGACACGCCATCAGGTCAAGAGTTATAAGAGTATTTGTTAACGAGGGCCTGCAATGTAGTTGTACTGTAATATCTGTGGAATAACAACACTAACTCTAATATGTAAAAACGACTCGGGTCGTACCTTTGTTGTGCAGTTTGTCCAGAAATGACTCGAGCTTGTCCAGCCTTTTATCTCCCTCGACTTTGACGTCGCTTCTGCTGGAGATTTCTGTCCAGTGACAACAAAAGCAAACGAGATAAAGTTTTACGGGCAAAATAAAAAAAAAAAAAAAAAAAAAAAAAAGGAATTGCCTTTGTGAAAAGTGACAGCACCTTCATGAGGCTTCACGGGTGTAGCAACAGACTTCTTGAGAGAGTTTAGAGGTGACTCTTTCTGCTCGTTGGAAACAAGACCTGGCAAAACAGAAGAACTGTTAGGCGTGGGCGAACTTTTTGACTCACGGACCACGATCGCGTTCGTGTGAACTGACATGTAAAAGTCATGCATAAAGGCTAAAATAAGTTGCTTTTATCGTTTTTGTACACATAAAGGCTAAAATGCTAAGTTGCTTTTATCGTTTTTCTACACCATCTATTGGGGAAACATAGGTATTGCAGGGAAAAGGCAAAACTATAATGACAATATAAATAAATTATATAATTAGGAAAAGTTCGGTGGGCCGGATTAAAAAACTGAACGGGCCGCATGTGGCCCCCAGGCCTTATTTTGCCCATTCAAGGATTAGATAGAACTGTATCAATCTCTGTGGAGTTCCCAAGAAAAAAATTACGTAAAAAAATATCAAAGACAAAACAAACTAGAATAACTGTGTTAAATGAGTAATCTGACATGGCATTGTTACGGTTTCGAATTTGAACCGGGAAAAGAACCAACCTCTCTTAGCCATGCGTCCAGCTACGGTGAACTGAACCGAGTCGTTGGCTGCTCCTTTGCCTTTGTTTTTCCACTGCTCCTCTTTCTCCTTCAGGATCTTCATCCTGTCCACTAAGGACATCTTGGGACCCAGGTCCACTCCGGACTTCTGTTACAAGAAAAACATGTTGCTTTGTTACTTTTTTCCCCCCCCCGATTAGCACAGTTTCATATTACACCAACAAATCTGACATATTTTTTGTATCTCTTACTAAATCCTTAAGTATAAGTATAATATTCTTTCACTGTGTACTCATTACAAGGAGGTACTCTGACTAAGTACCTCGGACGTTTAAACCATTCTTCAGCACGCTGGCTTGTTTCCAGCAGTTGGAGACGCTCCCAGTAAACACCTCACCCAAGGGATTTTTTATAGATGTTATTTTAAAGTAAAATAGATGCATAATGTTTCTTTAGTGGTTCAAAGAGCCCTATATACTAAATGGGATAAACATCAGTTCCCCTCAACACCCACACAAAAACTCAGCCGCCCAGAGGTCCCTTTTTGTCTGCTTTCCACTACAAACAATGGCAGTGGTTCAAGTGGTAACAGACTGTTTTGGATTCTAATGTCAAACACGTTGCCAATGTGGTCAAATATTAGCAAGACGTGAGAGCAAAGTTCAAAGACATGCATTTAATCACAGCGGGGGCGCGCAGACCGGGGACAACGCACTGGGTGGACACATCAAAGTGAGCCCTTGCTGATTTCATAATGGAGAATGAGACACCCAGATGTTCTGTGCATACCACGTCCTCAATGTAGTGTGTGAATTTGAGCCTGAAGGTTGTTAAAATATACTGCGCCTTAGACCATTATTCCTAAAACACTTTTAAAAAAAATTTATCTCGGGCTACGTGTGGAGTCGGGCGAAGATACAACCTATCAACAACATCCGTCACAGTCCGAAAGCATTTTCACACAGTCGCGGGCCCTACAGCGAGCAGCACATCTCTGGAGTCAATCAGAGAAGGGAAATACCTCTGCCTGACAGGACCCGAGAGACAAGGGGAAGGAAAGGAGGACAAGAAAAATGGGCCAGGGCCTCAAACCCTCACAGGAAACTATCCCCCCCCCCCCAACCCTGCTGTACAATATGGCACAAGCAGCGCCCTGGCCAAACCACTGACACAGATATCAACAAGCTGAAGGTCCCAAAACCACATTCTGGTATCGACAGCAAGACTGTTGAAAGCTCAGATTTGTCAATGTGTGAGAAATAGCGGGATGGCTTGAGAAATAAAGGATAAACGCCAGCTCTAGATTTTGAGGGCTTGGGGGGGTGAAGAATATTTCTAGGAAATTGTTGAAAAGCATCCTCTAGTGGCTCATTAGGCAACCACTTTAAAAAAGTGTGAGACATTGCACTTCAGTGAAGAAAAACAAAACCCTCTTTCTCCTACTGTAGATGACTTGATATGCTGATGATACCCTTTTTGTACATTATATTTAATCTCTTACATAGAACATGGAAATTGCCAATGGAAAAGACTTTTGTCAGGGCTATCATTACTTCATGAAGAGTCACACATTTGGCACAATGCAAAGTCGGAACACTCACCTGAGAGGACAGAGATAGGGCGACAGGTGTCAAAGTAAAAAAAGGGCAGAGCAGGAACCACAGGCGTGGATAACAGTAGCTTGAAACTGGAAGGAAAGGTCAGAAGAAAGAATATATGGAAGAGAAGAGGAAAGGAAACGTATCAGGAGAAAGACAAGGCAGGGTAACGTCAGACTTTAGCGGCCGGAGTCAGCAGGGGGGGTTTTCATGGTAGAGGACGTTTGAGTCGGGCATAAAGTTAGAGGGAAACCGACTGTGTGAAAGAGTTTGTAAAGAGAAATCAAAACAATATGAAGTGAACGGAATTCACATGTGGGGGAAAAAAAAAAAATCTGCTAACGTGATAAAGCTGTTTTATGGTTTAGTCCAGGGGTGGTAAACATACGGCCCGTGGGCCAAAACCAGCCCACTAGGGGTTTTAATCCAGCCCGTTTGATACATTTTAAAACTGAAAAAAATGCAGAAACACTTCATGATATTTGATCACATATGAATATTTTCTGATAAACTTGTACTTATTGGCCTGAAAACACAGGGGAAAAACATGGGCTTGTTGTTATTTATAGATAATAATGTTATGATTGTACTGGTCCGGCCCACTTGACATCTAATCAGGCTGTATGTGGCCCCTGAAACCAAAATGAGTTGGACAACCCGTGGTTTAGTCGATATCACGTGGGAAATGTCTCACAGTCTTGGTCAATATAAAAAAAAAGAGAATGTCGTCGTCGGCGCACAAATGTACCATAAGTGACTCATCGGTGATGCTTGTCGGAGTTTCATCCAACAAGCTTAAAGAGCCGGGGATAATAAATTCAGATTAAACTGATTATCCTTTCTCTGAGAATCAGCAGTCAGATCAGTGATTCCAGATGGGTACGGCGGTTTCTGTGTCGGAGCTACAGCGTCAGTGTTTCTTTTTGTGCTGATATGGCCAGTCTACAATGACTCATCGCTGGAAAGCGAGGCTAAGGCATTTATCAAATCCCCTGGGATTTAAATGAAAACCCAGGACTTGAAAATGTTATTGTACGTCTGTATGGATTTCCTTAAAAGACCCTTCCAAATGTATAACTCAATTTGATACCGAAACCTGATTTTTATATTAAACAAAGCAGCCTTTTTTTTTTTTTAATTAATGGGCCCAATAAATCATTAAGGACACGGCGGACCCTTTACATTCAACTCACAACATTGTCTCACTTTACAGCGAATGGCTGCACAGGAAACACCTGGAGCTGGTTGTGGATGACCATGGTGTGCAACAGGCATGTTATATTCCCAGGTCGCACACATATCAACAAAAGAGCACACGACATCTGCTCACGCTTGGCAGGCGATGAAATTGATCCACATGAGAATCCAAAAGTCCCCCATCAGAGATGTAAAAATAGTTACAAGCAAGCACTTGTCCAGTGGACAACCTAGACACCAGTGTTGGCAATTAAAGATATAAAACTTGGGCCCGTGGCCGAGTACCTGCAGCAGAGTCCAGCTCCAATCATGGAAGCTCGCTAATGATGAAAACACAGATTCCAGTGAAGGAAAATCAGAATTTAGCCAACTAACCAAGACCTAACTGTGAAATCTCTCCAGTCTGCAATATGTGAGATGGATTTGTGATCTATTCTTAGGGAGAATAACATTTGACCGATTTGAAAAACAACAACATGACTTTGGCTATTTTTCTCCTGCGATCATTTTTGTAGGTCTATCACAGCGGCCAATGTCAACAGCATATTGCAAACCAATTTATAGGTAATAATCTTCTAAAAATAGAGACTGCCAAAACGTCGTCATTGACTTTGATCTTTCACCATGTGTTCGGGACGCACTTCATGTACTTGCAATGGAAATACACCAGGTTTACAGACTGTGGATTTACTGCAATGACATCTGCCTGCTGTTAAAGTGGCTCTTTAAGTTTAGGTCTAAATTTAGCTCCTTTTCAGACAAAAGGTAAAGTCAAGGTAAAATCTCCCAAAGGGACTGTGGAATGAGACAGAAGTCAAGGCGACACATTTGAATAAAGTTTTATTTATTCATCTATCTATCTATCATCCATCCATCTATCTATCCATCTATCTATCCATCTGTCCATCCATCCATCTATCTATCCATCATCCATCCATCCATCCATCTATCCATCATCCATCC
>NC_024314.1:236121-273203 GCF_000523025.1 Cynoglossus semilaevis
ATCCATCCATCCATCTATCCATCCATCTATCTATCCATCCATCCATCCATCCCAAATATTCATGACATCATTTCTGACCTTGATGGCCCACTGATGTCACAGCATACTTATGTTCTGCAGTGTTGTTATCTGTTGACTTTAGTGTCCATACTGGGGTTGTTATTGAGTTTAGGAAAGAATTACGGTACAAAATAGAAGTCCTATTTTGCCAACACCAGCTCATGATCGGTCACTCTCTAAAAAAAGAAGTAGAATGGACTTATAGTCAATTATAGTTAGAGAGAATAAACGGCAGAGCGTCTGCGTGTCATTAACACTGCCAGGCCACTAATAAATCACCGGGCTTTCAATTGCATGCTAGTCGTATTACTCCTCCTTATTTGTTTCTTGTTTATTTGTATCTACGTTTAATTCCACATTTATACGACAGACAGACTTTTAGCAGAAGCCGATGAAGCTACAGGCTCAAAACTATTACCAAAAATTCCTGAGAAGCCGATGAAGCTACAGGCTCAAAAATATTACCAAAAACCCACTATAAGAACACTATTATCTGACTTTTTACCCGCACGGCAGCATCCACTTCTTATGTAGCATTTCAGTGTTCAGCGCCAATCAGAGCCACTTTAGTATAATTTATTGAGTGGGATTGTGGCTAAGACAAAGCAATAGGCTGAGACATTAATCTCGCACAGCTACAATCGATCAGATGTAACAGTGCTGCATTTAAACTAAAGGTAATTCAGGACCAGAAACATTTCGAAATTGTACGTAACGGTAATCAATTCCTACACGGCATCGTAGAATTTTTATCTGACTCAGTATGTTGGAGTAGTATTTATTTCTAATGAGAAATTGCACTGAAATCATACTTGATAATTTTTGAAAAATAAATTATTTTTTTTAATAAATTAAAACTATAGTACTCAAAAAGTACGTTTTTTTTCTTCTTAAACATTTCTATATCCAACATATTCTAGGTGACGTGACTTCTCACTGCTCTGCTCGCCTTCTAGCTTCCTATGTTTGACTTTGCCTCCACTCACTTTACAGGTGTGTGTAATTTATCACCGACCCCTCCTCCTCCTCCTCCCCCGCAGTCCCACTCGAATTGTAAAGAGCTGCTCGGCCTCTGACGGTGCCGGCGGACACAGACATAAACCCTTCTTTTAAGAGAAAAGACTGTTTGTGGAAGCGTTTGCTGTCTTGATTTTCTAAAGAATGGTCGTAAAACAATAAACCACGGAGTAGCTACGATGTTGTTGCAGGTGTTCAGCAATGCTGTGAGACTTTTTCCCGCCCCACTTTTGACACAAGAAAAATAAAACAGGGTGTGTCTCTCTCCTTTTTTTTTCCTTTTTTTTTTCTCTCTCTCTTTCTCCGAGGCTAGTTCAGTCGCTGGTTTTAGCATCACCACTTCCAAATCCGTTGAAACCCCAAGCCCTCCTTAACTCACACCCTCTTGGCAGCAACTCGTGGAAAATAAGCTGATTCAGCTGGAGGAGAAATGTGTCTACTGTCAAATCTTTTCCCCAGCAAACAAAGTTGAAGGGGAAACCCAACATATGGCAGAGGTCGCTTATTAAAAGCCAATGTCAGTGTAGCAAACCCCAAACTCGAACACAATTAATTGACGTTGACAATAAGATTGCTTAAATGTTTAAAAAAAAAACAAACAAACAAAAAAACAAACAACGTGTGGATATGGAACTTATCAACTTAACCCAACTACTTGCGAGAAGAGCCTGAGCAAATCTTTACTCACTTTTTTCTTCCACGCATTTTCAGAACCTTGGAGCAGGCTGAGACGATCTGTCAGGGATGTCTGGATCAGCTGAGTCGGCGGGGTCTTTTTCAGACGCTCTTTTTTCTCATGTTCTCGACCAGTAAACTCCACCAATCTAAAAAAAGAAAGAAAAAAAAACCCAGTAATATTTGTTGTTTATTTTTATTTTTGCGACGTCAAATGTTAGTTAACTGGAAGACAACATCGCAGTTCTATTCATTTGTGCTTAACGTAAGGATCATTAAATCTTCAAATCTATTAGACCTAATTCTGTTAGTATCACAGTCTGATTGATCTATTTATCTTTCTAATTTGAGACATTGTCTGCTTATACTCTAATGAAAAAAGTAAAGGGATATGACTGTTTTTTTTTCTTTTTTTTTAAATGAAGTAAATTAGTAAAACTGAAGTACATTTTTTTCCACAGTGTCCCGATGCGGCCCAATACCAAATGACATATGGACTGTCACTGGCCCCCGGACCATAGGTTTGGGACCCCTGCTTTACATCATCTAGTTTCTTCTAACTGAGTCTATGAATTGATTATCAATGCTGTAGCTGATGGAAATAAAGCTGTGGATTATATAAAGATTTCATGAACTGTGAGTGCGAAGGCACCCAAACATGTTTTATACTCCGTCAATACCGCCACATATTTTCTAATAAAGGACCACTTGCTTTTTTAAAAGTGAGTTCCAAAGTTCTTCTAATCACTCTTCTTCTGGCCTCTTGTAATACGTACTACAATACTACATCCATCCAAAATGGAATTGTACACACTTGGGCCTTATATGTCTCAGTAAAGTGTGATGTGTTCCTGTAATGACCTCTGTTTCAATGAAGAGTCCTGACTTCCATCCAAACTGCTCTCAAGCTCCTCGAAATCCTCAGAGACCGAAGAGGTCTTCTCAAAACTCTCATCCGGCGAGAAGCTTTGCATTTCTTCAAAGCTGCCACCACTACAGCTGCTGCCCTCTCTCTGCTGACTGTGGTTACTGGAACCCCCGCCGTCCTTGACATCCTCGGTTAAGGACTCATCCTCCTCGTAGTGTTCCTCGTATTCCTCATCATCCATGTCATCCTCCTCCTCCTCCTCCTCTCCGTCGACGTCGTCGTCGTCGTCCACTTCTTGCGTCTCTTCGTCGCTCTCCGGGTGGCTGAGAGTGACGCTGCTTTGCCGGACTGGCGTGAAGTCAGGCGTCGAGCCTTCGCTGTGGTCCGACTCCACGCTGGTGGAGCGGCTCTTCTTTAGGATTCCCTTGATGCCCTGGGGCCCTGAGTCTTGGCGCTGCAGTGAGGCAGGCTGCGAGGAGGGAGAGAGAGGAGGAGGAGGAGGAGGAGGAGGAGAGGCGTCTCTGTTCTTATCATCAGACAGGAGCCTGGGAGGCTGATGTGGAGAGTGTGAAGGGGAGAACATTTTTATTAGCAGACATTATATTTACAAGGACAAGTTAAGCCTGCTAGCAAAACAGGTAATGCTTTAGCTGTACTTGACTACGTCATACAACTCACATAACATGTGTTTTATATCAGGGGGGTGTCAAACTCTAATTCACAGCGGGCCAAAATTAAACCCTCGGAGGAAGTCTCCTGGGCCTAGCTTGATTTTTTATTTTAAAAAATGACCGCAATTGTGCATGGTTTCCCTTCTCTCCAGATATGGAATTCTTTCATATGGAAACAAACCTTAGTTTTAGAAATAAATATATAAATATAATTATATATCTTTATCTGTAGCCTTTCATGTTCCTTCTTAATGTAATTTTTTTTTCACAGGCCAACAACAACAAAAAAACCCCAAAATATATGTGCTATAACATAGCGCATACACTGCTAATACTACAAATCCTGCCAGTATATAGGGCCCATATACTGGCCGGCCAACTCTAATACACATTTGACATGATCTGGCGGGCCAAATATAAATACACTGTGGGCCAGATTTGGTCCCCGGGCCTTAGTTTGACATGTGTGTTTTACATCTAATAGGACCAACATTTCCCATAAATGGAAAAACACTGCCTTTTTTCTCACTTTATTTTTAATTTTATTTTTAATACACTGCCTTTTTTCTCACTTTATTTTTTTTTTTTAACGCAGATTTAATTGCACATTCATGTACCAACAGTTACAGTGGTAGCAAACAGGGATTGTCCCTTTGATAAATTAGTCTAATTACTGTGTGTCAAAAAAAAAGGAGAAAAACTGCAGGCTTGTAAACTGTCAACGAATATGTAAACGTCGATGGGAATCCAGCTTGGTTGTCTGTTCAGGGCCCCAAAAAAAAAACAAAAAAAAAGAAATAATGAAACACATGTGTCAAGTAATACTCAAGATTCACGGAGCCTTTCGTAGTTCGTGTTGCTACAGCAAACACATACTCTTCTGATTAGCATGTGTGTGTTCACTATGCCATGACTTATATCACACAAGGGGCAGCTGCAACAACAGCAGACATCCTACCGAGAGGTCAAAGGTCTGGAGGGAGTACTGATAAAGGAGGAGGAGGAGGAGGAGTAAAGCCGAGTGTGTTCAAAGTTCAACGCTAACCACATGGCGAGTTTTAAATGAAAACCACACGGTGCACATCTCGCCGGGGCGGTTCAGGAGAGTAGCAGGTACGTATACATACACCCATTAAACGCGAGTCTCTGTGTAAGATCGCGGTGACGTAATCACATCTTGACTGCATCAGCCAGAGATTTGCACCTGCACACAACTGATATGAATGATAATATACACAGGCCAGGCCAGAAAGCACGAAGCTGTGACCCAGGAGGACAAAAGCCAGGTCTGGGATGAGTAAGAGATGTGGAATTGAGTGAGTGCATGGATGAAATATTACAGAAATTATGAGCATTGGTCAAAAATATTATCTTTCCAAACAGTCCACAGGCATGACTTTTATATTTTAGCTTGGTAAATGATGGAAAACATGTGACATTTTTTGGATCCACCGCGGTGAAAACTCACCTTATTTTCCTCTGAAGCAGCAGGAGTGGATTCTGTTTGCTCAGTGCGCGGGGGTTCATCTGTGGTCACCGTCTCTTCCATCCTCGTGCTCCTATCATATCTACAAAGCCTGTCGTATTAGGGAAGGGAAAAAATGTACTTTAGAAGGATTTTCAAGGGCTTTTTTTTTTCTTTTCAAGAACTGCAATTATAATCAATTGGGATATTTCAGTGTGGACATTCAGACTGGTGGGTGAAGTTAGTGCTGTGCTTGAAAATATAGAAAGGTGAATTAGATGGATGGATGGATGGATGATGGATGGATGGATGGATGGATGGATAGATGGATGGATGGATGGATGGATGAATAGATTGATAGATAGATGGATGGATGGATGGATGGACAGATGGATGATAGATGGATGGATGGATTGATAGATAGATGGATGGATGATGGATGGATAGATGGATGGACAGATGGTTAGATAGATAGATGGATGGATGGATGGATAGATAGATAGATGGATGGATGGATGGATAGATAGATAGATGGATGGATGGATGGATGGATAGAAAGATGGATGGATGGATGGATAGATAGATAGATGGATGGATGGATGGATGGATAGAAGGATGGATGGATGGATGGATAGATAGATGGATAGATGGATGGATGGATTTTGTAAATGTGTCTTGTGATTTTCAAACCGTTAAATGACACTTTAGAACTATAATAATGCTGTCTCTAATATTTGATCACGTCAGCTGAAAAAACTGTGAAAATGAAATACTTCACTATTAAGGATTTAGGATTTTCCATTATCATAATAATACTGTATATGTGACCAAACATATATTCCTGTTTCCAGTGACTAGTAAAAAAAGTTGTTTCTTTGACAAGGTAACTGAAGGATTATAAATAAATGTTTGTCTAAGTGATATAAAAGGTTATAAAAAACAAAGTGCTAAGTCAACTGACCCAAAGACGACGATTAATATTGTGCTTACAGTTACAATCACGATCGTAGTAGTTCAAGGAATTCTGGGAACTGTTTTAACAACCAATGCAGTTCAAGCAGATGGACCAACTGTCGTAGTTATCTGATGGAAAATCCTTCAACCAACGAACCTCAAACCTTATTGTGAAGTGGCAGATTTCTCACTCACTCAATGAGTCATCAGCTCTTTAGGGAAACCGCGCTAGTCAGGGGCACACCAGGAACTGTGACAGTTCAAACTCCATGTGCACAGGAACACGCATATATACACACACAAACACACCCACACCCACACACACAGACGGCGTTACTTCTGTGGTTAATCCACTGAGTTCGAGCCCTGCAGGTCTATCTGGTTTACTGCTGACGTCTCCAGCAAACCATTTAAATGCTGTGTAATTGTGCATTGTTCTGGGGTTATTTTTGGACCCAATGTCTTTTTAGGTTCTGCGAATAATGTCTCAAAATGAGCGGCGTAACATTTAAAAGGAACGCTATGGCTAATTATTTCAGGCGTATTTGTGTAAGGTGATTCGGCTCACCTGTCGGAGTATTTGTCCTCGGCGCTGCTCGTCGACCGAAGCTTGGTTTTGTCTTCGACGCGTGGACAGCCACTCACATCCTCAGACTCCTCCGCGTCCTGTATGCAGAAAGAAGACGCCGTCATGAAATGAGCCTAAACAAACACTGCCTACGTTTTATACCGTCTATAAAAAAAAAAAAAAAAAATGATAAAAGGAAGTGAGTAAATGAACAATGATAGCTCCGCCCATCTACTTACAAAGAAACTCACGGAGTCTTTAAAAGCTCCTGCTAAGACATTTACAGGCTCGTGTTGAGTTGCAGGAGTGACTGAAGTGAAGACGTTTATTGGACCGGAGTTAACCTGAGAAATACAACCCACTGCCTTTGAACACAATGAACTTACAGTGAAAAACAACCGGTAGTTGGTATCTGCAAGGATGTGAATGAAAATACAGTGAACCCTCTTTTATCGCAGCAGTTGCGTCCCAAGACCCAACACGAAATGGGAAAAAAAAAAAATTGCGAAGTAGAGGCGAGATAGTTATTTACCTATTTATTTATTATTTATTTATTTATTTTATTTTTTTTATTATTTACTTAGTTTATTTTTTATTTTTATTTATTTATTTTATTTTTATTTTTAGTTATTTATTTTAGTATTTACCCTTTCCGGACCTCCCCCACACTGTTATCAACCCTCCCTAGACTGTATTACCCTTTCCCGCACAATTATATCCATGAGCCAATCACAGTGAGGAACAGAAGAGCATGCTCAATTAGCCAATAGTACACCGCAAGACGCATTGCATCAGCCAATAGCACGCTGTGTACGATCTCGTCTAGGTAAACAAAGCTAGCGGCGATCGTTCGCGGATGCGCTCATGTAAGAATTTACATTTTCCGAAGCCAAATCTTTCATGTGTATCATTATTTTATAATGTGTTTCAGTTTATTTTCGCTATATTTTGCGAAATAGCAAAAATTTCGCAACATCGCATTCCAAATAAAATCTGTGATGAAAGGGTATTTTTTTTAAGCTTGATAGAATTGCAGTTACTATATTTAAATATTTGGGATTTAAACTAAACACCAATTGAAAAATAATAGAAAGATGGGGAAACGTATCAGGTACGGTTATTCAGGGTAGGAGAGAATTAAAAAACAAACAAAAAAAAAAAAAATCCAACTTTTTTTTCCCCCTCAGATGTTTGTTTCTTAAGGGTAGAAACAGGACTTGTGAAGCCTGGATACAGAGTAAACCCACACAGCTGTGTTAGTGTCAGCTAACACTTAAGCACTGGCCTGGCCTGGCCTGACCTGATGGATACAAGTACATCTCCAGCTGTGAGGTAGACAACAAAAAAAAAAAATCTAATTTAAAAAAAAGAAAATCATTAAAGACGACCAAAAAAAACTAATTAAAAAAAAAAATCATTAAAGACGAGTTTTGTTGATACTTTAACGATCATAAATAATCTTTTTTTTTTTTTTTTACATTGTCTGCAAAGCAAGTTCTTACAAAATAAGGAATTTATTGAGGGAGTCAAACGAATGAGCAACGAGGGCAAAGTAAAGGCACCGAGCGAGCGACTGGTCAGTGCTCACGACTTCAGAGTAGGACAGCACACAAAACAGATACACCGTAAAAAGAAAAGACAGAAGAGGGGAGAGGGCGAGTGGGGCACAGAGTGTGAGAGCTTCTTTGTAGGAGTCTTGTTTATCCCGGCAGGTTTTTTTTGGTTGGAACGAGTCACTGCCATCTGGGTTCATTTTGGCTAACCTTGGCGCTGCTCCTGGCCTGTGAGGGCCAAGTCAGAACAACTATTTACATCCAGTATCATGAAACTTCTGAAACCTCAGCAGCCTGGGAACGCTTGATATGCAGCTCATATTACGCTCACTTCATCCATATATCCCAGAGGACTGGGGACGTCATCAGGTCTCCAGTCTCCAGAGTTCAACCTCTGGCCCTGAAGACACCTCTGTTCCACTGTTAATCTAATACGTCCATAGACGGAGAGTGAGCTCAAGTCATGACACTGGCCAACAATGCATCCAGGTGCAGGACAGCTCATCTGTCTCTATGGAAAAGCTCAATTTGTTATAAAAGTCAGTGCAGCGAAAGAGCTTTAGTTAAATTAATGGGGGAGAATGAAGAAAAAAAAAATTCAAATAGATCTATAAAAGATGGATAAACCATATCTCACTGCTCTGGCACAGAGGCATTAGTGTGGTTTGATCTTTTATAATATATTTATATAACATATATATTTATATATATTTATATATTTATAATATATATATTTATATATAGTTTTATAGTGCTGAGTTGAAAATTCAAAGCGCATAAAAAACATACGTAGGTAGCAAAAACGTTCAGGTTTTTCTATGGTTTAGGGATGGCTCGATGCAACTCTTTCGAGTCCGATACCGATACTGAAACTTGGAGTATCTGTCGAAACCACTCAAAAACCGATATCTTCTTTTCGCTCAAAGCAAATTTGGGTTTACGAATCGGACTTAACGGGTTATAGTTGGTTATTCCGAGGTTGATCCGAAGTATTGGATTGACCCATCCCTTATACCAGTCGTCCCCAACCTTTTTGGTACCAAGGACGGGTCGGCCGATATCAGCTGTTACTGCAGTAAATTGATATAACTGGATTATGTTTGAATGAAGTAAATTAGTAAAACTAAAGTACTTTTTTTTTTACCGTGTACCATAGCGACCCGGTAAGTAAAACTGAAGTACTTTTTTTTTTTAACCGTGTACCACAGCGACCCGGTGCCAAATCACCTACGGACCAGCACCGGTCCCCGAACCGGGTGTTGAGGACCCTTGCCTTATATAGTTCACTCTTCCAGAGCAATGTTGAAAGACATATTTAAACTGAGGTCAACAGCAGCTGATCTACTGCATATGGAACACATCCAAACCAGCAAAAGTAAGAGTTGATCAAAATCACTGCAGGAAGTGAGAACAAAAGTTCTCATAGTATTTGTAATGTAATGCAACAAACCAGTTTACCCCAGTGAGCCAAGGTTAACTGTGACATTTGTAATCAAGCTAATAAACATCACAGGTACCATACCTTGAAGTGTGACTTGGATGAACCAGAAGAGCATGTTTCAGACTTTTTGGAAGAGTCAACGGGCGTCTCATCAACTGTAAAAGACACACATAAACAAGATTGACTACGCATTGCCATGACATCACATTGGAAAAGGATAGAGATAAAATTCACGGCAGGAGATCTGATGTGTTTTCTAGCTCGTTAAACCACAGAATGCGCAGGTGAACGTTTGAAAGTTTGAAAGATCTCGTCTCTTCCGTCCAAGAGGTTTCTTCAGTTCTACAGTGAGTGACGAGTGGACACTTCTGGCTTAAACCTCCAAGAATATTCCTATCCACAAGAGCCATCCTGGAGGCTTAATGACGGAGTGATAAAAGGAAATAATTCCAAGTTGACTAGAAATTCATTGACATCTGTAAACTGTTAAAATGTAATCAGCAGAACTTCTTTGATTTCTGTAACACAAATATTGCTATTGCTAATCAGGCGTCAATAATCAAAGGTTGGCTCTTGGGTATCAAACAGGAAAAACAAAAAAAAGGCCTGTTTTTTTCATGTGTTAACTTGGCTTTAGATCGGGGCCACAGAGGACGCATGGGTGGCAAGTCCACGTCAACGGATGTCCTGTTTTTCATTCAGGCGCACATGTTGTCAGAGAAGCGCACACACCGGTGTTTTAGGAACTGGACCCTGGATCCTTTTTTTTTTTTACAGCTGTCCTTACACCGTTCACACAAAGTATAATTTCCTTTGACCAATTCTGATACGAGTCTGAGTCTTGTGTCAAAAAAACCTGTTTACACTAAAAGGACAAAAGGTCCGCGATCTATTCCGCGATCTTTTTATTGTACAACTAGTCAGTGACTTGGAATTCGTTAGTCTAGTTCAGGCTAACTTTTTGACTCGCGGACCACCATTGGCCTAAAATTGAACAGGGGGGGGCGGGGTCAGAAGCAGATAGATGGAGCGTTGGTGTGAACTAAGATAAATGACATGTAAAATGGCTCAAATGCTAAAATTGCTTTTATGAATTTTTTATGCCATCTATTGGTGAAACGTGGGTATTGCAAGGAAAAGGTAGAAGTATAATGATAATATAAATAAATTATATCATTTGGAAGAAGTTTGACGGGCCGCATTTAAAAGCTGAACGGGCCGCACCCGGCCCCCAGGCCTTAGTTTGCCCATGCCTGGTCTAGTTGTTTAAACAAGTCACGGCGAATTCCACAGAAACATTTACTTGTTGAGCTATTTATGACATGACATCACACCGATGCCGCCCAATTTGAATACAGTAAACAGAGTGTTTACTCTGTTTCAATGCATTTCTTAGATTTAAAAGGTGTTTGTTATAAATCTGTAAGCTTAGACAAGAGACAAACGGCAACCGTAATATTTTGTTGTTTTTCTACCGATTGACTGTATTGATTTAGCGCTTATTTATCGAGGTCAGAGTCCAGTAAGTGAACTGTGGAACACGTGCTCCGCGCCAAGTTCGGCGAGTCTTTGATCCGTCACGTACGCATTAGCGGTAGTTTGACTCTCGTCAACATGACGCGGGCTAACGTGTTTATGTGTACATGTCTGCTTTTAATTGAATTACCGCAATAATCAGGGTTCCTCTGACATTGTGTAAATACAGCAAATGCATTTCCGTAACGCACACCAGAGTGCGAGTCGTCGTTAGCACGGCAATTTTTGTAAACGTTTGTTTACTTTGTGTCATGTGCTATTTAATAAAGTCCAACTGCATGTGTGTAATGTCCCTGTGCTCGGGTTTTATTTTTTTTTTCATTTCAGAAACGTAACCATTTTAGTTTGCAGAGGAGTTATTGCGCTAGGGGTTTGTGAGTTATCTGAACAAAAATTGCTAAGTTTCAGAAGAAAAAATAAACACTATCTTAGGTCTACACTTCCACTTAAATGTGAAAATGAATTTTTTTTGTGACAAAAATAAGACAATTTAATAATAATTTACTGTCTTTTTTTAAGCAAACTTTTATTAAAAATGATGCATTAGAGTTCCTTACTTGATTGACGATTATATAATCAGTGTATATGCTTATTGTTTGAAAATTTAAATTCAATTTCCCTCCTAATTATAGATGCCTCTATAGGGCTGTTGGATGGTTTTCAAAATAAAAGCCTCTGCGGAGCTTTAAAATCAATAGGGGTTCACAGAGGATGAAAATTAAAAATTTCAAAATAAAAGAAACTTTTGGGTCTACACTTCCACTTAGATGTGAAAATGAAATGAAATTTTTTTTTTTTGCAAAAAAAAAAGAAAATTTCTACTAAAAATTTTAGTAAGGGGATTTATGCTAGTTTACGCAATAACTCCATTTAAAAAAAATTGAGGGTGAAAATTTTAAATTTTAAAATAAAAGAAACTTGCCTCAACTGTGGTGCCTGTGGTACAGCTTTTTTCAAAACAGGTGATTATCATGGGCCTAGAGGTGTATGCACTCTCCCTTGTTCTTTCTGCTCGTAGCAGCTGGTTGATGAAAGTATCAATGGCAACTTGTTCATAATGCTTAAGCTAAGTAAATAAGCACAGAAAAAAATGTGATTTTTTTGAAAATGTCATGTGCTTGAGCAGGTCTAGTTAGCAGTATGTTTACATAGGGGTAACATACTATTCCACATGTTCTAGAGTCATTAATAATATCAGCACTCCATGAATATTTTATAGCATTAGCCTTGCATTAACTCCACTGTCATGGAGTCTTTTTTACCACAAGTTAATAATTATACATGGAAATATTTGTCTGTATCTTTGAAATGTGGCCTTTTTTTTAAACATAATTTAAAAAAACAAAAACAAAACAAAACAACACAGCTATAGCCCAACATCCTACCCATGAGCGAGGACTTTGTTTTATAGTCTCCGTCTTCCTGAGCTGGAGGGTGGGGACAGACCTTCCCAGAATCATAAGAATAGTTCTGGCTTACAGCGATGAGTCGTCTGCCAGCCAGGACAGGAAGCAGCATCAGTTGAGTGAATGCGTTTACAGTGCTCTTACGGCCTGAAGCTTGTACACACACTGGAACACTGCTGTCCATTGTTTTCCTTGTTGTTCCTCTTTGTACAGTTTACTTTTTTCTTACATTCACATGAGTCATTTTTCTGTTAAACTCAGCGACTGTGAAAGTCACACAGCGTCTCGCGCTAGCAAATTATTTGATGATTTTGAAGACGGTAACGGTAGGGAGCGATCGCGAATGTGAGTCCGCACTGCCACGTTAACTCATATAATAATAATTTGAAGTTTATTGATCCCATGTTTGGGAAATTCTTCTGTTAACGGAAGATCTGCTGTTAACAGGTGCCAAGAATGTGGAATTGAACCCAGGACTCTCTGCTAGGGGGGCAGGGTGCTAACAGCTACACTATGGAACTGGCACGCAATAAAAAAAAAAATAAAAAAAATTATAATTTTAGAATTTTATTTATGTTAAAATCTAGAGCTAAAGCCACTTAATGATGAAAAAAGAAGAAATAATTGAAAGAGTCATCTCCTTAAAGAACTAGAAACGTGAGTTTCCTTCATCGATCCCATCTTGCATTTTAGGTCTTAACCCTGTTTTTAAGAGACTTAATTTGAAAAACATTTACCCGACAGCAGAAACAGACTTTCGCATTCTTCCTTCTCTCATATCAAACACTTTGCACACGTGCAAAATTTGCATTTAAAAAAAAATTGCACGTAGTCGGGGAGAAGGAGAGATGAATGTGAAGGTGAGTCTCTTAACACACAAACACATGTCGACGACACGCTCATGTGGCCGATGCAACCGAGCAAACAATATCACATCAATATTAATATTAATAATAATAATAATAATAATAATAATAATAATAATATAACATTTAATTACAGTACAACCCGAGTCAGTCACATTGTAACGGAAACGTACGATACGTGACCACGTTCACAGATCACTGAAACGGACCTCGCCTTACTGCTCTTGTTGTCCCATAATGATGACAAAGCGACAAACGTTGGACGTTCATATCAGAGAACGAGGCATGAAATATAGATGAGGGCAGCAGCTGCCCCACAGGCAGCAGCATGGATGATGTAACAGGATGGGGGGGTGTCTGTTCTACTTACAATAGAGAATCATAGTGGACATCTGGAAGGGGTCAAAGGTCACAGTGAAGGGGAGACAGCGATAGACACAAAGAAAGAGAGAGGGAGTGAGGGAGAGTGAGAGAGAGAGAGAGAGAGAGAGCTTGTCTGGACCCATTCTGGCATTTTTTTAATGAGCTGTAATGGCTCAGAAACTCTTTGCCTTTTTTGGTCTCTCTTTTTGGCCTTGATATCAGAAGGTGGTCAATAAAGTGAAGCTCACACTCGTGGGTGGGTGTGTGTGTGTGTGTGCGTCTCACTTGTTTGGGTTCACCATATTCACAAGCAACGCGTAAACAGTCAGTGTTTACGCACAAGAACCCGAGGCTGCATGCTTTTGCAACACTGTCGCTAATGCTAATGCTAAGTTCTAGAAGAAAACATAAATACTATTCTAGATCTACCCTTCCTGTCTATGCCCCTATACGTACTAACTAACTCAAACGAATAACTACAAAAGTGAAAGAAACAACAAATGAATGGAGAGGCCAACTGATCTTAAGGAAGAGATTGCAGAAGCACCAATCTGAATAGGCTAGTTTCCGACATCACGGTTACTACGTGTACTGCCAGTTTTGCAACTGATCATTTTGCTGCATGTGCTGTGTTGAAGCTAACACACACATACGCAAGCTAGAGCTGATACATAGTTAGCTTGGAAGTCCTTCAAAGTTATATATTATATAGCCACTATATATTAGCGGGAATTGAAGTATTAGCGATAAATGCTATGCGATATGTTGCATATGCTATGCTGTTGTTGGCCTGTAACAAAAGATTTACATTAGAAAAGGAACTCAAAAGGCTAAAGATAGAGAGAGAGAGAGAGAGACATAATAAGAAACAAATGTAACGATGTGTCTTATTTCAAATTTAATTTCTCATTCGTTCATTATATTAAGCTTCGGTTGGTCCAGATTCGACGTTTACGCAAAACTAAAGTTTGTTCCCATATGAAAAAATTCACCGTAGAATTTTCGCTAATGCTAAGTTTCAGAAGAAAACATAAATACTATTCTAGATCTACCCTTCTATGCCCCTATGCCCCGGGCCCGCATCTTTGTCCCAGTTTTCTTAATAAATATTAAGTTTGGCCCGCATCTTTGTCCCAGTTAATTTTTGGACACCCCCGCAATTGATATAACTGTAAACGGCAAAAATCTATATCGGTGAGTTACACTTACACTTAAAAAAAAATAGAAATAAGAAATCAGTTGAATAAATTGCAATCTGTGCATCTCTAGAACAGATCACAGATACTGTAAAGTACCCCATAAAAATAACACCAGCTGGGGCAAAATGCAGCCAGCTGTACTGCAGCACGGTTAATACCTTTATGCTCCTATAGGACTCTGCCTTAAAACCAATGACTGGCATAGACTGTAAATGATCTAAAGCAGCACAAAAACACACCTGTCATCAAGGTCATTTGTAAACCTGTGATTAATCAATCAATTCTTGCATAGAAAACTGTCAATATATGTTTAAATATATACTCAACACGTGCAAATCCGAGACTGGAAATGGAAATGGAAGTTCGCCCGCAGATAGCCTCCACTTCAAATGGTTTCATTTAAAAACAAGGAACCGGTGAAGAATGTGAGAACGGTTGCAACGACTCATTTTCATTATCACTGGAACAGCTGCATTCCAGTTCCCTTAACACTGCATCTGGAACGGCCCACAGACTACCAGCAGCTTCAAGGAGACCAAGTGACGCTCTTATCACCAGCCTCTACAGTTGCCCACCACACTGCACAGATGACAGCCTTGACACACAGACGGAGATGACGCAACCCAACTGAGGAGATGTTGTTGTTGTTGTCGACGTGACAAGAAAGGCGGACAAACACATCGATGGTTCAACCCATTCCTGTACCGTCTGTAGTTAAAAATGCATTCCATATGTTTTTACCTGTGACTCACTTCGCCCTGGGTTTCCCTTCCTTTAATGCTGTCTGCAAAACAACGTTTTACCCGTAAAATGTTTTTTTGCTTTGATATATGTCTTAACTTTGTCAAAAGACAACGAATATATTCTCTCTCTCTCTCTCTCTCTCTCTCTCTATATATATATATATATATATATACAAATATTTATATATATAAAGGTTTCACTACATATATACACACGCACACAAATATACATATATATGCATATACACATATATATACATATACATATATACACATATATATGCCCATATACATACACATATATACATATGCCCATATATATACACACACACATTTATACATATATATATATACATATACACATATACATACATATATACATATACACATATATACATATATATATACATATACATATATATATATATATACACATATATATACATACATACATACATACATATATATACGAGAGTCCCGACATACAAGTATTCCGAGATACGAGCCAGCCTTTGTGCAAATTTTTGCTTCAAGATACGAGTAAAGATTTCAGATACGAGCACGCTTACAGACGCCGACGCTAGGTGGCCGAGCACTCGGAGCAGCCCACGCCGCCTCACTCGTTCACTTCACGTGTTCGTCCACTTCCGTACGCATCTCTCGCGAGTCTTCCGTATTGTGTTTGCGTTATCTACGTGATTTTCTCTCTATTTTGTGCATTATCCTCCATATTACTGATGAGTCCTAAGAGAGTGAGAGGTAAGGATGGTGGTGAGAAGAAGAAACGCACGATGACCATGGAAATAAAACAATGAAATTGTCGATAAATATGAGCACGGTGCCCCTAAAGAAAGAATACAAATGGAAAATAGCACAAAAAAAGGAAGTAAAAAAAAAAAAGGAAGTTAATTCTAAGTTTATGTAAGTTATATAGTGTACGTGTCAGGTACGCTACAGAATCAAGTGTCTACGTACGGGCCAACTCTCTTCCCTCCCTTCCTCCCCGTCCTCCTCCACAGATGCCACCATTAGACGCTACTGTATCGTCTGTGTCGTAGGTAAGAACTCATAATTAAAACCTCATTTTATTTTATATCACAGGAATCCTTATATACTATATATTTTTTGTTAAATTCTGTATTCATTTACTAAATAATCACAATTCACTCTCTGTTTCAAATAATTCTAATGACATTATCCATTACTTCAACAAAACAAATACTACATGACTGCAAATATGAAACACTATAAAATAGTAAAAAAAAAGACCTCAAATAACAGTGAAGTAAGATGTAACCAAGTAAAAAAAAAACAAACTGTCAGTAACTGATGATGACATGAGGATGTGATAATCTACTGCCACTTGTTGTTGAAGTACTTTTGTCTTACAGCTGTTTCCTTCTGTGACAAGTAGATAATCAGGAGTCGCAATATTTTTGGCACATTTTGTTTTGTTTTTTTGGCTCCTTTCAAGAAGATCAACTAAGGCTCACAATGTGGCTCTAAAAAAAGTAAATAAAATACAGTCAGTGTCATCATTTTCTCTTATTGTGTTTATTCCCCACAACCTAATAATCAGTTTAAAAAAAAAGTTTGCGGACATTTGCTTAAAAGGGTTACCTTTGATTTTCAACTTTCTCCATGTTAAAAAAAAAAAAAAAAAAAGGGGAAAAGTCAGAACCCACTACTGTAACCGCACGGAAGTCTGAAGTTAATTTAATCATAACAATAATTTTGCTAAATGACCAATTAAACATAAAACTAAAAATTACAACTGAGGTGTTGTCCTCATAAAATGTATTATTAACAGATACACGATGCTGAGGAAATTCTGTTTAATGGAATTGACTTGGCAGATTATCAAAATAAATCAGTCAGACTCAAACCAATAGTCTCAATATTTTCAAAATAAAACATCTTTCAGACTTTATTCTGTCAGTCAAGGGATATGACTGGATTCTTTTTGAATGAAGTAAATTCAAAAAATTTTCCACTGTGTCCGACTGCAGCCCGGTACTAAATGACCTACGGACCACCACTGGTCCCCGGACCAGGGGTTGTGAACCTTTGTCCTACTCCATCTTTATTTCCTGCTTCAACTATAAAAATATCTTATGTAAACATATAAATCAACTGATCCAACACTTAATTACACCTTTCAGCTGATGTTGCTTCATAAAGTAGAGGGTAAAAAAAAAAAAAAAAGAATATTTGGCAGATGAAGACAATCCAACCTTCACAAGCCTCAATTTCTCTGCACTGTCTTGTCTTTCCCCTCGGGCTCTTTAGTCAAGAGCAGACACGTCTGGCTATGTGGACACTGCGGAGTACACAGCTTGATTACATCTCGTACATCCCCGGAATCCTGACAGGACACGTCTCACTTATTTAACTTATTTCACTTTAACTCCTCGGAGCACAATCCGCCAACGATGAAAGAAAATGGATCCAGGTGAGACCGGCTCGTGTTAGACATGCACGACCCCCTGTCCAACTACGGTGTGAACCAAACCAGGCCGGAGTGGTTGTTATCGCTGCCTGGCATAGCATGGCAAAATAACTGTTGCAGAGCTTTGCTCACTTTACTCATTTTGGTAATGTTAGCAGTTGTTTTGACATCTGTAACCGAATGTGCTTTTTTTCCCCCCTCACATGTAGAAATGTGATGCACTGGGCCAGTTTATTTACTGATAGTTTAGATGATGGTTTTCTTCCAGAACATTCTTCATATTTGAGATAGTTTCTAACTATATCATCCATCCATCCATCTTCGTCCACTTATCCGTTACTGGGTCACGGGGGCAGCAGTCTCTATGACCACCACCCAAATCACACTGCACCGTACCAACCCCCCTGAACCTCCCTGCAGGTGGTGAGTCCACTGGAAGGTACCAACCGCCCTAACTGGGATTCGAACTTGCCCAGGAGGTGAACCCTGGAGTTCCACACCAATGACATTGCCTCTGGGCCAATGAGCCAAATAACTATATTATCTAGATCTAAATACAAATACCTTTAAAATCTATAGCAGTGATTATCAACTGGTGGCCCGTGGGCTGAATCCCGCCCATGGAAATGTCTACTATGGCTAGCGAGTAAATGACATTATCAAATAGTAATGTTTTTTTGAGCGTCTGGCGCCGAAAGTGTCTGTCCAGAAACATTTTGGCCCTCTGACAAAAATAGTTGGTGACCCCTCTCTTTCCGAGTACAACATATGTATACCAACTCCAGAATCTGCTGGGAATTATGTTAAAATTTCAGTTCATCACCTTTTGTCTTGCATATTACAGCACAAAATTTTCAAGTAGATTTTGTGACACTATGGTTAACCTTCACAACCACTCTCAACCTTGGAAGGTTATGTCATGTTTTCACAATCGGTTTATATTAATCATATTAACTTAATATACTTAATTTAATTCAGATTTTACTTACTGTAATTTCCGGTCTATAAGCCGCTTCTTTTTTCACACGATTTGAACTCTGCTGTTTGAATAATAATGTGGCTAATTTATGGATCTTTACGAGCTAACGAAGTTCATACCGCTAGAGGCTACTGTGTGTTATACTAGTAGCATATGTCTGTCGGTAGCTAAAGTTAATAGCAGTTTGAGCCCTGTCATATTGAAACGTGAGTTGGTTATAGAGGAGCTGTTAAAACACTGTTTGTGTTCTGTTGTGGTCGGTGTGGCTGATAATAAAGACCCCAACTTCCCTGTTTCTGTTTTTACCTCTGCTGCGGACATGCACAAAGGGAAGGGAGTTAGCCCTTAGCTAGCTAATGTTAGCTTCAGCCCTGGAGCAGATCACTAAGTCTCCCCTCTCTGCCGAAGCAGGAAAGAGCTAACGTGTTAGCCGCGTTACAGGCACTGTTCGGGGAAAAAAAAAGCATTTATTTGATTAAAAGTGAATTAAAATCTTTCTTTTTAAATATCCCATGTTACAACGTGGACACCTGTGGCTTATAGAGAAGTGCGGCCCATATAGTTACAATTATTTTTTTCTTTTTAAATCCAGTGGGTGAGTACAATTATTTTTTTCTTTTTAAATTTCGTGGCTGCGGCTTGTATTCAGGTCGCTGCTAGTTGCCCCTTAGGGCTTCACACAACTCCCTGAGAATCCCAGACTTAATGGAACCCATTTTCAGACAGGTCAGGAGGGTAGCAGACCACCTGCCCACCCATGGCATCCATCACTGTATAGCGGAGCCAGTTTCACCAGTGCCTGCAATGAAGATTTGGAAAAAAATATAAAACAAAATGTCAACAATCTCACCTGCATTGATAGGACGTCTTCACCGCGGAGACATTCTCCAGTATCGATGATGATGACTCTGCTCCGACGTGAGTCGTGGCCTCTTTCTCTGGTTTAGTCTCATCCTCATTTTGCTCCGCGTTGTTCCTTACACCTCTCCTGCTGTACGTCGGCTCTGTTCCGTTATCTTTGGTAGTGGAAGGGACCGTTTCTGACGCGTCGTCGGCTTTTCTGTCCCTGCGAACGTACTTGGAGGTGTATTCTTCCATGTTGCCATAACGTTCGGCGAGCTCTCTCCTCCTTTCCGCCTTGTAGCGGGCAATCCGCTCAGCCTTGGTTTCTGCGGTCGAGCTCTGCAAGGTCTCTATTCCATCCATGACGTGACTTGGATTTTGTTCCGTCGATAGGACTTTCTAGTTTCTTTGCCTGGAGCTTTCTTTTTGGACACCGACGTCTTACTCCATCATCTTAGCACTAGCAAGTAAACAGGAAAAAGGGAAGAAAAAAAAACAACCCCATTAGAAACACACACTATTTCAGATTACTTTGTTTACGGAACTGTTTAAGAACCACATGTACATAGTAAAGATTTTCCGTTACTGGCTCAGCTCCAGCCTGGATGTTTTCTTAAAACACCACCCCCCCGGGTGAGGATAATGTCAACCAGTGCTTCTCAAAGACAACCAACCAATGCAGGCACACTGTCATATAATCTTCATTTAAGTTTCTAGTTAAAGGTAGTTTGAAAAAAAACAGGGAAGGAAGGAGAATTTTATGACCTATTATTTTGGATGTATTAAATTCTGGTTACATTTCGCATGAATTCTAATTTATCATTATTATTTTTGGCACTTTTTTTTGTCAACAAGATATCACTTAAACTGAATTTATTTCATCACACCAAGCTATTCTTATAAATCTCAAACGGGAATAAAGGAGGAAGTAGGAGTCTTAGAAAATGTCATTTGAAAACATCTCACACCGACGTACAAACAGTTCATCGCTTCTACTGTGACATATTTTCCACTTCAAAAAAACACAAAACAAAAAACAAATCATACCATCATTTAATTTAAACTTTGTGCCATTAGTTACAGTTGGACATTGCCTTATGAAGGCAGAACGATGCAGAGTTTGGATGTTTATTTCCAGACTCTGCACAGGCCTCCACTCACCCAGGTCCATTACCTATAAAAGGAGTGTCAAACAGCATACCAAAGACGGTGCATGGAGACCCAGAGCCCTGAGGCAACGTTGTTGGGAAGCTGCCTGTTATTTTAGCCAACCCAGGGGAAATGAACAGTTTTACCTTAGAAACTTATCAACTTCACCAAATCAACTCATTTGCTTGAACTAACTTCACCAAATCAACTCATTTGCTTGTTGAACCCGCATTTGGTTCTTGTTTGTCTCACTTGTGTGATCAAGTCCGATCAAGGTATTTAATTACAAGTAAGGTCTCGCTAGAACTTGTGGACGACTTGATCGGCATTGCTGAGCAATTACAACCTTCAATACAGTAAAGTATCCATCCATCCATCCATCCATTTTCATCCGCTTATCCGTTACCGGGTCGCGGGGGCAGCAGTCTCCACGACCGCCACCCAAATCACACTGCACCGTACCAACCCCCCTGAACCTTCCTAACCGGGATTCGAACTTACCCAGGAGGTGAACCCCACACCAAGGACAGAGAAATTGCCTCTGAGTCCGACTGTTAAACATATATTCAAATTCTTTTTTTTTTTTATAAACAAATTTAAGTTCCTGCAGGGTCACTGTTTTACCCATGACATAGTTTACCCTCGTTGTTACAGACACCTCCACAGGCCGTCTGTGACTCTGGCTCATGTAAACAACCGACTCCCCTATGTCAAATCATATAAGTGTTGTTAGATTATGTGTTGCATGCTGGGAATCTCAAATTACATGAGTTGTTTTTTTTTGTGTGCTAATTTTGCAAATTTTTATTTCCTAGCTGGTAAATCACGAGCAATTAAAATAAAATAAAAAAAAAAGGTTCCATAGTGTAGTGTTTAGCCTCGGAAGGGTTCGATTCCCAGAGGAAGCACATACATGGTGCCTGTAACGGGCAGCCTGTTGCAGCTGATCAGCTGTTTAAACAAGAATTTTCCAAGTGTGGGATTCAAATGTGTTATTATTATTATTACTAGTATGGTGTGCAGAACTGAATCCTACTGTGCCATAGAGCCGACCTGCAAATTTACATCAGTAAATATGTAGGTAGATCACTCTAGTGTGGTCGTTTGAATAGTAGCTCCCCAGCACAAACAACCCTGAACTATCACACTGGTTTTTTTACTGTATGTTTCATATAGTATCTACCATATACCAATTGTTGTACCATAACTCCGTTGCCGAACAAGCTAACAATATCACGCAAACAGCAGGTGATCAATGAGTGACTGAGTGTGTGGCGTGAGTCGGGATATACACGCTAAGAACTAAGAGCTAAATCACCATGGTAAAGAAAGGTAGTGAGAACAACAATAGAAGTGAAGAACGGTTATGCGTTCGTGTTTCCGATCCGGCTTTACGGTACGGCTTAGCAAAGTCGTCGATTTGTACCATCATTAAGAACAAGGAAGCAATAAAAGAAGCTAAGGTTGTCAAAGGAGTGACTGTGATCACCAAGCAAAGATCTAAGACAGTAGAAGAAGTGGAAAAGTTGCTACTGATTTGGATCAACGAAAAGCAGTTGGGCGGCGATAATATTTCCGAGACGATAATTTGTGAGAAAGCGAAGCGAACGTTGCGCAATCACGACTCCTCAGCGCCAGTAAGGATGAATAAAATGGCCTTTGAAATTTATAACTTTATTCTTTGTTCAGTTGTGTTCATCTCTTGTTGTTAGACTTAATTATTTTTATTGTTTTCGTGGATGAACTTGTGCACAAAATACTGTTGAAATGTTTGAATAAGCAAAATCACCTGGGGTCCAGGAATGGATGAATCCATTTTACATTGATTCCTATGGGGAAAATTGTTTCGGTTTTCCCACTGTATAGACCTACAGACAAAGAAGAAGAAAAAACAAAACAAACGGAACATATTTTGTGGAAACGCAAGATTCACTTGAACTTTTTCCGCCCTTACGTAACCTCTATCTCATATCATCCACCTGTGTTTCTCTCAATCCCCATCACTGTTTGTTTTCCCTGGTGCAGGTTTCCCTGAGAAGTCTCCAGCTGTGGCTTGGCAGGCCTTTTAAATACACACACACACACCATCATTTGCAGCAGTCATCTACCTAATCTCCTGACACCAGAAATGTTTGGAGACCAACTTTATCCCATCTGCATGTATTTAGCATCTCCTGCTCCGTTTTTACATGAATCTGTCAGCGCTTTGAACCGTGGAGTAGTCACTTATAATTGCCATTGGTTGTTAAAAGAAGGTTTCACAGACACTTACGTCAATGCTAGCATCTTTTCTAGTACAATGATCATACCATCGTTGCCACAGCATCAATCATCAACGGTACCAAGAATAAGAATAATAATGAGAAGGCCATAATGTAGGATTAAAAAAAACAAAACAAAAAAACAATAACAATGAAGTCACCTTTGTGAAAAGAAAAAGAAAAATTTTAAAGAACCTGCAGGAAACACTAGTCAGTCCATACACTCTGCATACACAGCACATAAGCTTATGAAAATAATATTATAATAATAATAATATGATAATAATGATAATGATAATTTCATGAAAGAAAAGCTAACCTATTCACTTGGACTGGTAAAAGAAAAATTCAAAACAACCTTGAGAAAAAGTCTTGATTTTATTTTGATGTGCAGTAACGACTTTGTGGTATAAAAAAATATAAATATATAAAATATATATATAAAAAACCCAAACAAACTGTAAAATGTATTTGTTTTTTGTTTTCTCTTAACATTTTTAGTTTCCATCCATTTTGCAGAATTTCAACATTTATGGTTTATTTATTTTTGTATGTGTGTTTTAATCGTGGATTTTATTATAATTACTTTGTCTTTCTATTTTGGCTTTTTCGTCATATTTATATATATATTATTTTCCATAACGCCAAATGTATGTTTGTATGTAGGTGTGTGGCCTGTATCTTTATGTTTTTTAATTTAATTTATATTTATGTATGTGTGTATATATGAATATATATATATATACACATACATATGATACATATATCATATATGTGTTTATCATGTTAAGCATTTCAGTAGTTAGTACTGAAAGACTAGTACTAGTACTAATCAAATTATTTTTTTTAAAAAGTTAGTTTTAGTTTTTTGTTTATGTGAATGTTTTTGCGAGCTGCATGAGGCCGAGGCCACAAACACAACAATCTCCCAGTACTTTAAACAGAGTACATTTACAAGAACACGCTCGTCACGTGACCAGATCAGTATGTTGTCCAACAACATGTCTGATTGCATCTGATCTACTACATCTTCCACACATACGTAAGATTAAAAAAAAAAAAAGCTCTCCCCATTAGAGGCTCATCTACTGTTTCACCAACCGTTAAGACGGAAGTCATGACGGAAAGCGTGTTTGTCAAAACCTGACAACAGATGAGCGACAGATGAACGAAGGAAAAGACACAACACGCGGGAGAGGTAAGTACAAACAAAAAGAGCGACGGTGAAAGAGAAGTCCTAAACCCAAGAAAACAGGATGTAACAGGAGAATGACATCTGCAAAGGTCGACACAGACTGAGAGGGAGAAGGGGTGGAAAGGAGGTCAGAGAAAATGGTTCACTGAGGGGGAAGGCTGGGATAAGTATGCGGGACAAGTGTCTCCACAGAGCCAACGGTGGAGTCGGGAGTTGTATGGGGGGAAAAAGGAGATTAAAAATCAGCTGGGATGAGGAGGAGCTGGGATGAAGAATAATCCACCCCCTGCCTACTTTATCTGACTGATTCTTTTAAACCCCTTTTTACCAGAAGTCCTGCTGACAGTAAGCAGTCACCTGAAAATCAGTCGAAGAAAAAAAAAAAAAAAAAAACACCCCTCTGGCCCCATGGTGCTCATGCCTTCACTCAGCTTTGCCTTAGTAACTGACACTGCAGAAACTGCAGTGACTTGCTTGAAGCAGACTTCCCTTTGTAACCAGACATAGAAAGAATGTTGCACATGCCTTTGTCCAGTCGTCAACAATGAGGAAAATACCACCTGACATTTGATGTCACCCTGCTACAGTATGATGACATTGCCGTCAATGGACGTAATACATATAAACCATAATTATTTTGGCTACAAAGACGGCTGCAGCTACGGGTGGTCCTCGGTTTACAACGTCCGGCATTTCGTGATCATGACGCCATTTCCCATAAATATATTATTATTTTCTTTTTAAGTCTTCACGTGTCACTACAAGTGGAAGAAAGCTTTGTTTACATTCACTCTCTTTCGTTTGTGTTGGGTTTTTAGGCCGTCATTATGGCTCCCAAATGTCAGTTAGACTCTTTTGATGTTTTTTTTTTTTTTTTATGTCCTAGGTTAGGGATCGCCAACCCCAAATCAGCAGGTCAACTGGTACCGGTAAAACGTCATTCAAAAGAATCCCTTTATTTATGTTTCATTTAAAGATAATCTGGCAATGCTTAAAAACAATAGGTAATTTAGACTCTGATATTCTGATAACTCCGATAACAGAATAAAGATGTTTCATTTTGAAAATGTAATGATCATTCAACGATGGCGTCGTATTACCGCTTCAAACTAATGGCCGATATCAGTCAACCTCTCCTTAGTAGAAACAGGGTTGTGTACTTCTGCGCAGTATGCTAGTTCCGACTTACTTCGCACCATAGGAATTGAATTCCGATGTAAGCTGCGGACCCCTTATTATTACTCCTTCCCCCTAAAATGAAAATATTATAATGCGAACAAGGTGATTCTATTTCAAATTCGACAGACAACAGGACGGGCCAATTATGACAAGTACAGCGCCGTGTGTTATTTTAACTAGACACACTTGCAGCAGCTGGAAGAATGTTTTTGCCACGGCAACCTCAAAAAACCCCGCAGGAATGAGACCATTTAAAGGCTAACCACATACACAAACAGTCAAGTACTTGGAAAATTGATCATTTCATACATGTAGCATATCATTACCGTATGATCGCTGTCACTTTTGCGATTCATCAAACGCAGAGGAGAGGCCAGACCGGAGAGATTCAGTCCACTCGGTGTGGAAGAGGCTTAAACTCCAGAGTTGTACGTTGACACGTACCAGGATAAACACGTCTACCGTAATCCCTTCAGCTCTGGCTACTGGCCGAGAGACTCATTCAAGTCATTCGCTAGGTGTGTTGTGTAATTGAAAAATTATAAAGAGCTTGTCCCAAATTTGGGTTAAAACTCCAGAAAAGATTGGACCCTATATATTTGAGGACTTAAACAAGTTAGGATTGCTATGGATTTTGAAGACTTTGAAATTGAACAGAAATTAAATGGTGCTAGTGACTGTTCAGTGATTGAATTAGATTGCTGGGAATGAGGCTTCAGCGAAGAATGAGTGCATGAGTGCGCACCAAAAAAAACGCAGGAAACACAGTTTCCCTTCCACACAACATCATCAAAGGCCCGGTTTTATTTAAGCTTGCTTTTCCTGTTCCTGCTTTGGTTTTTCTTCAAAACCAAGGGTCATTAGAACCACCTCATTTCTGGCTGACGGCAGACATTTGTGTTCGCAAACTGCACAGCAAAAAAAAAAGTATTCTAGTATAACTGTGATAAGGTATACACTAGTTTTTGTCAGTACCACGTAATATAACTAAAACAAACACACACTCAGTGTCCCAGGGCTGTAATCATGGAGACAGAAGTGTTGGTTTAAAAGGATTTGCATAGCTGTGGATGAGTACGCACACCGACGGAGGGAGGCGAACACACAGGACTTCAAACTCCTTGCGTGCCAGAAACAAATACAGACATGATTTAATTTTTTTTCTACTTTCCAACTACCCATGATATGAGCCGCATTTGATTTGAAACAAATACAGACATGATTTAATTTTTTTCTACTTTCCAACTACACATGATATGAGACGCATTTGATTTGATTTGATCTGCATTTATGTTCGTGAGAGTGAAAGAATACCGTTGCTTAAGAAAAAAAAAAAAAAATTAATAATTTGTTGAAAATTTCAGCCGACCCCAACTGAATTCCAGGCTACCCCACGTGGGGTCACGACCCCAAGGTTGAGAAACACTGCTGTAATACTATAGAAAAACTGTTAAAAAGAGGAGGGTTTTTTTTCTCCAATCAATACAGATACAGATTAAAGGACTGACAAAATTATAAATATTTTAAGCTAATATGTAATTTTCTTATTTTTTCATATTTAAAATAAATTCCTTTTTTTTAAAAATTGACTACTTTCTACTTCGACTATACAATCTAATTTAACTGAACATTTATATACAATGTTGTAATTAAAAAAATGTGATGTGTAAGGCAATAATTAAATACACTGTGATAATATTCAGTTTCTATATACTAGAGTTTTTTTTTTTTTTAATTAGTGACTGCTCTACTGGGGAAGAAATGCATGTGTCCCCAGAATAACATCAGATGACCTGACGAGTACTAATCTTAAGCTCATAGGAACAAAAACAGAAAACTAAGCATTTTGCTCAACTCACTGCACCGTCAGAGTTTTCACACTTTCTGTTTCTAAATAACGAAATGCATAAAAAAAAGATGAGTGGGCGGTGAAATAAAGAGGGGCCGGGGTCGGAGACTGGAATGTTTGGTCCACAGAATTCTGCAAAGGGTGTCTCCCTGTCAGCTCTCTCTCTCTCTCTCTCTCTCTCTCTCTCTCTGGTGTCCAATGTGTAAAGCAGCGACCATCTGGCCAGCTGGAATGCTACTGAGCAGGAGGGGGTGGATGGGTAAAGGGTGGTGCCCTATCAAGGAGGGGGAAGGGTTATGTCTGTAGTGAGGAGTGATTTGACTTCAGCAGAGATGGACTGGATTCAAATGTGTTATTTTATTTTGACAGCCACACTAAGGCTTCAGTGATGGAAGGGTTAAGGTCAGTCTGCAGCGAACGCCAGTGACCGATGATCACTGGCCAAATATATGATAGATACTTCCTTTAATTTAGCAATCAATTTTCTATTTAGGGGTAAGATGAACTATATCACACCAAGAGATGAACTGAACACAGTACTACAATACATTTCAGTTACCCTGCAAAATGACAACACTGTTTTGATCATATAAATGCATTTTTAAGTGCGATTCAACATGCAAATGCTAATGCTAACGGTGTGTCCTCCACCGTGTAAGACACCCTTAGGTTTGTGACTTATTGATTAACTCACCCAGATAAGTAACGCATCGTACTGCTAGTCTAGTGGAAATAAGGAGCATTGAGTTCACATTAATGTCAATGCCAATATTCATTAAGAGTTAATAAAGACTGTCATGATTATATACAATGTCAATGCCAATATTCATTAAGAGTCAATAAAGACAAAGTCACGATTATATAAAGTCATTTCCAAACCCAATACAATTAGATCAAGAAAAAGTTGAAACAAATCTTTTTAAAAGCATAACTAAACATCAGAGAAGTTTCAATATGACATATTTAGGGCAGTCTCATCTTTTTATAGGGATTAGGTGAATTTTTGTATATATATATTTTCATTTTCTCAGTGGAGGACTGAGCTGCTATAAATAGTCAGACTTTCCTTTACACTCATGGGTCTCAGGGTTTGTCTCGCATTGCACATATGCATACCTAATCTGAGATTTTGTTCCAGTTACACCACTTTCCTGCCTGGAGTTTACCACAATATGACCCTGTGCTGTATTAATTTATGAATTTGAATGACACAAGTATTGGTCGACATTAAATCAACACAAACCGCCGACTGGACTGGAAAGTGCTGTGCTACAGGGATCATGTTCAGCCTGCGCAAATAAAACCTCCCACATTTTCTTCTTTTTTTCGCCTTGTACTTAATTGACTATGGTGTCAGAGGTAATTGAGCCCTGGCAAGAGCTAATGCAAAGTGAAACATCATATGGAGACAGGCCTCGGCTGCAGATTTCCATGGAAACTATGAAAGTGAGGGGAATATTACACTAGTTATAAACCCTATGTTTGCTGACTAAATACAGTTAGGATCCAAGTGTCTGGAAGAGGTCCACCCTAACTGCTATCCAAGTTTTTATATAGTTTTGAGTGGAGATTAGCTTGAGGGTAACCCATAACACCCCACCCTGTAGAGTTCCCACTGCTGTTCTTCTTTTAAATATTTGTGCTAAAAAAGGGCTTGGCTATGCAGTTGCCATTGACCACCGGTAAGAAGGAAAAAGAAGTTGCCTCAGAAAGTCACATTTGCCTGCTGGAGAAATGAAGTGGAAAGAATGGAGGATGTTGCAAAAAAAGAAAAAACATATATATGTATATATATACATATATACATATATATGTATATTTATGTATTGTATGTATATATATACATATACACATATATATACCTCAAAAAATTAACAGAATATATACTGTTTCTAAATATATTATATATGTGTATGGTGACTTAAGTGACTAAGACGCATTAAGCGGAAAAAAAAAAACAGTCAGCAAAACAATTAAGCGGAACAACCAAGCACGCCTGGATCCCTCTCGTTAATATCCGAGTCAGTCTCGGTGCTGTTGATTAGCTGTTCAGTGATGGTTCCGGCCTTCGTGAAAGCTCGGACGACATTTAAGACTGATACTTTAGCTAAGGCATCCAGCATCAGGTAACAACGCCTTGTTACTACCAATATTTAGCTGCTGGAATTCTTTGGTTAATCCACCCGGAATGATGGCAAGCCCCGAATTATTTTGCTTTACTTGGGTTTTGACAATATCGGTGAGATGGGTACGCATGGAGTCGCAGATCAATAAGGTCAGAGATTTGTGGACACTGGAGGGCGCTATTGTTGTCTTTCGCCCCTCCAGAGTCAGGCGGTTGTCACTGTTTTTGTTCTGGATGGTCACCATATTGTTGTTTTGACGCTGTTTCGTGCGGAAGTGCGGATGTTGTTTTGCAGAGAGAGTGTGTTTTGCCTGCATCGATAAAAAAAAAAAAAAAAAAAAGAGTTCTTGACCACGGAAAAAAAATTGATAGCCATGTGTCTGAGTCGTCCGGCATCGCACCATACTTCGACAATACAAAAACACACTACGCAGTCTCTGGGTGTTGGGAGGCACGACACGACATTGTTTTGAAAAAATTAAAGGATTTTAAGTGCGCCTTATAGTCCGAAAAAAATATGGTAAATTATTTGATGGCTCCAAATGTGAGGACACACATTAAGAATCTCAGACCACTGTCATTTAACTGTGCCAGTGCCTTAAAGTTTTGAGGTCACAGCACTTTGACCAGTGTTTTTCAACCTAGGGGTTGTGACCCCATTTGGTGTCATTTGGAATTCAATGGGGTCGCCTATTAACTGAGAAAAAAAAATACACAATCAGACAACTGTACTCTCTCGCCTTTACGAATATAACATTATATAAAAATATAAGTCAATTTTGATTGACAGCTGTGATCCTGTGACTGCACAAGTGACAGCTTCTACTAGCTACTCGGTGATGCCAAAACGGGGTCACAAGCCAACACCCACTGCCTTAGCCTTTGACAACTCCTTCCCTCCTTCTTCTACGAAAGAAACACACCAGTGTGAGTCAGCACCTAAATATAAAATGAAAACTTAATTTTCACTGTTCTAGACTTCTGAACCCAGATGATTCTTTCATGTTTGTTTTCTTTCTTACTTTCGATTAAGACCTGTCATTTGTGCATTTTAAAAATCACTTAAATCACAGCTGTAATGGCTCTGACAGCACCACACCAACATGACGTCTGCACCCACAATGATGTCATAAGGATCAAGCAATCACGTAAACCACTGCTCGTGTTGGTGCAGTTCTACCAACATACACGGTAAAAGTAGAAAAAAAGTAGATTTATGTAAAAAAAAATCTTTTTTTTTTAAACAAAGACATTACAAAACAGTTTCTTGTCATGATTACCTGCTGATACAGTACATTTATTCCATCCTGTGCAAATCAAATGTACTTGGTAATTCAAAATATTTACCTTCTGAACTGAATATTAAAAAAAACTTCAGCAATGACACTCATTCTGTAACACTAGATTTTGTGAATTGGCAGCCACTACAATAACAAAAAACAAATACATTTACCAAGTCACCAAGAACTAGTGTCCACACCCCTGACTTTTCGTAATACTGAACCTGTGTGTTAATGATTTACCTCAAAATGTAATCCTTCCGAGACTAAGTTCTAATTGCATCGAACGATTCCACTGCAGAAAATGGCCAAATATCACCAAGAGGTTGTGAACATTACACAATCACAATCACCAACATGCACAGTCCTGAAATTTGTACAATGACTACACACAATCCCCACCCCCCCACCCCCCCCCCCCCCCCACCCCCCAATTACACAATACCAACAGGCTGAGGGAGGTCTTAGCCTGTTGTATCACAGACCTTTGCAATGGGAAAATTACAGGATGGCAAACCTCATACGTTACAAATTGCCACACTTATATAAAATGTCTCCTATTTAATTAAAAAAATAAAATAAAAATAAGCACATAATGTAGCACAAATTGAAAACAAACAGTGTGTGCAGGCAATGATGTTTCGCACATAATGTAGCACAAATTGAAAACAAACACAAAGTGTGTGCAGGCAATGATGTTTAGGCAACACTGCATTTCAACTATTTCCTAAACAGAAACACCAGCGTTTTTTACATGCTGGTAGCAGTGTTAAGGACAAGACTGATGAGGAAATGGACAGTTTGAGAAAAACAAACAAACAAACAAAAAAAACAGAACACTGCAGGATGAAGAAATAAACCCAGTTTATTTCTTCTGTGTACTCGCAACTTACGAGTACACAGTGCAGTGGTGTGTGTGTATTTGAATAACCACGGTAGGATGACATATTTAAACATGACTTTGATTGCGCACCATTCCGGGCCAAGTTAAATAAACTAGTCAGGAGTGACATGACTGTTGCTGTTGTCTTTTTCCAAAGCATAGTTAAGAGTTTGTTTTAATGCAGACATTTGGTCTCTCAAGTTCCCAGAATAATGTAATACCTAAACACAATCTTTAAGCCACAATTGCCAGCTTCCATCAGTTTAACCAGGAACTGGAAATAGCCAACCAATAAAATGGAAATGGAAATAAAGGAAACTCAAACTCACCAATATACCGCCTCTGAAAACATGTTTTAGTTGAATATGTTCCTCCTACAGAAGGTAAATGAAGTTATATTTATGAATTGAGTTTGGTTTCCGCAGCTTGTTGCTACTTTTTTTTTTCTTGGAGAACCTCCCTGTCCATCCAGAGGTCCTGCCACTGTTTACTAACAACTCTGGATTTGAGTCAGTCTAGTGGAAAGAGTTCAAGCACTCAGTCTGCCAGAGCACTGGATGAAAGAGTAAAAGCAATTGACTCGTGAAAAAAAAATAAAAGAAAAAGTGGTGGAATACTTTTTTTAAAATATTTTTTTCTTTAAACCAAGAATGAAGCAGAGTTCTTAGATGCTAAATTTACCAGGACTTGCATTCAAAGGTAAAACATGTTCCGGTGTTTGCTCATAAACCCCAACCCTATTAAAAGGTTAAATTAGTTATAGGAAACAACACAGACATCGTGTCGACCAAAAACCACACACAACATCCTTATCTGTAACATGTTTGGATTGACAACGAGTATTTCCTGAATCGCCTTTAACATACAGTATGTGTCGTGTGTCACAGGAAGCTCAAAGTGTCTGGTTAAAGCCTGCGAAACACGCGATATTATCCGTTACTGCTCAAATCAAACGTACAGTGTGACATTACATACCTGGCAACCCTTACCGGAAGTCTGCTGGACGAAGAATGCGGTGACAATCGGATTTGAGTCCTCTGTGAGCTCACAGCTGTTTAAACACCGCCGTTTCAACCAATTTGTTTTGTAAGTTTCCTGCAATGGTACTGAGAACCTGAGCACGCAGTGTAGAGGGTCAGTGAACGCCCCACAGGCAAGAGAGTTAGTCTTCGACAAAATAAAAAGACGCAGAAAACACGGAAGAACTGACTCTCGCTTAAGTCAGGAAACAGCTATGTTTTCTTTACATATCCTCCACTGAGGCAAACTTAAACACAAGACTGTTCCAAACTCAGGAGAGCTCGCAGAAGTGGCGAAATCCTCCGCTGCTGCTGCCGCGGCACTCAAGTCTCTTCAAACTTAAAACGCTCCCTCGCTTCTGATTGGTCCAAACCTGCAACGTTGCGTTCACGTGTTTCGTCTATACGCCTTTCTCCCAAATATGAAAAGATGTCAACTTCTTTTGAATTTACTTATTGTATAACTGTTGTTCATTGTCAGGCGTTTGTTTTTGTGCAACAACCTCTCAAGCTACTGCTTTTAATTGAAGGTATAATATTAAATACACCAGCTGTCATTACTGTGTTTAAACATACAATAAACGTTATACATATTTTTTTCTTTTATCGACATTTTTGTTAAATTGGTGTTTATTTCCCTTGTCTAAAAGCACTATTTTCAATACTGTTAAGTTAATTTATGTCAGGGAAGTCGAAATAAAAACAAGCTACAGTGTGCTGCAAGTCATATATTAATAATTTCAAATATCCGTTTGTGGAAGAAAATCTTTTGACGTTACGATTCATGTACTGCAATTACAAATATCAGGGTTTACACAAAAGAAATATGATTAAGCCTACACAAGATGTATCCATTCAAATATAACTTTACTTAATTTGACAGTTAATACAATTTATTGTATCGTGTTGTTCCCGTGGACACCAAGATGCTATGTTTTCTGCAGAGCTAAAAGTACTTTAAGATATGTATTAGTAATAGTCACAGTAATTGCAGTCACGTGTTGGTATACGTTTTATACTTTTCAAGTTTGAAAGAATAGCAAAAGTACAGCAAGATACGTGCGCTTTTGTTACGAACATCATAGTGTTATAGCGCCATTTACTGGCTACAGTTGGAAAATGCAGGAATAGTTATATACCGTATTTTATTATATTATTACCCTATAATACGCAAGATAACTTATTTCTATCATTTAATATTTTTGTCTTTCAAAGACTACTGTATGACGTTAGTGTATGCAGCAAGCTTAAATGAGTAATCTCTTTAAGTGTAGGAGATTTAACCGTATGATATCACTTTTTAGGCGATTTAAGCGTATCATATCACTTTTAATATTTATAAGGCAATGTTTTTTTTTCAAGGAGTACAGTAATTAAATTAAATAATCTTCTAAGGGGTAGAAATAGAAATAGAAATAGAACATAAAATAAATCAAACAGCCGTTGCATTTTGTTCAATCATTTATTTAATATATTATTTTGTACCATAATGTAGGCTTTAGCACCACCCTGTGGTTACACCGTTATCCTACAGAAATGTGTTTTGTAATGTATAATTATCAGGAGAGGTTACACCGTTATCCTACAGAAATGTGATTTGTAATGTATAATTATCAGGTGATTCATTTAGACATGAAAAAAAAAAAAAATTATCATATTTGCTTTCGCGGGGTTTACAGCTGGTCCCATAAAAGTTTCACCACTGACATGAATAAATATTCTATGAAAAAATAAAATAATTTTTTTTTTTCATTTTTGCTTTTGCGGGGTTTGCAGCTGGTCCCACTGATATGAATAAATATTCCTCCGGTCTGTCTTTTGTTTCTTCCCATCTGTCTGAATGTGACATCTGATTAGCTGGGCAGCACAATACCCACCTGTAAAATATAAAAGAAACCAAACATTTGAAACCATTTAATACATAGTGGGATTTTTTTTAATCTAAAATTGATGCTGTGTTTAAGTACAGTATGGTCTGCCTGGGTGTTTGTTTCTTCTTTATTGCGGGCACCATAAGATGCAGAAAACACCTTTTATGTGCTTTATAAATCAGTACGAAGCACATGAAGCAGTGCAGAACTACATATGTCTCAGTTCCTCTGAAACATGGCTGTAATCAAAATCCCAGCCCATTTCCATGTTCTGGATTTCTCTCCATCGTGGTTCCATTAAAGGCGTCGTCAGAATTGCTGTTATCGCCAGAATTTGTGTAGCCTGCAGTCAGTAGCATTACCTTCCCTTCTTCCTGTACATGTTTACATATGCAAACAGCTTTACAACACAGGCAGAGATGCTACTCCACCAAGCTACTACTACGTCTTAAATCATTGACCCCACACTGGGGAAATGAACATGTTACTGCATTCCAAGGACAGAGAATTATATTTATATTTATAGAAGTTTATAATGCATGGTAGATTAGACAAGAACATTAACAATGAAAATATCTATCTACATACTATACTATACTATACTACTACAGCAGGGGTGTCAAACATACGGCCCGGGGGTCAAAAACTGGCCGCTAAGATGTTTAATCCGGCCTGCTGACAAATATAAATAAACACGCAAGCACTTCATGTTCAGAATAGTCTTTGTAAAATTATTATTATTTCATTAAATACGAATAAATAATTATAAATATCTAATAAACCTGTACTTCTCTGCATAAAAACAAAGGGAAAAAACATGGCCGTATTGTAATTTATAATTTATTACAGTGTGATTGTACTGGTCTGGCCCACTTGACATCTACTCAGGTAGCATGCGGCCCCTGAACCAAAATGCATATGTAATATGAAATATAAAAATACTAGAGTAGATACATTTTTTATTGGCTAAAATTAAACACACCACCTACAAGTGTATTTGTACTGTATAATTAAATCATTGATTGATTTTGGACTATGAATTATGGTATTACAACACCATTGGTAGGTTCTATAGCATATGGCAAAATGACTCATTACTAAATATAACCAAATATTTACTGAGAGCATAAAAAGCTATTGGGGTCACAGACACTGTACCATAAATATCCCCAAAGTGTTGTTGTTTTTAAAATGAATTTATACTTTATAATTCTTCCCTCTACCTAGGCTTTGGATTGTGAACAACTATAAATCATGGAGAAGCAGTACCTTGTCAGGGCTTATGTCGGGACACTGCCAGTTGTAGAGGTAGTAATGAAGGCTTATTTCACTGTCACTGAACTTCAGTTTTGTCAGGAAAGTCGTGTTACCCATCACATTGAGGGCGGTGAAGACGTCAAAGCCTTTCTGTCAGTCAAAGGAAACACCGTATTTCAGTGACACTAACTCTTATTGACACACATTGATTAATACAGTACTTCTCAAATAGTGGGGCGGGCCCTCCTGGGGGGTCGTGGTGGGGGTCCAGGGGGGCGTGAGGGGCTTCCAATGGAATATGGCAATGTAGCACTGCTGTAATGCTTGCATGATAACAAGCTTCCAGCCACTAGGGGGCAGCAACTCATACAGTGGTTTGTACAGATAGAAATATACATGTTATCAGGTTTACTCAATAGTATTTAATAGTTCACAATAATTCTTGGGTGGGGTGTGCGAAAACATTTCTGTCCACAAGAGGGGGACATGACGTGAAAATAACTGAGAACCGCTGAGTCAGTGAGTGTAGTCTCAAGTCTTGTTACTCCATTATATGGCAACTTACATTGTTATGAGTTGAAGTAAGGTGTTAAGTATTAGCAATAACCTATATACCATCAATATTTAGTAAATCAAATATACACTGTACACACAAGGGAATAAAAAAATAAATGCATCAGAAAATAATGCTCTGTGACGACCTACAGTGTTACATGTGTTATACATTGGTTCCCAACCACTGGGTCGTAGCTCAGTAGTGGACCATGTATTTTTCGGTACAGGCCAAACAGATAGAATAAAACAGTCTATTTTGATTGGGTTTTTTAAAATTACATTAGTCCGTCTGGTATTTTATTTAGAAAAACAGACACATTCCACACCTCTCTTCAGCGATTGACTCAGTCCTTTCATGTCGCAAGTTGGAAAATGAAAGGCATAATATAAAATAAGAATATATTTATATATTTATATTGTCAAATATACATATAATGTAATTAAATTCCAAGTTACTTGAAGTTAATTACTACTAGAAATGTGGCATCAACACCTCAAATTCGCTATATATAAATATTTATAAATATATATATATATATATATATAAATATAAAAATATACATCCATCCATCATCGTCCGCTTATATATTATAATAATAATCACTCACAGCTCTGGCAAGAACCAGGGCGTCCTCGATGAGGTCAGTCGGCTCGGGGACAGATGACACTGCACACAGGAGATGGGCTGCTCTCAGGTCAGTGTGTATTGGGTGATTCAGCACCCTGAAGGCAGTACCGTAGAAGCTCACCATGTCCGTCACTTTGCCATCATCATCCTGTATGGGGGGGGGAGGGGGGGGTTG